>NW_024349800.1:48790720-48856960 GCF_902729225.1 Pteropus medius | reverse complement strand
TATATTTATTATAATGTAAACACGATATAGCTTGTGCTATTATTGCTACTAACAACTTTATATTTTCAAAATAAATGAAGAGAATAAAAGAAGTATATCCTCTTTGTAATTTGCTCGGTCTGTAATTTCCAGTGTGTCTTTAGGTCTTCGGTTGCTCTGTTCCTCCATTTTCTAGTTGTTACAGTGGGGATAGAGGGAAGCGGCAGCTTTATTTGGTGTAGGGGATGATGAGATTCTTACTCTGGTTCTTCTCTTCATTTTACATAATTAAAGTTCATACAGATTTCTTAATATTATTCTTTCAGTATGTCTTTATCTGTCTATCCATTCATTCATTCATCCATTCATTATTTTTAAGCTTACATTAAGTCCAGAAAACATTTATTTTATCAAGAGAGCTAAGTTTCTGGTAAAACTTTTTTTTTTTCCTAAGCTAGAGGAAATTGGCAACTGCAGACTAATTCTGCTAGTCATTTAAATAATTCTTTCCTTATAGGCCTGCAGTCAAGGCCAATAAGTTAAAAATCAGGACAGCTTTTGAAATTTTAAGTAAAATGCAGAGACTTCTGTTTATTGCTACAGTTGCCCCTTCCAAGCTCTGATTTCGTCAGGCTATGCGACCGCCAGTATACCCGTGGACATTATTTGCCGTGATGTAGCACTGTCATTTCACCACTCAAAGGCAAAGCTATCACCGTAGTAGCTCTTAGTTCCTGAGCAAAGTCATGTGGACTCATCTCCTTGCCACAGAAATAATCACTTGTAAGATTTTTAGCAGCAACAAACAAGGTGTTTACTAGATAATTCAGTTTGACAAAAACTGTAAGGTTTCTCGAACTTGCTTACTTTTGAGATACAAATCACATCTTTCTATAAATAGATTTGAAGTGCAAGTCAGAATTGGTAAAGAATCATAATGAACCATTATAAGAACCATAATGTTATGTATTAGAATTCATTTCAAACCAAATCTATAAAAAGTGCAATATTATTTTAGAATTAATATGTTTACTTGAGATCAGGCATATATAAAGATCTGTAGTTTAATTTTATTATTTCCAGTAGTAATAATAGCTATCAAAGCAACAGGAACTAAAATTGATTATTACCAAAAAGTGAAACCAATCAGTTCTCTATAGTTCAAATGATAAGAGAATATGGAAAAGGATAAAAGAAATTTACATTTTCTAAATGCCTTTTCGCTTTGATTATGAGAACTATTTGGTCTTTTAGGTACTTTAAACATTTGGGTAATTTTTATCCCGGACTTTGTTGGAGGTGGGTAGCCCTGCCAGGCAGTGGCGTTTGTCTTCCGTCACACACATAAACGAGCACCCTGTTCACAGTTTACAGCACAGGGAGCTCTCGTCCTTTAGCAACCGCTGTTGCTCTGGCGAGTCAGATTGAAACTTGAGTTTTGTCTTTAGAGTCTACTTCCAGAAAGACTTGTTTTGTGAAATTTCTGACACTGATTTGAGAATTTATTTCATTAATCTTCATTGGGAATATTCTCTTCATTCTGATACCGTGGATTATATGACATCTTTTTAATGACCTTACAAGACTTCTTGTAAGGAAGGATGCTGTAAATCAGATGCATATTACCATTCAATGATTTTCCTTTTATATATGTTGTATGATTCTTTTCAGCTGTAATTATTATATTAAAGTAATTGCTAAAGTGAGTTTATCTGATCAAAGAAAGATCATGAAAACTTAGTGATTTTAACTTAAAAGCTTATGCAGCTGCTTTGAAATTAATAAATTATAACTCAAGAAGGCATCTAACTCAGTGAAAGAAAGCAACTTTCTAGTATTGATCTAATTCAGTATAACTTTTTCTTAGAATTAATCTTGAAGTATTATTGACATTGGTGAAACTTGGACATTATTTTGATGCAAAGCTTTTGCTGTTGTTGAAGGTAATAGTTATAGTTATAGCAGCTAATAGGTATTGCATGTATACCATGCTCCAGACACTGTTCTCAGTACTTTGCATATATTTGTGTTACTTAATCTTCAAAACATCCTTTTTAGAGTAATTTCTAGTAGTGCCCCATTCACCAAATGACAAAAATGTGGCTCAAAAAGTGTAAATTGAATATATTTACTGTGACAGAGATAAGATTTCAATCCAGGAACTGATTCCAGAGCCCATGTGCTGAACTGCATTACTATTCTGCTTCAGATTATGCGAGCGGCGTCCCCAAGTATGTGATCAGTGTCGAAAGTCTTGGGAGCTTCACAGAGAACCTGTAGGCCCCAGGAACACAAGCAGAGGGTCAGTATCCAACCATGCAATCTCTCAGGAACATGAGTGGACGTCTCACCAAAGATGTTACTGATCTGGAGGCAGCGAGGCGTAAAGCTAGTGTCAGGTTGGTGTCCTCAGTGATGGTGACAGGTCGTCCAGCTGTAATCCTCTGCCCAGTGGCACATATATACTGGCTCTAGGGCCACTGGTTTCACTCTGTGGCCCTAGAAAGAGCAAAACTAAGTGGCTTAATTAAAAAAATTAATGAGCTACCAATAATCAAAAACTAGAGTTAACCTGTTTAGACATAGTGAATGTGATCAATTATAATAGTTCATTATACGAAGAGCGTGCAAATCTACAAAGTCAAATGCTACCTGAGCCAAACAGGCAGTGTAACATGGGAGTAGCCCAGGCTCTAAGACAAGAGGGAGTGGTAGGAACTGTGGCAAACTGCATGTTCCTTTACACAGTTTTGATTTTTAAAAAAGGAGTACAATTCAAACCTTTCTGTGGGCTGTATCTATCCTAATGGCCTACAGATCTCTTTTTAAAAAACACTTTATGCTAAAAATTTCAAACAAACAAACATAGAGAGAAAAGTATACAAACCCCCATTTGCCCATATTGCAGTTTTGTCTACCTTGTATTATTGATCTTGCCCTCCTTTTTAATTTTTTAAAAAATTCTTCTAGACTATTTTGAGGCAAACGTGAAATATCATTTCACCTATAAATAGTGTTTATTTCTAACAGATAAAGATTATTTTTATGAAAGATGTATCCAGAATAACATTATTGTATCTACTTATTTAATATCATCTAACATCCAGTCTTTGTTCAAATTTTCCTGTTTGTCTCAAACATGTGTTTTGTTTGCTCATTTGTTTGTTTGTTTTTACAGTTCATTTGTTCATATCAGTACCCAAATGAGTCAGGGCCTATAAATCTTGAAAATCTTTCTTTAGAATAGATGTGGACCCAAATATTGGGTGGATATTGCCACCCATTTTCCTTCTCCATAATTTATGGGCGAATTGTTTTAAAATGAGCCCAGTAGGACAGGAAGGCTGTAAGAGCATTTCAGGCAGAGAGGCTAATGTAAACAAAGGCACTGAGGGAAGAAATAGAGCCTACGTGAGGAACTGGAAGCAGTTTAGAATTCCTTGAATGCAGAATGGATCCTGGGGAATGGAGAGAGAGAGAGAGAGCTAAAGAGGCAGTCAGAGCCCAGAACTCATATAGCATTATATACCGGGGGGACAAATATGGACTTTATCCTGAGGATAGCAAGCAGTTTTTGTAGAGTGCTCAGTAGAGAAGTGGCATTTATTTGCTTTTTAAAAAAGACACTATTTTGGTGTTATGTAGAAGATGATTCGGCATGTCTGCTTATCCCTCACTTTACAGTAGAGGAAACTAGAATGCCCAGCGGTAAAGTAACTTGCTGAGATCTTGTAGCAAGTTGTTGAAGGAAACAGCATTTGAACTAAGAACTTCCGATTCCAAAACTCTTATTCTCAACCGTTCTAAAGCTTCGCACTGCGTGTGCCAGGGCACACCACTGGGTTGGGGCTAGGCAACAGATAGGCTACTGATTGCTTCCATTCTTGGGTGAGCTGGACCCCGTGGTCAGCGACCTCTGCTAGCCTCCCATGTTTTCTCCAGTGTGCCATAAAATCACAGCATTGCGGAGCACAGTACAACACTATATCGCCTCTTCTATAACAGTTCAAAGATCCTAGATATGTACGTGGTGAATAGACTCTTAACCCCGGTATACACGATGCATAAGGATTTCCTAGTTCCTTTCTGCAAATGAGATCCTCCAGGGTTTCCCGGTGTTATTTCTGATGCTCCCAACTGTGAATCTATTTCTTTGTCCTGTGAGTCTTTTGAACTCTCCCCAGCTTTGAAAAGGTGGATTAAGGATTCCCTGTCTCCAGGGAAACCATAGTACTTGCCATTGATAAGCAAACTTTGCATACAGGTGATCCTAGTGAAGATAATTGCCAAAAGGATTCTATCAGTGCGATTGAGGCCAGGGAACTAGTGATTACATTCACATTTTAAATGCCAACCACCCAGCATTCTCTGACCCGTACCACTGTCTTCACTCAGTTTCCCAATAAAGATACCAATTTAGTTGCACACGTTTTCCAGTTAGTCTTTCAGTTTGGACGTGGAGTCTTATATTGCTTTATAGGCCTGAACATTTGTAGAAATGGGTTTGCCTTTTTATGTACTCTCAGGTGACGGCCGAATTTAACGCCATGAACATTTAAGCATATTTGTTATGTTAGGCACCATACTGAATACTAAAAGATATGGGGCTGAATGAGATGTGTTCCTTTTCCAAAGGAACTCACCATCTAATATAATCAGATTCCCTGAGGCTTTGGCCAATGAAAGCTGTCTTGCGCGCTCTCTCTCTCTCTCTCTCTCTTTTTTTTTTTTCAGTTAGAAAACACTTTTTAATTTTTATTTATTTTTTTAACTTTTTTAAAACTTTTTTTTAATTTAAAAATTTTTTTGCATTTTACTTTTTAATTTTTCCCTCTTCCCCAACCCCCCAAAAGCTGTCTTTTTTTAAGTCTCTTTAGCTGTGCTAATATTTCTTATTTTTCATTTGGCTATAGCTTGGAAACCTCATATGTATTGTAAACTCTTTCCTGTGTCAGACAAATTAAGAGAATTTGCAAAGTTTATCCTTAAGCTCTTGTCTGATTGAGACCTCAGAAATGAATTGTGGTCTCAACAAAGCATCTCCAAATGGCATAACTTTTGTTTTATGTTGGAAGAATGGAGTGGGCTGAAACCCTTAGTTCAAACTGTTTCACCGCAGTCAGTCAATGAGAAGGTAGAAGCCATTTCGATGGAACAGTGCTTGAACACTGTATTTACAAGATGAAAACGTCAGTTGGCCTCAAACCAAGAGGACAGAATACTTCAAAAGACCCATTCTTCTGGGAGGTGAACAACCCAAGATTGCAGGCTCAGTGGACTCCACAGAGAGTAAACAAAAAGAGACTATACGCTCTAATGTTCAAAGACAGTTTATTCCAACATCATGCATTGTTTCCTCTATTCCAGAGATCATGAGGGCTACAGAAAACCAGCACGTTTGGAATCGTTTCTTGATTTCAGCTTTTCAAATTTGATTCTTATGACAACTAGAAAATTCTAGATTTAACTTTGGTAACCTGAGTGCATTTGTTTTTTAAGCCACGTTTTGAGCCAACGAGGTAATAACCAGTGGTTATAGTGCAGAAGTGGGAGCAAAGACCTCGACTTCTACTTCTGATCTCATTTTCTCCGTCAAATGAGTTAGGTCAACCTCACTTTCCCCATATGAGGTAATCAAATCAATTAATGTTCTTAGAGTAAGTTAATGGGCAGAAAATTGAAAAGCATAGTGGCTGCTACAGTGATTCCCCTCGATGACTCCTGGGTATTTCCAATTTGAGGGGAACAGGAAGGTAAGGCTTGGCCAGAATTCTCTGGCATGTGCTGGCTTGTTCTTTCTCATGCGTTCGCATGCACACACACACCTCCCCCCAGTGACAACGGTCAGCTAGCTGCATGCTCCTGGAACCAAGGCTTGGAGAAAAATAGAGTAACTGTCCCTCTCTCTCTGTCTGTCTCTTTCTCTGTCTCTCTGTCTCTCTGTCTCTCTGTCTCTCTGTCTCTCTCTCTCTCTCTCACACACACACACACACACACACAAATATTTATAGGGACCCTTCCTAAGAATGTTCCTTTAATACTTTTTTTAAAATTTTGTTTGAATAGACAATATAGTCATCTAATTATAAAAAATACACACTATGAAAAGTCCCACCCTCAACCCTGCTCAATCTACCCTGTTTCTCTTGTCACTTTTATTAGTTTTTTAAAATTCAGCCTAGCAGTTTGTTTATGTGAATAAACTTAATACAAATATATATTCTTCATTTTCTTCTTTCTTACATGGAAAGCAGCATACTGTATACCCTATTGGTACCTGAAACAAGTATTTTTGATGTCTTGTTATACCATGGATGTGGCATTCCTAACCTCCCCTCATCTTGGTTACTGAGTTAACTCAAAGGCTCAGAACCTGCAACTCTCTAGCTCTTATAAATTTAGGTGAGATTTATATTATGCTTCTGTCATTCCCAAGTTGTTGTTACACATGTCTTTTCAAAGTATAAGACTTTTTAGTATTTCAAAGTACTTTCCCATTTATCATCTCATTTAATTTGAATCTCCTAAATTCCCATGAAGTTGGAAGGGTAGGTATTGTCCTTGTTTTTAAGGTGAGGAATTGCCACGAGTCACACACTGGGTCTAAGGACTGTCTTCTGTACCTAATGCCACTTTTCTGTTCTCCAAAAACAGGAGAAAACTGCCTTCCATAGTTTTGTTAATACTTCTCCATGTTTACCATAGAGTCTTTCATGGTTTTTAAGAACTTTTTATTTTGAGATAATTGTATATTCACATGTAAGTGTAAGAAATAATAGAGGTTCTGTGTGTTCTTTACCCAGTTTCTTCCATGGTGACATGTTGACTTACTATAGTACAGCATCAGCAATCAGGATATCGACATTGACATAGTTAAGATGCAGAGCATCTGTATCAACACAAGTGCCATTTTATAGCAACATCCCTCTTGTCTCCCCCTCCCCTCCCCTCACCTCTCCTCTCTCTCATTTGAAATGGGGTTGATTCTTCAGGAAAGCCTAACAGCTGGAAACAAGCAATTCCAATCTCTATGGCTAACACAACAAAGGTTTATTTTTTTTATATCAGTTCAGTGGTGGTCATCAGAGGGTGGGGGGAAGATGCTGGCTTCTTCTGCCTTGTGACTCCACCATTCTGTATAGCCTCAGAATCCTCCATTGCACCTTCTGCTTCAGGCCAGCAGATCAGGGATTAGAAAGGCCAAGTCCAGAAGTGGCATTTATCCATCCCGTCCCTTGTCCATCAGTCAGAGTTTAGTCATCTGGCCCCACCTCACTGCAGGAATGCTGGGAAATTTGTTTGGCTATGCCCAACAGGAAAAACACTTGAGGAGCACATTTGTAAGACTAGTCATGGTGGTGTCGTCAGTTGTAAAAACTAGAAAAAAATCTAAATGCTTACTGATGGGGGAATGGATAAATAAGTTGTGTTAAACTCACCCCATGGAATATTATACAGTTGTGAAAATGACAAACCTATATCTACACACAATAAAGATGAAATCTTAAAAACCTATTGTTGACTGGAAAAGGCAAGTCACAGGAGACATAGAGCATGATAGAATTTTTATATAAAAAGCTCAAAAACAAGACAATATATTATTTAGGGATACAGAAATAGGCATTAAAACCATGTTTTTAAAAACCAAAGGAACAATGGATATTTAAGGTTGGTGCTTCTCTCTGGGGAGAGAGGCAGGAAGATTAAATAAAGAGAGGGAGCACACAGGTGGCTTCAGCCCATGGGTGATATCTTTGAGAGGAAGTGTAAATTCATACTCGTTCTGTTTTTTCACTATGTTACGGAACTTAAGTGTGTGTTACAAGTATTTTTTGATACGTATCAAATATTGCACAGTACTTTTTTTAAAAGAATGAGCTGGAACACTATAATTAGTAATAGTAGCAATAAATCTTTATTAGGTACAAAAATGTGACAAAGAACAGACCCATCACTTGTAAAGGTGACTCATATTAATTGGTGTTGCTAATACTGTGAAAGTGACCCAGTTTGGGACTGGGTCTGTGTAAGATCACAGATGTTGCTGGTCCCCATTGTTTTGAGCAGCCCCAGTGTGCTAGGCAAAATCCTATCTGGTTCTCCTGCAGTTTTCTTGAATTTCCGCTGCACTTTCTGTTAAATCAGTAACTCTCATCCAGTGAATCAGTTGTCTTCATACTCTTAGTGTGTAGTGCGACTTGATATCTTCTGTGGAGATTATTCCCAGCAGAAAAATCCTGCAAAGTTATATTGCGATCCTTCCCAGTGAAAGATAAGTTTTGTATATCTAAAGTTACTAAATACTCTCCCTTTACCTAGAAAGATGCAACCACATCCAGCATTTCAGCAAACAGAAGCTGAGGCTTGTAACAAACAGGAATAGTTATCGCCACAGATACGTGCCCAACTTCCAGGGCAACCAAATTACTTAATAAACAAGTCAGACCTTCTTTATCTTAAAGTGAAGGACCTAAAGGTAATAGTTGCCAGTCAGGATCCATCTCTTATCTGGCTGCTGGCAAACCGTCTGTAAATAATCAATCCAAAACAGTCCTCTGGGTTGTGGCTCTCTCCTTCCCTCTCCCTTCCTCCTTCTCTTCATACGATGTCTGAGCAGTAGGGCTTTCTGTGCTCTCTGCACCCGGAATAAGTCAGCATGTGGATACATCGCCGCATTTCCAGGAAAATGGACTGAGGTTATCAAGAAACCCCATCTGTCCAACCACTGATAAAAATCAAGGCATTTTATAGCCACCCAGAGAGTTAGCTCAGCAGCCGGGCTCTGGGACATGCAATGCAGCTCCTCTGGGAAATACCTGGCTGGGGAGTGACTTCGGTCTCCTGGGTAGAATGTTCACTTCTCAGACAGCAAACCCTTTGTAAAGGGAAACAGACTCTGTCAAAACTGGGTGGTGATGAGATAAAGGCGGCCACTCCTGTTTGAATGTTTGTCATTTCGGTGGGGATTTTGTTTAACAAGGTTTCTACCTTATCTGTTTTCTTACAGATTTATAGCTCCAAAGCCCATAAAAGGGAGGCTACAGATGTGAACATGGGCTGTGGAAAGACTTTAAAGAAACCTAGGCTATTCAATAAGAATAATCTTAAGATATTTTGGATTTTGTTCTCATTTTTTTACAGTGAAGATCACAAGAGGCTCTAACAGTACATGACTAATAGTACTTACCAGTACTTGGCTGACTATACATACTATGAAAATGGCAGAAGAAGTATTGCCTTGGCATTATTCATGGCACGTGTGCTATTTTCTGTTACTTTGCCCTGGAAAACCGGGTTAGGTCCACTATTAAAATTCAATTAAAAATTATTTATTGAACTCCTGTTCTGGGTCAGGCATTGTATCAGATACACAAATGAGATATGGTACCTTCCTCATGGAACTTAAGATTAGAAAATCATCGTTATATCCTACTGTTCCAGAAAATAATATTAAAATTGTCTTTTAAGCAAGGACCATATCTACGAAAAAGCTCTCTAGAGCCTCACTTACAGTGTGGAGAGGGTTCTGTTCACTGCTGCTGTTGGTCCTGCATTCGATTACACCTACACCAGACACCACCTTTGTCTTCTTACTCCTGGACCAAGAGTCAGCCTGCTGCTTACCCGGTTGGCCTGGTTAGTCCTTCAGTCTGTTGATACCTTCTGCTGTTTCTATAGAAGAGAAAGTGTCTCGGCCCTCAATCCAAATCAAACTAATAGCTGTCACTTATAGAACTCTTAACTATGAAACAATAACCGTGCTAGATAGTCTATGTGCATTATTTCATCTACTCTTTAAAATAATCCTGCAAGATAAAAATCACAATTGCTGTTCTACAAATAGAAAGCTAGAAGCAGAGAGGTTTAGTAACTTGTCTAACAACCCACAGGTGGTAAATGCAGAACGATTTAAATCAGGTTCCAAACGTCCACATTCAAACTCCAATCCCTTTCTGCTCTCCCTTGTTTTGTTTTATACAACGATGTAGTGTTGTTATTTCTTATTTCTTATAGTGATTTGATTTTGCCCTGTTTCCTTGGGATTCAGGAGTTAGTTGGCAAGGGGGACCATGAACATTGAGTTGACATTTACAGATGATCTACCAGAACTTTAACCTTAGATGCAAAAAAAGGATATGGAACATCTTAATTGGTTTTCTCCATTTAGAAGATGGCCGTCCATGAACACACAGCTAGATCTCTGTGGCATTTTTGACTAGTTTGGCAGTGTTTGAGAAAAAAGGAGGCAGCTGCTTCAAATGTCTGGAATTTCTCAGAAGAATACAGACCCAGGGTCTTAGAATGTTCACGCATCATCCAAGTAGAGGAGGTTTTTGTTAGTGCAAGGTGGTTGTGTGTTTGATTTGGTTGGGCTTTGAGCTGGACCAGAGCCACCACCTGCCACTGGGGCCACTTCCTGCTACATCAGGGAAGCTGTTCCTTCAAGGTCTTACCCGCCCAGGTAGTGATCCAACTTGACCTCCTCTCCTCATGACGTGGGCCCTCATGGGGATGTGCCTCCAACTGCAGTGGCGTGACTCAGTCACCGTCTTCAAATAGTTCCTGGTTCTCTTTTTCAAAGAAAGAAATTTTGAGAGATCAGCCTGTCAACACCTTGTGAAAGAAACAAGTCTCTTAAATGTCCGAGCCCCCTTTTTCAACTTTATTGAGGCATAATTAACAAAAATTATATATATTTAAGGTATACAACTGGATGTTGCAATATACATATGCACTGTGAAATGATCACAGTCCAGCTAATTAACATATCCATCACCTCACATAGTTACCACATTTTCTGTGTGTATGTGTGGCGAGAACACTTAAGATCTACCCTCTTAACAAATTTCAAGTATACAATACAGTATCGTTGACTGTAGTCGCCATGCTGTGCATTAGATCACCAGAACTTACTCATTTTGCATAACTGAAATTTTGTTCCCTTTGACTTAACAGCTCCTTGTTTTCCCCTCTCCGCAGCCCCTGGCAACCACCATTCTCCTCTCTGCCTCTATGAATTTGACTGGTTTAGATTTCACGAGTAAGTGAGATCATACAGTATTTGTCTTTCTGTGTCTGGTTTATTTCACTTAGCAAAATGTCCTTCAGGTTCATCCATTTTGTCACAAATGGCAAGATTTCCTTCTATTTAAAGGCTGAATAATATTCCTTTGTGCGTTTATGCATCATATTTTCTTGATTCACTCATCTATGGATAGACATTTAGATTGTTTTCATATCTTGGCCATTGGGAATAATGCTATAATGAACATGGAAGTGCAGCTATCTCTTCCAGATACTGATTTCATTTTCTTCTGAAAGATACCCAGGCGTGGGATTGCTGGATCATATGGTAGTTCTATTTTTAATTTTCTTGAAGACCCTCCATACTGTTTCCTATAGTAGTTGTACCAATTTACATTTCTACCAACAGTGCACAAGGGTCTCCTTTTCTCCACATTCTTGCCAACACTTGTTATGTCTTGTCTTTTTGATAATAGTCATCCTAAGTGGTGTGCGGTCACATCTCATTGCAGTTTCGATTTGCATTTCCCTCACAATTAGTACACCTTTTCATGTACCTGTTGGCCATTTGTATGTCTTTTTTGGAGAAATGTCTATTTAGGTCTTTGGCTGTTTTTTAATCGGGTTATTTGATTTTTGGCTGTTGAATTGTGTGGGTTCCTTGTATTTTGTGGGTATTGACCCCTTATTAGATATGTGGTTTGCAAATATTTCCTCCCATTTCGTAGGCCACCTTTTCACTCTGTTGATTGCTTCCTTTGCTATGTACTCGCCTTTTAGTTTTATACAATCACACTTGCCTATTTTTGCTTTCGTTACCTGTGTTTTTGGTGTCATATCCAAAAAAGTCATTGCCTAGACCAATGTCAAAAAACTTTTGTCCTATGTTTTTTCTAGTAGTTTTACAGTTTCAGGCCTTATATTCAAGTCTTTAATCCATTTTGAATTGAATTTTGTATGTGGCATAAGGGTCTAGTTTTATTCATCTGCATTTGGATATCTAGTTTTCCCAGCAGCATTTATTAAAAAAAGAATCTTTCTCTCATTGTGTGACCTTGGTGACCTTGTCAAAAATCAGTTGACTGTAAATACATGGATTATTCCCGGGCTGTTTCTTTGGTGTGTATATTTTTATGCCAGTACCATGCTGATTAGATTAGTGTAGCTTTGTAGCATGTTTTGAAATCAGGAGATGTGATGCCTCCAGCTTTGGTCTTGGTCATGGTTGCTTTAGCTCTTCAGGGTCTTTTGTAGTTTCATGTGAATTTTAGGATTTTTTTTTTTTAATGTCTGTAAAGAATGCCCTTGGGATTTTGATAGGAATTACATTGAATTTGTAGATCACTTCTGGTAATATGGTAAATGTCTGTGCCCTTTTTCCAGAAGGCTGTAAGAGTATAGCATAAAACTGAAAATTAGACAAAGGTTTATTCAGTTTGGTTCAGATTCAGTGGACACAGCAAGTGTTCCATTGACATACAGAAACTGAGGCAATTGCATGGTATTGGAAAGGATTTTAAATAAATACAGAAACCATGTATCATGCCAGATCTATTCTTTATGAAGCCATTAGTTAAAAGAGAAAGGGCCAGCCATGCAAGTTAACTGTATGATGTAATATTGGAAGACTCTGCCTATCAGATTGAAAATGGCAGGTTTAAAATGGGTTTTCAAGTTTTATAAATGTGTGCTCAAGCTTGGTAATTACCCTTAGCTTATGGCATTTTTGCAGTCAGTAATATTTAATAACTTCAGATCATCACTCATCTAGTTCTGTGCACTTGGTAGATTTTAGAGGTGGTTCTGACTATCAAGGGCATTACCTTTCAGTTAGCAGTGTGGACAGAGAAAGGGGGAACAGATACAATGTAGGATACAAATACATTCTAAGAGGGGAGGAGAGGGAGAGTTATGTTGGCTGGTAGAGAATTGGGAGAACTCTTTTGGGAAAGTCTCCAAGAGGTTTTAAGATTCTACTTTGAAGGTGGGGTATGGTATGATAGTTACTGTTCACAAAAGCAGCAATAGATGTCCATGACTGAACTATGTTCAGAGTTATAATTCAGAAAGCCTAATAAAAATCAAATATTTATCCATGATAAAGTTGTACAAACTAAATGAAATATCGGGTTTTTTGGTCAGTTTAGAATTGCGTCAGGTTGGTTTAGCAATGTGGATTTCTCCTCAGAAAATGGTCATTAAAGCAAACTCTTTTACGACTTGTGGCTTTGGGGAGGGAAGTGGAGTGGAGGATGAACCCCATGTAATAAAAAGGGCAACCTATTGCTTAAGCAAAGGCTCAAAGATAAGTGGAAGGCCAGTTTGGCTCAACTCAAGGATTCAGACCCAGTGTATGTCAAACAGTAAAATGAAGAAGTTGACATTTGTTCCAGAGGGTTGTAGGATGTAGCATAAAGCTGAAAATTGGACATAGGTTTATTCAGATTGGTTCAGATTCAGTGGACACCACACAGAGGGAACAAATAGTTACTGAGCCTCTCCCATGTCAGAAGTACAAGACCATATGAGATGGCACGTGCCCTCGAGTTACTCATTGTCTAGCAGGAAAGTCTGAGACTAGGAAAGCCCACGGCAAGGTAGGGACTTCCAGAGTTCCATGGAGACGTCTGAACCCATGTCAGTTCCATGGGACTGACAAGGCTGGAGTAGCATGAAGAGTGATGAGAGCTGTGGAGATGGGGAAGCCAGTAGGGCCCAGGAGCACCAGTCCTCACTAGGAGCTGGAAAAGGGTAACCACCCCCTCCCACGCCCTCATCCCACCATCACGGGAACTCATCTTCACGGCCGCTGTACTCAGCCAGTCTTCTGGAATGCCACAAAATTTTTTTCACTCTGGCCGGTAAAGGTAAAAATGACAGGAGTGAATATAGGCACATGGAGCTGAAATAGCATCCCATCCAGACAGGTTTTACCAGATTCCCTGGAGTGAACATCTTCTGCTCCACCCAGCTTTTAATGGCAGGATCAGACTGTGAATTGAAGCTCTAAACCTTGGAATGGTGTGTAATTTCTCCTTCTCTTTTACCCACTTTATCTACTTGGGCCCTACATGGTGCAATACAGTATGTTGTACACCTCCAGCCTACACCAGACCCCCTCAAAGCCTTCAAAAGGTCTGACACCTGAACACCTTCCTGCCGTTCTCCTCTCCACGTGCCCCCTCCAGAATTGGGGGGTGGACGGTGGTTGCTGGACCTGTATATTTTAAAAACATCTGCATAGGTAAGTGTGATGCACAGCTAGTCCTGAGAACTACACAGATAGTAGAAAAAAACACCTCAGGGTCAGAATAGCTGGGCTGAGTTCTCGGTCTCATCACATTCTGGTCCTGAGACATTTCTCATCTGTGAGATGGAGTTGATGCTTATCCCGCCTTCCTCACAGGGTTTTTGTGAGCGTTAAATCGTATGAAAGCAAATTGGAAACCCTTACATGCTAAAGAAATGAAAGGTGTGTTATTTGTCACTGTTTGCCATTCCCGTTCCTCCACCCTAGCTTATAACCAGTCACCTCACTCCAGGAGTATTTCACTGGCCAGCTGGTTTGTCTGTGGTCCCTGTGTCCTGCCACCAAATTATTTATATAGGAACATTTCCATTTTGTTTTCTGCACAGAAGCACCCACTGGCCTCTCTCAGGAGACAGGGTCACCTCGCTCGCTCGGCCTTGGCCTCTTTGTTGCCCCTCCTTGCTTCTCTCCTTGACCTTTATAACTTTCTTGCACCATTTCTTAAAACCTATCTCCAGTTTTCTCTCTAATCTGATCACCCCCCATCTCATAGTACTTGATCTGAATCATATAATTATGAGACTTTAACATATTTTATCGTAGATGGTTTTTTAGTTGTCGTGTGTATTTGCTTGGTTATTCTGGTTAATTTGCTTGTCAAGGTCCAAGACAACATCGAAACGATGTTTTAAATTATGATATTATTATACACAGTGCCCAGTGCAGTGTTAGGCACTCAGCAGAGTTCCAGCAATCATGTGCTGAATCGGGGTGGGGGCGGGGAGCCGGAGCACACTTGCAGTCTGTAAAGGACTTTCGTTTACAGGATGTCTTTTCACCATCACCACTGTGAGAGGAAGATGGCTATTCTCCCCATTTTGCAAATGAGAAAAGAGAGGCTTAGAGAGGTTAAGTAACATCTTGTAGGAAAACTTGTAGGAAAGAAGGGGGGACAAGGGAATAGCGTGTCCTGGAAGAGCCAGAGTGTGGCAGAGCCCGCAGGTTGGGCGTAGAGGTACAGGTAGAACACAGGCCATGGCTGAGGCTTGGGGCTGAAGCTGAATGAGTGGAGACCTCTCAGAAGTCACCAGACCCATGCTGCGGTAGACACCATGGCAGAGGACGGCTGGTCACCAGGGTGAAGGGCAGCAACCAGGGGACTCCAGCGAACCTCCTAGGGACAAGTCATGTGAACAAGAATCAGGAGGGATGTAGGTGACTCTGGTTGGAGCCCAGCAGTGGCTTTGTAGAGTATTTCCTGGGGAATATTCAAATGGACCAGTGATTTCATCTTTCTATTCTAAAGCACCCCAGCAACCTGGGAGAGATTGTCCACGAAGCCATCTGATTGAGGGCAGGTGGTCTGATCTCTTAAAGGAGAAGCCTGAACAGCAGTGGAAACTTTCTCGGCCTGGAGGTATCAGTAATCCCATTCCTGACCAAACACCGATGCGTAACCCTTTCATTCTTCTCTGGCTTCAGCCTGAGTGTAGATTAACAGTGCTTCGATATTTCAGTGTTGCTGCCTCATCTATGCAGGTGTAAGCTCCTTGCAGGTAACCTGCTCTTGCCTCCAGTTGAATTCATTGCACCTGTTACCTAACTGAGGCAAGCCTGGGGTGAGGCTGGTGAGAGCTGGCAATGCCAGGCCCAGAGAGGCAGGGTAAAGACCAGAAGGCAGGCCTAGGGGCTGGACAGCTACCCGCACACAGGCGGAGTACCGCAGCTCGGCATGTGCTGGAGAATCCAGGGCATGCTGCGGGAAGCAGCTACTGGGAGAGTAAAGATTAATGTTTAATGTATATGCATTTATTAGTTTGGCTGGCTCTTTTGTCAAAAATGTTATAACTTTACAGTTCAGGATTTTAAAGTAAATAAGATTACTGATATCTCTCTTTCCACAGGTAGTATGCACTCCTCACCAAGGAAGAGTGCAGAGTCTTTCATTAATCTTTAACCTGAAACATTAAATTCCAGTTTTCATAAGCTCTTAGAAATAGCTTTGAAAGGACTTCTTCCCCCACCCACAGTCCAAACCCCTATCCATGTCAAAGGTTAGGAGTGAACCATATTTCCATGAAAACGTTTGATGAAACCCTTCCCAAGTCTACAAATTTTGATCTCAAAAGAAAAAAAAAAAAAAGGCTAACATGGCAGTAAGATTTGTACCTTCACAAGTAAATATTACAATTTAGCTGGATGACTTGTGGAAGCTCGTCAGGTCGAAGTGACTCACTTGCATAGATGAAGTTATTTTTAGAGATGTAATTTGTACTGTTTAGAAAAGAATAAAGAGACGGTAAAAGGCTAGATCACTTGTTACAGTTTACAGAGCTCATGAACCCAGCATCCATGCAAAAGATGACTAAGCAATGGGTCGGTTGGTACTTTCTCTCAGAATTTTACAGATGTGAGTCACCCACTTTAGATTGCAGACACAGCATCAAGGTACCTGTGACTCAGCTCCCATTTAGAAAAAGCACTAGAATTTAATTCTAATACACTTTTGTAGTTAAGTACTGAGGAAATTACGTACCAAAGCAACGTATGCCTTTGTACCATGCAGACATCGGATGTTTTTAGCAAGAATTGATTTATCTACATCTCTGGCCTTTGAAAGAATCTATTTGTGACCCACACTGGCCACCATGCCCGTCAGTCGGCATTGTACCTCGCAATTGCGTCTTTCTTTAGATTTGGGTCTCTGACCGTAGTGCACAACTGTCCTCAGTAGACGTCTCAGCTTTGGCCTTTCTGCACTAAGATTTCCAACAGTCAGGCCACATCCTTTAAACTGTGTGTGTGTGTGTGTGTGTGTGTAGAATATCTGTGACCTAACATACAAAAATACTAGTTTTCATAAGCTGACAGAGCTTTCAAAGGCTACTCCCCTCCACACTCTGCCCTTGGCAGGGATTAGAAGAAATAAAATAATATTTTAGTAGAGTATTTTTTTATGTTAAAAAAAGTTGTGTTAATGTGCACACGTTGATAAGAATAATCTCTAGATATAAGCGGACTGGTCGAAGCAAACGTGTCCCCCTGCAAGGCCGCTGCTCTGTTCTCAGGCCTGCACGGGGCTCTGCTGGCCGAGTGACCCCCAGACGCAGCCTCACACTGGGATCACCCCCTCATCACTGACACACGCCGATGCACAGTCTGTTCAGATTTAAGCCCTCAGAACATTTCCTTTCTAGTATGCAGAAGATTGTCCTGTGCACTTTGTACATATATCAATAGGTTATTCAAAACTAACATGGAATTTTATATTTATTCTTTTTATCAAAGAAACATGAACATAGGTTTTTTTTAAAAATCAAAGAAACATGAACATACAAAAGCAAATATTCTACAAATATGAAAAGCGAAAGTACTCTGCCCCATGGGCCTGCTCATTGACAGTCACCAGTTCTGTTAACTGGCATTTTCCTCAGCTACTGTTTCATCCCTCACCTGCTGTGTCTGAGAAGGTCAGGGCATGCAGAGGCTAGAAACCTGGTCCCAGTGTCAAAGAGAAGAGTCTTGTGTGCATTCAAGTCAACTCAGCTAGCACTTAAGTGTCTGCCATGGGCTGAGCCCTGTGCTAGGCCCTGTGGTCACAGAAAGGGGTATGTGCCCTAAGGAGTTTGCAGTTAGGTGGGGGAGGTAGATGTGCAAATACATTAATACAACCTACTGTGTGGAAAACATTCTATCTAGTACAGATGTATAACACAGGCATATTAAACCTCTTCTGTGGGGTTTTAGAGAAATGTCCTAGATCTGGGTCTTTAAGTACAAATAGAAATTTGCTATGTAGACAATAAGGAAAGAGTGTCCCAGACAGAGAGAACAGTGTGCTCATGGACAGATGTAGTGCATTCAGAAGATTGGGAATAATTCATAAAATTGCATTTTTAGGGTGCATGAGTTAAGGGGGTAATAGGAGATGAGGCAGGAAAGGAATGTGCCTGGTTATTTAAGGGGCTTAAGTACATCCTCTTGCTGATGGAAAGCCTTGGAAAGATTTTCGACAAGGATGTGCCTTTATCTCAGTTACATTATCTGTCCGATGGCAAAGTGGAGGATGAATTTAAGTGGGAAGAAGTCAAGGCGTAGGAAGACCATTTGGAGTAACTGGTCCAGGCAAGATAGTATAAGGTGCTAAAACAGTGGGAGTAGGTAGGGAGGGGCAGGAAAGGACGGGCTCTAGAAGTACTGCAGAGGTAGGATCAGCAGGCCGTAGGGAACACTTAGATTTTGGGAAGGAGGAAGAGGGAGGAATTGCAGATTACTGTGTAATTCCTGGCTAGGATAGCTGAGTAGCGAATGGAAATTGAAGAGGACTGTAATTGGGGAGAAAGATAATGAGTTTGAGTAATTGAGCTTGAGGAGTTTATCTGATAAGCAGGTGTATTTATTCAGTAAGTGGCCAAAAAATGTCCTGATTGATGCAGATTTATGATCCAGGGAGCACTAGCATGGGACTGGTGGGATTGCCACAGGACTTATCTGTAATGAGAGGACTAAAAACAACTCTGGGGAGGGCAACAGCTAGTCTTGGATGGAGGCTACGCACCAGCAGAGGTAAGATGAGGATCAGGAGAGAGGCGCACTGGGAAGGCGGAAGTGGCAAGTGAGATGAAAGTGGAAAGCACTTGTGTTGGAAGTTAATGGTCATCGTGCACAGTGCTGGAGCAATAAGAGATACTCATGCGGTTAGGCGGGCTGAAGCCTCGTATCCTGGGGTTGCAGAATTAATTGACAGTGAAGAAGCGAGGCCAGTCCTCTTTCAAGAGTTTGGGGATTAAAGGAAGAGCGGATTAACAGTAGCTAGTAGAGGTGGTGGTCAGGAGGGGTGCTTTTGGGGTAAGAGATTCTTCAACATGATGAGAAGGAATCAGTGGAGGAGAGGTTGAAATTTAGAGGGAAAAGAGAGATCATTGGAAGAGCAAATTCCTGTAGGTGGCTTAAACGTATGGAACCTGAGATGCAGTTCAAGGAAGCAGCTTTGGACAAGAAGGAATGCTGTGTCCTTTGGGATGGAGAGAAAGGATGCAGACAGTGTGGGGCAGAAATGGAGGTATTTGCCTTGAGTGTCCATTTTCTCTAAGAAATTGGAAGCAGGATCATCTCCTGAGTGAAGGTGTCAGAGATGGGATTGGGATTTTTAAAGAGATGGGAAGTTCTGGGATAGTCATCAAGGCCAGCACAGCAAAATGAGAGTTGTTTAATTCATCTCTATATTACCAGCACCTAAGGGTGCTGAGAGTATAGCCAGTACTCAAAAATGTCTCTGAATCAATGACTTTAAATTGTGGTCAGAGAGTAGGATTTTGGAAGTTATTATGTTCCAGCTGGAGCACGAAGGGATAATGAGAAGGTTCAGGGTGTGGCTGCAGGGAAGTGGGTCCTGGCTGGGTCACCCCTATAAAAGCTGAAGTTACCTTGGATTATTACAGCAGTGAATTACAGAATGAAGAAGACTTGAAGCAGGTGTAGACATTTTCAAGAACGTTAGTTATAACCAGGAGGCTGAGTTGATGACAGCAACGAGAAGCAACAGAGGTGATCTAGCCAAATGGTATGAGCTTCAAATAGGATGCTTTTTTTGCAGAGGCAAGGCTGAGTATGTAGGCAGGTCTGAGAAAACCAGTGACTTCAGCTCAAGAGGGTGGCCAAGGGAGAAAGCCGAGTTTCACCAGAGACCAGGGAATGACAGGAACGTTCTAAGAAGAAGGCGAGAAAGTGACTCCTGAAGTAGAAGCAGGGGCAAGCAGGCTGTGGTACAGACCAGCTGTTTGTCCTAAGAGGATGCAGAGTGACAGAGGGCACTAGGAAGAGTCAGGAGGACAGATTTTTTATTTTTACAGAAGGTGGGCCTCACTGAAAGTGAAGGACCGATTTTAGTGAGGGAGGAGGTGGGTGAGAGGCACATAAAGCCCTGCACAGGGGCAGCGAGTAAGAAGACATCCCCAGCAGCAACAAACGTCATGGTGGAAAACGTGTCACTGTCTGGAACTCTGTCAGACACTCAGAGAGTCATAGTGAGCCTGGTGGCCAAACTGCCCAGTGGGCTCCCTCTATGGGTGCATGTGTCCCAGGAGAGCTGCCCCTGAGGCCTGGACTGTCCTGGCTCCAACACACATGAGGCATGGCTCATAGCTGCTTGGAGCACAGGCTCCGCTCAGTGCACCTCTGCGAGCTGCAGACCGTTGCTTATCGCCCGACTGAGAAGAGACCCATACAGAAACTGAGAATCAACATTTAGAAACTTCTGTGGCGATTTCACGTTGCCGTGACATCCAAGCACATAACTGGGTTTTCAGGCATTCAGTTTTATTTTATATGCCTGTGGCAGATGGGAAATTAAAAGGAAAAACAGAACTGGTCCTTGACCTCAGAATTAACAAAGCACAGCTCGACAACATCTCTACTTCGGCCTGAGGCCTCGACATAGGAACACCTGCTCCTCGGGTGAACCCAAAGGCCTGCCACCTTGCTCTGGTCCTGCGGTCCCCATGACTGTCACAGCCTGTCCAACCACAATATTTCTTGGCCATAGAGTTCAGCCCCTCCTGAGCAAAACATAGACAAGAATGAAACACTCAGCCGGTGTCACTAACTTCCTGCCCGAGGAGCCCCTTGGAGTCACTGTGAAGTTTGTGCTTCGCTTTCTCTGCCACTGCCGAGTGAGTAGGCAGCTTGGGAATCAAAGCAGAGTTGTCCCTGGACCTGAGATTTAGTCAGCCAGGAATCTCAGGACGGTTCGCAGTGATGCACGTCAGTGAAGCAAGACCATTGATCTTACTATCTACTCTTTGTTATCTACTGAAGGAAGATGACACATTATGAAACAAAGAAAAAGAAAACAGAGCCTGCATGGTGCTAGCCAGGCTGTCCTCCCCTGACCCCAGCACAGTGAGTCGTCCTCCTACCTGGGACTTCTCACACTGCGTTGTGATTATTTTGTTTGCTGACTTTCCCCAGTGATGAGCCCTTCAGGGCAGAGTTCATTTTTGTCTCATCAAAACCCCCCACCTTAGCACAGGGTATTAGTGCAGATAGGGCAACTCAGAGCCTTGATAGATGAATGCACAAACTCGCATATTCTTTTCTTATTTGATTTATAATAATGCATTTGGCCCTATTATCATTACCATATCATAACTGATTTTAAATAAGTAAACCCCCATAGGTCATTCTGTTCTATGCTAAAAGATGCCTTAACTCTCACTGGGCAAGGGTCGCATAGTCAGGAAGGTTCTTGGTCACCTTCTTTGAGTTTCAGTTTCAGACAAGTCTTAACCTGCCCTGTTCCTTAAAACTAAATATTATATACACATATAAAAATATGTGTATTTAGATAGAGGTGTGTGTGGGCACACGTAAAATATGGCACCACTTGGTAAAGCATTTCTCTAGACCTGGGTCCCACACCTCTCCTTCGGATCCTATTGGTGCCTGCTCACACACTCGTTTGCAGATCTCAAGTTAATTTTTCCATGAGCTAAGTTTGAGTGATGACTTAGCAAGTTGAACATTTAAAGAATCAAACCTGTTTTTCCATGATCTTAATTAATAATATACCTAAAATGAACTATTTAGCTTATAGAAACAAAGAGGTTTTCATCACAGAGAGTATTGGCAGGTCATGAATAAGGTGGGGTGGTGAGAATAGCTGTTTTATTGTAAGAGCTACTGGTAGGCTGAATAAGAGGGAGTTAAGTGTTGAGTCCACATCAGGCTCTACTGAGGTGTGACCAGGTTGAAGGTACTTTATTTCAAAACCCTTTGGAACTTCCTTCTCTTTTTTTATTCCTAATCTGACTCTTTTCTTCTGTCCTTAAATGCTCTATGTATATGGACTTTGACTTCTGCATTCAAATCTTAGTCTTTTAACCGAGCCTGGTGGGCTGGACCACACCTCCTTTAGTAGAAAGAGCTAGATAGTCCTCCTTTGAGCTGCCCCCACCAGCATTTAAGAATTATGTTTTCATCCAGGAGACCTTGGTTAGTCCCCATGGGCTAGAACAAGGGGGTAGAATTAAAATGGTAGGCATACAGTTGTTCTTAGGTTTAACCAAAAGTATTGTCAGCTGTGTAAAGTAAGTTGTTATTTGTAAAGATATACATTCCCACTTCCGTTTATCCACAGCAGAAGTAAATGCGGCCTCCATCCCTACCAGTCCCCTCCCAGTAGGACAGTGCCTTATGGACAGTCCTCTCCAGGGTGTGTCAACAGTGAGCCTTTCCAGAGATGGAAACAGCAGAATAAAGAGTCAAAGGTGATTCAGAGGTTTTGAGCGTGGCAGAATATTAGCCCTAATCTGTGTGTGGGTGAATGGGGAGCAAGCTACGGTTTTATTTCAGATATATGGTATGATTCTTTCCCAGATGATAGCAGAACATCCTAATGGCATCAGAACCAGTGAGTTGAAAGTCTGAAGACCTGACTTCAAGGTCCAGCTCTGTCATATAACTGTAATTCTAAACAAGCTACTTTCTGTCCCTGAGTTTCAGTGTTTTTACCTATCAATAGCATAATATGCCTACCTTGAAAATTACAGTTGAGACAACATATGTGAAAACATATTTATGCCGTAAAACTTATGACATTCACCAGGGCTCTGGAATTATCAGACTGAATGAAGCAAGGTGAGTAGTCAGGGAAGAATATAAAGATTCTGAGGTCATTGGAGAGTATTGATAGATGGGACTTTCTAGGACTTTCTAAAGGAGGAAAGCTGAGGGCCAAGCCTTCAGGGTTATTAAGTCCCTCAACTGAGCTTTGGAAGAGGGGCTGTTAAGCAGATGGAGAAAGGAAGACAGTAAACATTTTGAAAGGAAAGGAAGTAGCAGATCAATACTGTGTTATGGAAACTGTGGGAGAACAGAAGTGAGCAACAGTGTCAAATGCCATTGAAAAAAACCCTATAGATATGACCATAAAATCCTTTCCAAATCAAAATGAAGAAAACAAGGAAATTGAAACATCAAAAATAAAAATTCTTAAAAGCCCGAGATCATTGTACCCTTGAGTGTAACTCATAAGGTCTAAGAGACAAACACATCGGATTCCCGCTCTGTTATGGCTGTATGTGTCAGTCTCAGACTTTGTGCACTTTCTTGATCAACAGCCAGAGAACTCGTTTGCCTATAGCAACCCCTGACTGAGATGGTAGATGAGCCAAAATGCCCCTGAGTAGAAACTTCTTGCATAATGTCAGAAATAAGCAATAAATCTAATTTGTAGCACTTGTGGTAGAAAGAACATGGGCTCCGGACCCAGGTGGGCCAGAGCTAATCCTAGCCCCATCTCTTCTTCGTGGATTCAAGTCAGTTCTTGGGCTTGCCTCATGGAAGGCCTGCCCCTAAGAAAAAAAGGATCAAGAGAGAAAGCACCTAGCACATTGTAGGTATTTGATAAATGTTGATTTTCTTCCTCTTTTTTTTTAGCACTTAAAAACAATATACTATGGCCATGCCACCCTAAACAAAACCAATCCAGTTTGATCTTGGAAGCTAAGCAGGGTCGGGCCCAATTAGTACTTAGATGGGAGACTACCTAGGAAGACCAGGTGCTTTAGGCATAAAAAAAAAAAAAAAAATTAAAAAAACAAACAAACTGATATGTATTAGAATGAAACAAAACAAAAAAACCACCATGCTTCACTGTCATCTGTAGTAAGAGATCTGTCAGATTTGGGCTAACGAAGACCCCAAAGTCGTACTGTAAAAGCAGCTGTGGTAGCTGCGGTTACTTTGCTCCTGCAGAGAGATTTACTGGGTTGCAAGTGACACAGTACAGTGTAGATCACTGGACGTGGGATCAAGACTCTGGGGCTCTCTGTGAGACTACCGAGGCAGTTCAACACTCTATGCCACGGGCTCCTCAGTGACCAAATGGATGGATGATTTCCGAGATCCCTTTCTGCACTGTCGTTTAGGAGTGTGTCCTCTGTCATGACCAGGCATGAGGATTTTAAAGGAACTATCTCACCGATCTTCAGCTCTGCCTTGTAGGCATACCTATCAAAATGCAGCCAAAAGGAAGGAAATCGTTTAAAGAGGGGTCACAGAAGTGTCGTTTTACTCACAGGGAACCTGCCAGGCCTGACTCTAATAAGCCTGGCATACTAGTTCCCAAGTCCTGAACAGCTTAACTGCCCAGAGAAGGCCTGTAAGTAGGTATTCTAACCTAATAGCCTGGGCTGGGAGCGAGAGGTGAAGGGACCTGAGGTACCACAGACCGCAGATGCTAGACAGCATAGGGGCTGGCACACCTCGCTGTCATGGTATGGCCCACTCTAAGAGTTAATATTCATATTTGATTTTGAGTTATTTAGAAGCATTGTGAAGTGTACTTTTAAAAGATTTCTATCAAAAACAATAAACAACAACAACAAAAAGTTTTAGAGCTTCCAAGAATAAATCCTCAGTTATTGGATGTGAATATGCTTTTCTTAGGATAACACTGATCTAGAACCTTTGCTTGAAAATGGGAAGCACGGCATAGAGAATGTAGCTAGCATTAATATATTGGCTAGATGGAAAACCAGGGGAGAGAAAGAGCAATTAGGGGGATCATTTTATAAACTATATAAATGTCTAACCAATGTACTATATATACTCGAAACTAATAAAATAAAATTAAAAAAAAAAAAAAAAACAAAGAAGAAAATGATCTTATTCCTTTGAATTTGGATGTGCGTGTCAAGCAACTCATTTAAGTCCTGGGCTTGCCTCAACATGATCACCTTGTGTTTTACAGTTTATTTTTATTTTCTTTGAGTTGGTTAGATATGAGAATATGACAGTTAAAAAACATTTTAGACAGCAATCATACCTTCATCTCGAATGAAATGTCTAATTGGAATTGCTATCAAAGAAGAACATGAATTAATTTCTATTCCTGTACTGAACCCCAACCCCTCCACCCCCACTTATTCTCATAGAACAAATACTGACCAAGGAGCTGGCCCAAAACAAAAACATGCGTAATTCACAGACCAAATAGGTAATCTTTAAGTATATGGAGATTGGTTACATTTCTGGTGTTTTTCTAAGAACAAAATCACACAAATAAGTAGTTTAGCAAAAAGAAGAAAAAGAAAAGCCTTTACTAAGAATGGGGAGTATTACATTTTCTAAGCGCAAAAGAATATTGTCTAACTAAGATTTCATCAGGTTTCTCTGTTCAAATTTTTTCTGCTCTCTGGTCAACTTTTGCTGCAAAGCTTGACCTTAGATTCTCCAGAGCTGTGATGTTTTTTAACTTAAAGGAAGACGATTATAAAATTAAAAGTGAAGAGGCCCTCAGGACTCTTAAATTTGCATCAAATAAAAAATTGGGCAAAACTTAAGTTGGAAACTTATTGAAAGGATATAGCTACTTTTAACCTATGGGCTGTATTTTCTGAGCTGGAAGTCAAGTTGGAAAAAGAAATACCCTCAGTTTTGTATGTTTAATTGCTTCTGAGAGAAAAGTGGATATCTGCTGCGTGCCAAATATTCATACATATGTTACGTAATGTAAACCACTCAATGGCCTTGCAAGGTGGATATTATCCCATTTTAAAGATGAGAAAACCTAGACTCAAGAGGTTTTAGTAAATTGCCCGAGGTCACCCAGGTAGCAACAGGCAGAACAGGAATCAAGCCCAGATCTGTCAAATCCTTTGACAAATGAAAGAGCATATTCTTTCCACTATACCATTCCTTTTTGCTCCAGTTTTTCTGTATTAAGCACTTTCTATGTGCCAGACACTGTCCCGCATGCTTTCTTTAAATTCCAGAGGTTAGAGTTTTCCCAGTTTATGGATAAGAAGAGAGGCTCAGAGAGGTCAGTTAATCTGCCAAAGTTACACAGCTACTAAGTGGAACCTAGGTCGCCACCTCGCACATGCCTTCTTCATCTAAACATTCAGCGTCAGCTAGATTAGCCATTTCCTGTCCATCTCACCTGACAGAACTGACCCTAAAGCAACCAAAGAATGGAGTGGCTTGTCTTTAAACATTTCTAGGGAGAATATCTCCTACCACCTAATGTAGTGGGTCAGACGGTTTCCTATAATTTGACTACCCCAGCACAGTATAAATCTGGAATGGAGAATGATTGAAAAGTATAATACACAAAAGTAAGCTAATGAAGGTTTCCGCACAGGGAAATGACATGGTGACCACCAGGGCTTCTAACCCTGTCTTAGGAGGAAACACATGATCACTCTTGAGGGGCATGGTTTCCAAGCACCCTGATCTTACACGCAATCCCAAATCTCAGGCCCTACTGTATGGATTGTCCACATAGGAAGTTAAAGCCGTTTGAGAGAAAATGGAGGATCCTGTAAACTGCTAATGGCCCATTATAAGGCTTTCTACTTGGAGCCTCTCTTGGCTGTAGGAGTCACACAAGTAAGTCTTACGAGATATTTTGTAAAGAAGAATCGGTTCCCATACTAAGTAAATGACTGTTCTCCTCTAACAAAACAGAATAATTTATATTTGATTCATGCATCATACTTTCTAAAATATTCTCCATCCTGGAGGATTTGTTCTATGCTGGGGGTATTTAAACTATAGGAAAATGCCTGACTCCCTGGAGTGGGCGGTGTGGGATATTTCCTCTAGTAATGTTCAAGGGTAGCACTGCTCATAGGAGAACGTCCACACTCCTTTGCTTTGTGCTCACAGCTCTCCACGGTTCAACATCTCTATCCAGAGCCCCTCCGCACCAGCGTTCCCTCCTCTTGGCCTGTATTCCCTCCACCCTGATCACCCTGGAGTCCCTCACTCTCTTTTGCTGCAACTGCTCGATACTCTGCCCCCTGTCTGCTGTTCCCTCACTTTTCTCCCTCCGTTCCCAGCCACAGTCCTCCCCATGCAACTGTCTGTCAAAATCCTAGTTGTCTTTCAAGGCCCTGCCCGTCTAATAACCCTTCTAGAAGCCCTTAGTCTTTCCACCCCATACTCCGTGGTGGTTACTATCGTCTCACTCTCATCTCCCTGGGAACAGTGAAGGTCAAGTGCATGCTGGCACTGTCAGGAGAACGACCCAGCTTTGGTCAACTTGGCCTCCCTAGAGCTGGCTCGTAGTAATAGTCCATGGATGCTTGTCAAATTGGATATTTGTTGCTGTTTTCTTTAGAATATAAAGCTCATAACTAGATCCTTTAAAACAACGAAAGCTAAATTAGTTACAGAATTTTTTTTTTTCTTCATAAAGCCACATTAGTCATCTTTTACTTTGGAGGAGTCAGAATATTTGCAAATTTGTACCTGGAAGGATGTTCTAATTTTTCGAGACTGTAATTTAAACTGACCGATGTCAATCTTCCTACTTTAATAATTTTAAATTTGTCTTTTTCTTCTAATTGTCTGCATCTGGTACATTGTCCATGAATTTTTTTTAATCAGAAGCTTATGATTCTTTAAGGACTCTGCCCAGTTTTTAAGTGCCACGGATTTCGCATTCGAATATATTTTAATTTATTTAAGAATTCTTTTAATCAAATTCTTTCCTAATTTAGCCCGATTTCTTTTTTAATCCCCCCAGGCCAGGAGTTGATTTATTATGACTAAATTCTTATAAAGATAGAAGTTAAAACAATATTAAATGCTATATATGGCGTTTTCTCGTGCTAGAATTTTTTCTGCATCTCATAAAAACATTGCCTTTTTTACATGTCTAGTCCAGTCAACATCTCCTAGCTTTTATGATCTATGCCAGTCAACCATTAGATGTATATCAACCACCTACTGTGTGTCTAGTCCAGTGTTACACATGTGGAGGATATAAAATAAGGATAGATACCCTTAACTGCTGGCAATCCAACTAAGACTGGATGATGTGGATGTGGAAGATGGAGAAATCACTGAGTGAGAGAGCGGGCAAGGGAAGCTTCCTGGAAGAAGATGGGACTTGGGCTATGTCACAGAAACAAGAGCAGGTTGAAGGGACTGAACAAGGAGCCAGGCCTGAGGAAATGTCAGGATCCAAATGGGAAGCAAACTCAGAGGACACAGAAACCAGGTGGCATCGAAAGGCAGGAAGTGCAGAGCGCAGCCTGCCGTCCATTTCCAGGAAGTGTGGGTCCTCAGGTTTCGCATGGGGCCTGCAACATGGAGTATGCCCAGTAAACATGAGCGGGCGGTCGTAGTGTGGAAAGCAGACAGAGAAGCACTGGGGCAAGGAAAGGTTCCCGTACTGGGGACCCCTCGGTCCCGGCCTCAGCCACTAGTATTCTGTGTTTATCCTAGCAAGGACCAACCTTGAGGGAGCCTTGTTTGGGAGTCTAAGTTAGAAGCATTCAGAGTTCTAGGACAGAGATATTTTCTACAAACTGAGTCTGAATGGGTGGAAACCCAGATAAACCCAGGAAAGGAAGGAGGGCCCTCCAGGTAGGGAGAGCAGCTGGGCTGTGAGCTTCCCAAGGCCAGCCTTGGCTGCCTTCATCTTTGCGTCACTCATTGCTGTCCTCGTGTGCAAAGGTGAGGAGAATCATGAGAAGGAAGGTGAGATTGGTAAAATAGGGCTTTTCTGAACTGAATATGTATGATATTAAAAGAGCCAAATAAAAGGTCAAAAGTTGTTATGTCTACACAGTATTGAAGCTTTATCGATTTCTTCCCTCTTCACTGAATATTCCCCAGACTCCGACTCTGATTCACCTTTGAACCTTCTGGAACCTATTCAAAGTCCACCTCCCCTGAAGAGCTTTCCCCTCAGGCAGGGTTCCCGCTTCCATTGCACGGACATCACGGACGTGCTTCATCCATCTTCCTAACGTGCTGAACTGTGATAGCTTATTTACCTTCTCCAGGTCTCCTTTTCCAGCCCATGAGCTCAAGGGCATGGACACCTTTGTTCTTCTCTGCACTCTCTCTCTTCTAGTTAGTAAATTTGGGAGGAAAAGAAGGGACAGACAGGAGGGACCCATCTGACCAGCCGATTTTGCCAAGCTGACTATTCTCATGAGAGAATGAACCTCTTCTTAGGTACCTCTGTAAGCTGTATTCCAGTTTTTATGTACCTTTTTATTCTGTTTTTCATTTTTCTTTACAACTTTGGTATTTTTTTTCCTGATTGGATGGACAGATGGGTGGATGGATGATAGAAATGGATGGATGGATGGATGGATGGATGGATGATGGATATTTGGATGGATGGGAGAGAGAGAGAGAGAGAGATAGAGAGAGAGAGAGAGAGAGAGAGAGAGAGAGAGAGAGAGAGAGAGAGTGACAGAGAGAGAGAGAGAGAGAATAACAGACACACACAAAAGTCAAGAATTTTAGCCCTGTGTGTGTCCCTCCCAGCAGTAACCACTATCCTGAACTTTGTTAGACATACCCTTGATTTTCTTTTTTTTTTTTTTAATTTTCAATTCCAGTTGACATACAGTATTACATTACTTTCAGGTATATAACATGGTAATTCGATATTTATATAACTTACGAAGTGACCACCCCAATAAGTCTCGTACCCATCTGACACCATTCATAGTTATTACAATATCATTGACAATATCCTTAGGTTGTACTTTACATCCCCATGACTGTTTTTTTAACAGGTAATTTGTACATCTTAATCCCTTCTCCTTTTTCATACCCTTGATTTTCTTAATAGCTTTACACCTACTGTATATCCATAAACAATATATCATTATTTTTTTCTGATTTTGAACTTTATATAAATAGAATCATACTGATTGGTTTTTGCTACTGTGAATAGCAATGTCCTCTTTTTATTTATTTTTTTAAATTATAAATATTTAAAGCTTATACAAATGTATAGAGAATCTAAGAAAAGAATATCCATGTATCCACCTTAGTCACATCTTAATATTTTGCTTCTGGTTTATTTATGTATTTATCTTTTTTTTTTTTTTTTTTTTTTAGAAACAGCACATTATCAGTTTGGTTGAAACCCCATGAGTGTTCCTCCCTGATGCATTCCTGTCCTCTTTTTTGCTGTTACCCCCATGGCCAATTACTGTTCTTAACTCGGTATTTCTGTCATTCTCATGCACTTTTTTATACTTTCACTACATAGATGTTTATAAACAGCGTGTAATAATGTATGCACGCTTTTGCACTCTGTAAGTACATAGTAAACAGTGTTCTTCTGTAACTTTCTTTTTTCACTGAACATTGTGTTCTTGAGTTCATCTATGTCAGAACATGTAGCCTTAGCTCATTCATTTGAACTGCTGTAAGGTGTTCCATTGAAGAATATACCACTAAGTGTATATTACCAGTCTCCTCCCGTTAATGGACGTTTAAGATGTTTTTCGTTTTTATTATCACAAACAATGCTACTAGCAAACCTTCTCCTACCTATTTTCTTCTGCACATGTAGCAGAATTTTAGAAGCGGAAATGCTACGTTATGAAATATGTACATCTTTACTTTTAGTGTATAAGAAGCTATAGAAATTTACATCCTCACCAGTGAATGAGAATCCCCATTGTTCCACAACCTTGGCAACACTTGAGTATTACTGGGTTTTAAAATGTTTGTGAATTTAATGGTATGATATGGAATCTCACTGAGGTTTTAATTTGCATTTCCTTCAAATGCTCCTCTTCTTTAGTTCAATAAACAATTATTGTCTCTGTGCTTAGTGCTAGGCATACTAAGATAACTAATTCATGGCTGCCAACCTTTGGAGCTCACAGGTTTTGCAGTGATTCCTACCTGGAGGGGTGTATCAGAATCATTTTCAGAAATCAGAGGTATGAGGTAGGGCCCCAAACATCTGCAATGTGAATTCCGCAGTGATGCTGATGTTCACTTCCAGTTGAGAACCTCTGATCTTGTGGGAGGGGAGCCTAGCTGGTTCAATGTTGGTTCGTTTATGTGGGTAGGTTGAGGGTGAGAGAACATGGCTCTTCATTGGCCAATGCAATGGCATCCCTTTCATCTTGAGGTCGTCTTGCGGTTTTATGTGAATAGCTCATTGGATGTTGGAATGATTAATAAAGTGATGATTATAAATGATTTATAAAGTGCTTCAACAGCGATTGCTGTACAAAATACAAGCAGAGGCCAGATTTCCTGTAACTTCAGCTACCTGAGACAGGTGTAAACCTAGAAGGAAACAACAAACAACAGCAAAAGGAGAAGATGGGCTCCTCGGTGCCTGAGGAAAACAACCCAGAGCTCACACTCCATCACATTAGTGCAGCACCTGCTCCATGCTGGGTTCTGGTCTAGGGATGGATAGTCAGCCCTACTTGACTCTTTAGAAGCTGAGAAATATGTGGGGTGAGGTAGACAAAACAAAAAGAGAAGAGGCAAAAAAGAGAGATGACAGTGAGACAGAGTTGGCGTTCGTGAGAAATGACAAAGGGAAAAAGGATCTGAGTAGAAAAAGAAAACAGAAATAAAGTAGGGAAAGTTTGTAGTCAGGGGCCAAACAGCTTGTCACACCCCCAGTATCCCTGGGGACCTCAGTGTACCACACACTAAAGGTACATCAGCTCTTAACAGTGAACAGTTTGGAGGTGTGGCTCTCAGGACACATTTGTGAAAGAGCAAGCTGTCTTTCTGAACACTTGAGGCTATCACTTATAATGAGTTTTTCATGTGTTCTCCATCATCAAGAAACAGCTAAATTATTTTCAGTAAATTTACTGGGATATGAAGCTATGTACAAAGTTTAGAAAGATTTCCATCAAAATAATTAAAATGTAATCACCATGAAGGCTTATGCTCTAGTTGTCAGAAATTTCACATGTATGAAACACTGTAGAAAGCCAGATTTAAAAAATAAAAACTAAGGAAAAGGGAGAGTAGGGAATGGAAATGCATATTTATTTAGTAGCTGCTCAATTTTTGTTCAGTCCTTTTAACAACGCTATAAGATAAGAATCCTTATCCTCATTTTGCAAATGAGAAAATCAAGATTCAAAGAGACGAAGTATATTGCCTCTGGTCTCACCACTAATAGATGGTGGGGCCAGGATTTGACCCAATTTTATCTGACATCAAAGGCTGTGTGCCTGTTCCACAGTACCATACTGTCTCCTCCCATTTTAGAATTTACAGCAAAATTCAAGAATCTTCAGGCTTCATTTTGGTAATATCAAAACCCCAAAGATAACCTGTTTACATGATCAAATCACACAAAAGATAGTGAAAATTTGAAACTAGTTTAACAAAATCTGGTTAATATTTAGTCTTCCCTGTCACTTAAATGAAAGGCCATGATGGTAAAAGGAAATTTTTGATGACTTGAATAGGACTACTTCTGAAATGGAAAACTTTACTTTTACATTTCTTGTGAGTATTTTGGATATGTGGTGTTTAACTTTCTAGTGGTTAGAACCCTTGTGTCTCGAAGGTTTAGTGTGCAGTTAGTAAGATTGGGGTGGTCAGTGAATAGATAGATGGCAGACTTCCCTCACTGGTTGTGCGCCCACTGTGGGAGCAGCCTGGGAATGAGCCGCATACAGACTGCTCTTAGGAAGAGTCAGCCCCCGATGGAGTCACTGTTGGAGGGGGAGTTTACAACAAGTCAACATGGGGCGAGAACTATCTCCTAATGAGGCTTCGAAGAACTGGAGAGGCCTGAGAGGCCTGGAAATAGGAACATAACCATAACCACTACACAGCAAGTCCATGAGTATCTTCCCTACTAACCCAAGAGCACAGGAGGAAAAGCTCAGGAGTATATAGTTTGAAGTTTTGGAGAAATGAAATAATGGCTGACTTGTGAATAATGATGAAAGTATTTGATGATGTGACTCCCAGGGAAGCAATTATGGTTAACCCCTCATTTGTTTGGCATTTCCAAGGATTGAACTGTCCCACATAACTGAATTTTCCAGACAACTAAAACTTTCCTATTCATGTGCCTTGAATGTTTTTTAACCATGCTTGGTGGAAATATTTGTGAAATAGATTATACAATTATCCTGCCTTCTTGAACAGAAGCTGCAAGAAATAACATTTCTTTAGATCTCTTTGATTACAAGCCTGAGACCTGATTAAAAGAGGTTTAAATAGTTCGGACTCGTAATCGTCTCACATAACAAGAAACTCGGAGCCGGGCAGCTCCAGGTATGATGAATTCGGCAGCTCAGTGATGTCGGGCTGATGTCCCCTCCTGGTCACAAGATAGGAGCACAGCTCCAAGCCTCGAGATCTCACATGATAAGATCGAAGGCAGTAATGGAGCGGGCGCTTCTCCTTATACGTGTTTAATCAGAGAGGAAAGTATTTCTCAGAAGACCCTCAGCCGACTTCTCCTTGGGTCTCACTGGCAGGACTGAATCACATTTCCCTTCTTGGTTCTGTGGAAGGCTGCAAGACTGGAGAGCCAGCAATTTCGGAGTGGGGAGTGGGAGTGGGGCTCTTCCCATAAAAAAGAAGAGTGGGGAATGGCTGTTGGGTGGGTAACCAAGAGTGTCTACCATGGTTACCTGGATTGGGGCTGAACATCCCTTACTGGATGGCCATAGCGTGACGGATGATGGGGCTTTTTGTCCCTACACTGAATGCCCCCAGAGTGGGCTTCTTTTTGAATTCCTAAGTCAGCCGTTATTTATTATTCTCTCTCCTTCCTTTGTGTCAGACTGCTAGTTATCACTACTTGCTGTCAATGTGCCTTGTCCTCATCTTGCCATAGTTAGATTTCTGGAAAAACAATGTAATCAAACTTCTTAGAAATGTGTCTAAAAGGTTCTGAGTGAGTGTGTGACAGCTGTCCTGTGGATCAGATACATAGTGTCACGTTTCTTTTGACCATTAGAGTCATTTTTCCATTGTTGCAGTTTTAAAGAAGTAAGGAGTTTCTTGTGAACTTCAGTACAACTTAATGAAGTCTTCGCATGGTGAGGGAGGAGCATTTGGGGGCGAGTAAGCTTGTTTACTAGACAAGGTGAGACTCCATCTGTCCATCTGGAACCCAGCATGGTTTAGAGAGAGGCAGCATTCAGCTCCCTGGCAAAGCTGCGTGGCAGGTGATTGCCTGGAAGGCACCACTAGCTCAGGGAACGTGACTAGTGGAACTGCCACCGCAGTGACTGTCCAGCACGAGGCAAGGCGGTGCGGCGTTTCATTATTCCCTGCCCTCTGCCAGGCGTCAGAGCCCTGCAGAGGAGTCCTGCGCACTGCCCAGGTTGTGCAGAATTGGAAGTGCTTGGGTGCAGCTATTTCAACAAGTTCTTGAAGAAAATAATGCTTCAAAAATGGTTATTGAGATTGTACTGATCCAGTGAGGATACCATCCCTTCTGTGGATAAAGAGATCTGACCAAAGTTCAATCTTTGTATATAGGAAGAAGGAAATAGAAAGCAGTTGTCAAAATAATACCAGCAGTGAGTAAACTGAACCAAATGGAATGATTCTACTCCAGGAATCAAACCTGGGCCAGTGGGTGGGTTGGTTTCTAAGGAAGCAGATTTTGATACAGCTGAAACTATGGGCCCAAGCTGCTTAGAACCCGGAAGTTTCTTCAGAGCAAGTTAGCTGTTTGAAGGCCCGAAGTCATTATTTTACTGTGCATCAGAAAAACACGAGTTAGCCCACCGGCAGATGTTAGGTGACAGAAACACTGGGGATAAGGAAAACGGGTTTTGTGTTTCTTCAGTTCTGACTAATTTGTACCATTCAAATCATTCTTACAAGAAGAATGCAAAGTATTTGTCACAAATATTTTTATTAACTCCTTCTTATGCACAGAACATTTTTAAAGAAGCCATTCTTTTATTGACTGCTAATACAGACAGGATACAACTTAAGTTGAGCCAGATATTTATATTTTTCTAATTTTTTCTCATGTAGATTAATGATTTTATTTCTGAAGTACTCTGACCATTCCTGCTCCCCTAATAACCCAGCCACTGTTTTCAGTATTTTAATACTGGCTTCAACTATGCTTTTTAAGAAAAATCTCCATGGAGAAATAATCATATAATCAGTGCTTTTGTGGGATCATAGTACATATCAGCGTATAGCTGGCTGACAATTTTTTTTTTTTTAAATCAGAACAACACACTTGCCTAGGTAAATAAATTTGCATTCACATTTTGAATTATTTCTGATGCTAATTGAGCATTTAGGGGGACAGAGTGGATGATTCAGAACTAGGTGGGAAAATCATTTTCAACATATCAAAATACCAGCAACTCATTTTCAGTGAAACAAAATAACAGGAACAAAAACTATAATGCATTTCAAAGCCCAGAAAAAGCTGGTAGCTTGGGAATCATGAAGCCTGTGGTATTGTCTTTGTTACTTTGATACTGATTGGTGACTATGTTTGCTCTAAATTTATAAATTATTGCCATTGATTTCTATCATTTAAATTGTTACTTTTTTAAAGGGAAGCTTTCATGTTACATACTTTTTACCAATGCTATTAGGGATTATTTTGGGGTTAATCCAAATCTTGTTTTATATTTGGAAATTTATAAATATATAAAATATATAATGTAAACAGTCATTTTTCACAATTAATTAGAAGAAATAAAAGGAGTAATCAGAAAAGATATAAACCTATTTTTAAAAGCAGTATTTGAAATGACCGAAGATGTTACAGATCGTGCTTTGTAATATGAAAGGATTCAAAAGCGTTTTCTGAATTAAATTATTTATCATTTGAATTAGTCTATTTTTCATATATTGTATTATTCCTATATGTTACTAAATCTCTGCTTTGGCACAGATAGACACTGAGACTTCATTGAGGTGGAAAATGTGACTAAAGGGTGGACATTCAAAACTTTGCCCCTTTTCTTTGGTTGTGGTGTGATTCACGTGTAGAAACCCCCTACAGCACTGAGTCAGTGTCAGATGCACGCAGAGGTCAACAGGCCCTACCACTGGACAGTTTTTTATTTCTTTTTTTTTAAGTTTTCTGCAAACCTAACTTTTTTTTTTTCAAGACATCATATTGGCTGCTAAGAGAGTCTAGTCCAAGTCAAATGTCACCCTAAACTGGCATGGTGATAAATGTATGTATAACTATCTAGTGTGTGTGTGTGTGTTTGTGTGTGTGTGTGTGTATTTGCCTCATGTCGCCAGAAAGATGAACCTTGTACATCCTTCACAGTAGACACTTGAACTTGCTAAATTATAATTAGGACACAGTGAGTGTGTGGCAAGCAGGTTACACCAGTATCTTTAAGAGCAGAAGTCAAGGTGGCCCAGTAAAAGGAGATTAGGATTTAAATCACGGGACTAAATTTGAGTCCTGCCCCTGCCCGGCTATGGCGTGAATAAGTTAATAAACCTCTTGGAGTCTCAAGTTTGTTCATCTATTAAATAAAGATGATGAAAATAATATCTGCTTCATAGAGTTATAAGTATCAAATTAGATAAAGTATGTAGTAGTATTCTGTAGAGCTAGAAAATCCTGTACACCTTGTTCTTATTATTTTTGATACATTCACGTGCCTGCCTGTTCTTTGTCCTAGAAGTGGACAACATTCACACAAATATACATTACATACCTCGAGGAATGTGCTATTGAAACAATCTGTTTTTAATGATGGTTTGCCTCAACTAAAAAATGTCATTTTCTTTTTTAAAATGGAGTGAAAGAACCCCAAAATGAACAGTTAAAGCACATAATACTTGTTATCAGCAAAGATTAGAGTCAGTCTATACGTTAACAGTAGACATATGTGGCGCCCTGTTGCATTCTGTTAAGGCGCTCCCACTGGTTTAAAAGGTATATGTGGTAACATATGGAAAAACTCGAAACTACTGAGTATCAAAATTCACTGCTTGGTTGGAAGTAAAGTAACAACTCTATTTTTTCTGGTGGTCTAGTTGCTATAGCCTAGAAAACAGAGATTATTATCTGCCCTCTTGAAGATCCCATTTCTAAGTCCATTCTTGACAAATAGCCTCCATCCCACTTCCTCCACCAAATTACAGGTGAGGAAGACACTGCCCAACCTTTGGAGAGTTTATGGTATAATAGAGACTTAATGTAGGTAGACAGCTAACTCTGCTGTGGAATACTGGACGAGGTACGTGCCTTCGGAGAAGTTCAGGTGACTGAGAGCACTCAGCTTCTGCAGCCATTTCATGCCATTCCTTCCGCACCTGCACACCAGGCCTCATGTCGGTTACATTTTCATTTCTGTGTGATTCGCCTCCCTACCTAGACTGTAAACTCTGAAGGCAGGGAGAGCACCTTGTCCCTTGGTCCCTCTCTCCGTACCTTTTACCTAGGCTTCAACCAGTATTCAGGTTTAAATAGAGTCTCATAACATTCAGATTTAACAACAACAACAACAAAAACGTATTACGATGCATTTAAACCCTAACTTTCTTTCCCTTTCTTCTGTGTTTGCAGTCGACCTGCCCCTGTTTTTCCCTCGAGACCAGCCAACTCTCACATTTCAGTCCGTCTATCACTTCACCAACAGTGGACAGCTTTATTCCCAGGCCCAAAAAAATTACCCATACAGCCCCAGATGGGATGGAAATGAAATGGCCAAAAGAGCAAAGTAAGTGAATCCACTGTTATTTCCTACAGGTAAAAATATTTTGTTTATCTAGTTGGCAAGCTATTGTTCACAGGCCAAATCCTGCCCTGTGCCTATTTTTGTAAATAAAGGTTTATTGAAACACAGCCACACCCATTTCTTTTCTATGGCTGTTTTCATGCTACAGTGGCAGAGTGAGTCATTGCAATAGACAGCATATGACCCGCAAATTCAAAAATATTTGCCATTTGGCCCTTTACAGAAAAAGCTTGCCAACCCCCTTAAGAAGGGAGCTTTAAAACTATTTCTCATCAGGTAGATGGCATTGTTTTTTTGTTTGTTTGTTTGTTTGTTTTAATGGATTACAAGATTTATCAGAAATCTACCTCTCTATTTAGATTAGAGAAATACTAAATAGGAATTGGAGTGGATAAAAGGTGTTGATGATGAGATTGTTGGCAGCTACTTTCTTATTGTTAAAATATGGAAAATTTCAGCTGGCGGTAAACAAATAGTTAAATGGTTTTGTTTGTTTGTTGCTTCGTAGTCAATAAATAGATCCAGTACCTAGTTTATCATATGGAACTGTAATGTCTTTGTATAAACAGAGTGAATTATATACCTCATTGTATCTCTGCAGCCATTGCCGAAGGTAGGGCCCGCATCTTCCTTGATTGAATAAATGGCTACACAAATAGCTTATAACTATTAAAAGCTCTGTAAAAGTAAGTTGGGAATTTGATAGAGGTCGAAGTTAGCTAGAGTCGGGAGTTTATAGAGTTACAGCTATTACACCTGAACCTCCCTGTGGAAAGCTTTCACCAGTCATATCAAATAGGTAAATATAGAAATATGCTGAGTGTTTTTTATAGCTAAGACGTTAGTATCTGGAACATCAGTCTTCATGAACCATGCCTCCTAGATTGAAGCAACAGTGGATCAAAATCATTGTTTCCAAAAGTAAATCATAGAGTGACAGCTGGTTGTTACTTTATTACTCTGAAGAGCCATATGTTCCTACCTGTGATCCCAACTGAAGGATGATCAGATCCAAAGACTCACACAAATGAAGAATACCCATTAAGTATCCTTTTCATGCGGCCATCCAGTATTTCTTGAGCATCTACTATGTTCTAGGCAGTGTACTCCATGCTAGGGGTACAAAGATAAGCAAATTAGAAATTGTCCATGTCTTCTTGGAATCTATAGCTCTGCCGGAGAGATCAAAGCCTCTATCATATCAAACGTCTAACAGTTTTAAAGTACTTACTAACAAAACTTGCCCTTTCAGACCCAAAGTGTTCTTGTTTAGTAGGACTCTGCTCTTGCCTCCCCCTCCCTGAGACCTCTCTGCCTCCCAGGGTGCCTCCTGGCATCTCCTATACTTCTCTTGCATAAGACGTTCACTTATAGCAGGATTGGAGCTCTTTTAAGTAACGACAGAGTGGCTTCCTCTAGAAATCCAGGCCTCCAAGGTTCATCTGTGGAATTCAGAGCTGTTGGTGTCTGAAACTGCAGTGTGCCCTTTCTCCCTCTATTTGTCAGGATGCCCAAGTCTAAAATTCTATTCAAGGAAAAAAAGAATATGCAAATATAACTAATGATAATGATTAAGACAATATATCTTGAAATGGACTTGAAAAAAGATTATAAAGTAAGTTTTATGTTTGAAATATTGCAATTTTTAGTTTTCTGAGCTTTCCTTGTGTCTACATAAGATCTGCCTTTAGAAGATGGGCTGTTATTTGTGGTATGTGCTGTGGAGTCTGAACCAGATGTGTCTTTGTGGTTTCCATGGCAAAGCTATCTTGGGGTGTGTGTGTGTGAGTAGACATTTTAGTGTATGAATTGAATCTGTAAGGAGTTGCAGACCACAAGCCTGTGATTTCATTATAGGAATATCGTAAGTGAAGCCTGTTTATCTTAACAGATCAGTTCAGAGTTGCAAGAGACATTTGCTTTATGTTAACACCAGTCTAAAGAAAACATCTGAAGTAACGTTGAAAAAAATCTGCTTTCTGCTGTAGTAAGATGGATCCATTTTAAATGTAATAAAAGAGAAAGCCGGCAGCTCGTGCTAGGAAGAAGAAATAGTTTTAAAGCTCCCTTCTTAAATTGAACCGCATGGCTTGCCTGGGCTCTGTCAGAAGGCGGATAATGGACAAACACAACCAGGGTGCTATGCTGCCGTACAGCTATGCTGCAGTACAGACTTGAGATTGGTGGAGAAAGTTGGAGAGAAAGGACAGAAAGAGAGAAAGGTCAACTGTGACATTCCTTACACGCCCTGTTTCTTTGTCATGTGAAAATATTGTATGCACACAGTGCGTAAAAGGCTGTAATTCACTTCGAGAGCTCTGCCCATGACATAACCGCTCTCATGGTTTATGAACAGCAGTAGAGCCCTTTGAGTGGAGTCAGTTGTTTATTCCCTCCTGTCGAGCGAAATTTTAAACACATGAACTCAAAAAGAACACTTACTGGCACTGACCCGGGCTTTTCCTTAGGCATGTGCTTCTTGCTCATGGCTGCCCAGCAGATTCTATCCTCACAAGTGAAATACCCTGTACTGGGTGAGCACAGGCTTTGGGATCATGCATGCCCCAGTTCCTATCCAAGGTCTAACCTTTTATGCTCTGTGGCCTTGGGCAGAGCTAGTAACCCTTCTAGTAACATCATCCTGTAAAACAAACCTGTACTCTTCCCTTTTGGATGGTCTTGATATGAACAGTCAGTCAATGAGTGGACCTCTGAAGGACCCTTGGATTGAGCTTGTGCTTCTGTCCCACAGTGCCTTTGCTCACCCCTTTCCTGCCTCCTTCTGCCCCTTCCAATCTACTCACCGTTCTTCCTTGTGGTCTTCCCCATCCACGCTAACTTGCAGGCAGTTCTTTCCCCTCTTCCTATCCTAGGCTTGGTTGGCTGCTGGTCGTATACTGCTTTGAAATCTCTTTTGTAGTATTCTTTCATTTTTCACATCTTTATATATGTTTCATTTCCTTAATTGTGAGTTCTTCAAAGGCAACGGCATCGAATATATTTTTTTTTAATTTGCGTACAACGAAGATAACAAATTTAACCATATCTTTTGATGGAGTTTTGATAAAGTTACCTTCTACCCCTTCTCAGTTGGTCTCCTCACCCCCCAAGACAAGCACTGTTTCATTCTATCACTGTGTCTTAGTTTTTCCTCTTCTAGATACTTCTTATAAATGCAATAATACAGATTATATTCTTCTTTGCCTTTGTGTTCAGTTTAATTATCTTAGATTTATCTGTAATAATGGAATTTCATTTTTACTGCTGACTAATATTTCATTCTGTGAATATACCATAACTTATTAATCCATTCATCTGCATGTGCCTATTTGGGTTGTTTCCAGTTTGGGGATTTTATGAATAGATCTTGTATGAACATCCTTATATAAGCTTTTTGTAGACTTATGTTTTCAGTTTTGTGGGTAAATACCTAGAAGTGAGAGTATGTGTACTATTAACTTAATAAGAAACTGATAAGTTTTTTCTAGAGTTGCCATACCACTTCACGCTCCCACTGGCAATATACTGGGTTCCAGTTCCGTATCCTCTCCAGTACTTGCTGTTGTCACAAGTCTTTTTAATTTTTGCTATTCTAGAGGTGATGAAGTGATAGCTTACTATGTTTTTAATTTTGATTTCCTGATGATTAGTAATGTTGAACATCTTTTCATGTGTTTATTGATATATCTTCATTTGTGAAGTATCTGTTCAAATTTTGCCTATTTTTAATTGGATTGTTGGTCTTTTGATTTTTGAGTTTTAAGAATCCTTTGTATATTGTCAGATATATGTATTACAAGTATTTTTTCCCAATCTGTGCCTTGCTTTTTCATTTTCTTAACAGTGTCTTTGGATGAGCAGAGAATTTTTATTTTTAATAAAATCTATTTTATCAGTGTTTTCCTTTTACATTAAAGTTTTTTATGTCCTCATAATTATTTGCCTACCAGAAGGTCATGAAGAGATTCTTCTATTTTTTTTCCTAGAAGCTTTGGTTTTGGTTTGACATTTATGTCTGTTATCCACCTCAGATTAATTTTTTGTGTATGGTATGAGGTAGAGGCTGAAGTAAATGTTTCGTGTTTATGTATACCCCGGTATTCCGGCAACATTGTTGAAAAGCCTTTTATTTCCCTGTTGAATTACCTTCATGCTTTTGTCAGAATAATTTAACCATATATGAGTAGGTCTATTTCTGGACACTATTCTATTCCATCCATCTTCCTATTTGCATACCAATATGCTTAAAATCAGGAAATGTAAATTGTCCAACTTTGTTCTTTTTAAAGATTATTTTGACTATCCTAGGTCCTTTGCATTTTCATATAAATTTTAGAATCAGTTTGCCAATTCCAGCCCCTCCTACTACTCAAGAAAAAAGCCTGCTGAGATTTTGATTGGGATGATTTTATTAATTTTACTTACTAGTTGCTAGTGGATAACAATGCAAATGATTTTTCGTGTTAACCCGGTATCCTGTGACATTGCTAAATTCACTATTACTACTAAATTCTAGTAGCTCTTTTTTCCCTTGGAGAAGAAAAGATTTTTAATTACAAGTTAGCAAAGTCAGCATTGCTGTCTTCACATGCACCCCAGTAAACAGTTTACTAACCTCGGCGACTTGGCCAGAAATTCTTAAGTTCTAGGCTGCGCCATCCAGGGCTGCTATCACCTGTGGTTGTGTCTACTTGATGCCGGCACCAGCCAGTTTGAAAAGTGGGAAAAAAATCTACCCTTCAGTTGTTTAATCTACATAAACCCAACTATCACTTAAAAAATATTGAACCCACTAGTTACCTACTTGGTTTCTTGTACATAGTTTTAGATGTGTCTAGAAGAGTGAATCAAATGATTTTCTGTAATCCTGTCTAGTCTGATAAATCTGTGATTACATGGAGTGAGTCTTCCATGAATTTCATTGTATAAAGTATCAAGTTGAGGCCTAAGTAGGTTCTTAGAATAGAATTTAACCCCAGAACCACCTACTGCAATGGCTCGTCACACATTAAATTATTATATAATGGAATCACCGAAGAATATTCCAAAACATCTTCTCAGTCAACACATGGGAGTAATTCATCATGAACCTTCTAAAATCATGTTATTTCCGTTCTTGCCTCAAGGTTAGAAAAAAGATGCTCTTTTCTTATCTAGAAAGTGATGCAAGTACTCCCAAAGCGGTCTGTGATTCCCCACATGTTGCTCTTCACCATTCATGCTTTTATTATTTGTTGTCCAACTGTCTTTGCAGAATAACTTTCAAGAAAATTTTTTAAAAGGTACATTCTGGACTATTTCAGTGATTTTTTATTGTTGATACCTTAATATTCTCAAAGACACCATTTTCTTCAAACTTCTCATTAGCTGCTAAATGCTTCAGTCCAGCCTTATTCGTTAGTCCCCTAAATAAAATAGATAAATACAAATCTCCTCTCCTCGATTCAAGAGAAGGGAGTAGATGTCCCCACCCGATTTGTACCCCTTACTGTGGCCTCTGAGGCCCCTTTGGACCCCTAGGATGCCAGGGGGCACAGTGTGGAAATCCTGGTTCTAAGAGGGTACTTCACAGCATGGTCACAGGAGCCCTGAGACCTGAGAATACTTTGGGGACTAAGGGTAGCCTGGGGGAGGGGGTGTTCATGAAATGTAAGTGGTTATAATGTGAGCCTATGTATGTGTTTGTTTCTCCAGGAGATACTTACTTCTTCGCTCCTTTGTTGGTAGGTAGCTTCTTAGTGCAGCTCAAATTATGCTTTGTTTCTCTTGTGGTTTAGTTGCCGAGTCAGGCGGTTTCTGTGCCTGGTAAGCTGGCCAGAGGGATCCCCAGCTGGCCCAGCTTTGGAATCGGGGTATCCAGACCTCGCTCACTGTTAGGGAAAACCCTGGTGAGGACTTTGCAGCCGGCTCCTCCTCCTCTACCCCCACTCCTCCCCTTTATTTCTGTATTTCTGGAATTCCCATCTGGCACCTAAGGGTATGTGGATGACCAGGAAGGTAGGAACTGTGGCCAGCTGTGATCGCTCCCCGCCGCAGCCCCTCTGCAAGGGGAAGCAGCTGCACAGCTGAGCCACTCTGAGCAGGAAGGGTACCTGGCAACAGGGAGGGCACTGAGGTAGACAGAGCAGCCAGGACCGAGCTCCCCGAAAGCTCTGCTGCAGGGGGCCCATTGCGGTCAGACCTTGGTGACAGAACCTGCAAGCCCAGCTGCAGCTATGATTCATGGGTTTTCTTTTATCTTTTGTTTTGCCATGAGTTTCCTAGGAATAGTTCCCTTTAAAAAATCCCAGCTTCGTCTTAGCCGAACTCCCCTCAGGAGAGAGGAGGGAATTTTCCAGGCCCAGGTCGGCAGAGCCTGGGCGATCGGAGTACCCTGAGAGGACAGAAGGGTACCAGTGAGGGTGAGCCCATCCAGGGATCAAGAAAGGCCCAAGGTCACCAGAGCTTTCCACTCACCCGCACACCCTGGGGCCCCGCACGGGCAAGCTCAGCCATCCCTCCTGGGGTTTAGAAATAGAGAAGCTGTGAAGAAGAAAATACAGCAAATAAATAACATGGCATTTCAGGATCCTTGAACTCTCAAAGAGAATCATTTTGAAAAGGATCTTCAAGAGATATGGTTTGTTTTTGCTTTCAGAAGAGAGAGCAACAGAGACGGGGAGGAATCCAGATCTGCCTGACGTCCAGGCATCCTCTCCAAATTGCGTAGGTCAGAGAGAACATGTTATTTATTAGAACCTGACATCTGTTGCCGTGAAATGATAAGCTCCATTAAAAAGCCTGGCCATCAATTACTGCTAATACAGCCCTCATCCCAGAGTGAGCTGCTTACCATGCTTTCAGGCTGTACCAGGCACAGAGCGTTTACAGCCCAGCTCAGACTCCTCACTCCCTTTGACAGGACCCCGCAGACCATCTTTTCCACAGGCCCTCCCTCCGTCTGTGTTCCTGCTGTCCTTTGATTGCATTCCTTGCCCCCTGTGAGGGCTCTTTCAAGGACTGAACCTCCCCCATCCATCCTGCTTTCTCAGTGGAAAACAGGGTTAGGGTTTACTTTCTGGTTTCGGTCATGCACGCCAGAAGAAGCTGCTCGTGGAAAGAATAACTGTAAGGTCAACTCATCTTTGTCGGGGAAATTAACTCAATTATGCTATTGTAAGAGCTACTGAGTGCTCAGGCTTGGGTTCTAATTATTCCTCTTAGCCACTGGGAAAATATTCGTGATAACCAAGTATAACCAAGTGTAGCTACTTCCTTGTTTGTGAGTTATAGTCATGTATTTTCCTTCTTGGAAAAATAGACGGGCGTCTTATAGAGTCAGAAAGGAAAGGGTAGAAGAGTTGGTTTTGGATTTTTTTCAGTCTACCAAAGTAGAAACATACACTAATGGAATCAGAGTTGCCTTTCAACTGTTGGAAGAGGAAACATGCAATAAGTAAAGAAAATGCAAAGAATAGTGGCCTGGGAGTTAGGAGACCTGGATCTCATCTGGGCGTCATTATTAATTCTCTGTGTGATCTTGGGAAAGACACTTCACCTTTCTTGGCCTTAGTACCCTCATCTGAAAGTACCGGGCTATTAGCCGATGATCACCAAACTCTCATTGATTTCTGGGATTTTAAGTAATAATTGTGTTTAAGGTAGTTTAGCATACTTTTTTGTTCATGTTGGAAAAAATCCATCTCTGTTGCCAGAGGTCAGACACAAATTGAAAACATTACTAAATGGAATTAAGTACACTATGTACGTGGTGCTTTCTTGTACAACCCGTATCTGATATTTATAGAACACTTCAGTTGAAGAACGTGCACACATATGCCCCAAACACACTCCCAGTAAAATAATTCTAGATGTAATACATTTTCAAATGTCAAGTTAAAACAGCTTCTTGGGAATTAGGCTTGACTGTTCAGATGTGCGTGTTGGGTTCTGACAGGTGCCGCCAGGGCTGCTCGGGGCTGTCATGTGTGATGTGGAGTCCAGCCAAGGCAGGAGGGCCAAGTGCTTGTTTCTATCACTTCTCATTAAGGCATGAATTCTAGAAAGAAAAAAAAAAAGGGCAGCATCAAAGAGCAATCAGCCATCCACTCTGTGTACGTCATTAATGACAAGCAGAGGCCTTGCTTCTGCAGAAATGGGATTCTGTCTTGTCTGTTGTCAGATCATGCAGCACAGGGGCCACCTGTGAAAATGAACTAAATTCGTGACTTAAAATAGAAATAGGTGAGCAAAAACAGGAGCAGATATTGGGGCAGTTACCACTACTCCGTTGACCTGCGAATTCCACAGCCAATAGCAGAGGTAAATTGTGTGACCATGCAGAAATGCATCTGGGAAGGTCATTAGGGGCCAGTCTCAGGACATGGAACATTGAAGGAACCTTAGAGATTATCTAGAACAGCCAAGATTGAGCATGGTAAGCATTAACCATTGTGGTGGGGATTAAATGAAATAATTCGTGTAAAACCCTTAACACAGTGATTGGCATAGACTTGACATTCATCATTTTCATTTCCTGGAAGAACTCGTACAAGGCCATACAGTACCAAGATTAGAACCCTCTGCCCCTGATCACTGATCCATGGCCCAGCCCAAGCTACCTTTGACCTCTTACCTTTACTTGCCTGTTTCCTGTTCCCTTGCTCACGTGGGCAGCATAGTGGAGTCAAGGGCTGGAGGTTAGCGTTTCTGCATGCACGTACCCATCCACCTACCCGTGGGGTGGCCTGGCATGGGAGCCTTCTTCCTAGTGGCTCAGCCTGGAGGCTGAGGGCTGCTGTGGCCACGGGGAAAGCCCAGGGTATTCTGAATAGAAATAGCTCTTCTGAGAGTATACAGACCTGGCACTGAGTACCTTCAAGGGGAGGTAAACATTCCTGTGGCCGAACTTATTACTAGAATCAACATGCAAAAGAAGAAAAGGGATACTGTAATGGAGTAGGCCAAAGAGAGACAGTGCTTCATAGCTGCCTCCGCACCAGCAGGGAGGCTGCACATTGAGAAGAGAATGAAAAATTCCAGTGACTCTTGTCTTCCCAGACACACAGAACCTCTGGTGCTTAGTCACGCCTAATGGAAAATGGAAACCAAGAAAGCAGAAGTGAGGCTGGAGTGGTGTAGGGTAGTCATTAATCCATAGTCACTTCTGAGGAGAAAAGGTGGTTGTGTGCCCTGGCTGGTCAGGACCAAGTTGCCAGGCAGAGACGCCATGGCCGTCAGGGAAACAGTCTTTAGGACAGCCGTGATTATAAGAGTCAGTGGTTTCTGCAAACATTTAAGAGCTGTATATACTATATGCAGAGTATGTGCACGTGCGCACACACACACACACACACACACACACAGGTTGCTGCTCTCCAAGTGTTAAAACTCATCCACCCATTTCGAAGAGCCCCAACTACAAAGCCCGCTGATTGATTTTTGGAACAGTCCATCCATCAGCGGTTGAGATTCCATTCTGACAGTGGAGCCATCCACGGTATTAACTACGCAGTCCACTGAGTGCAAGTCAGAATTGCAGAGCAGGAAGCTCTGTAGCTCTTCTAAAAATCACAACTGAAGTTTAGAAAATCAAAATTTTCCATTATTGATCATTTTGGGGATCAGATAATCCATAAACTGTCATCATGCCAGGTGTCCAGAAAAGTAAAATTTGGGGCACATATATGTAAAGGCAAGGAGGCTCTGTTGTTTTTATGAAAATAAATAATAACGAATCGTCCAGTCCTTACTGAGCATCTAATAGATGGTAATAATGTGTATTGAGTACGTATACTGCACCAGCACAGCTGTAAATGCTTTACATATTTTAACTCCTGTCATTCTCATAACAACCCTATGAGATTACACCTATTTTACAGATTATGGAGCTGAGGCCCTCCAAAGTGAAGTGACTTGTCCAAGGTCACAGAGTAACTTAGCGCAGGAACTGAGAATCTGCATCAGGTTTCCCAACTTTTAGACTGGCATTCTACCCTTATAATGCCTTGCCTCTCTTCCTCCGATTGATTGCCAAGCAGCTGAGCCCAGCTGTCTGTTTAGAACTGATGTCTCTGGGCTTTCTGCCTTGGATGGCACTCAGGTCTGGCGGGCCCCAGTGTGGATTTGTAGTGGCAGCCACTCTGATTAGGTTCTACCAAGATCACCAGCATTTTTCCCATTCATTCATCCATTCATTCAGCAAATGTTTATTGAGTTCAAAGTAGTTATCAGCACCATGTTCAGTGATATGTGGGGTAGAGTCCCTCCCTTCACTGAACTAGAAGTGATGAAAATTCTGTATAAATAACTCTCTCGTAAGATAGAAATATGTGCCAAGTGCAGGTGAAATGCAGTGGGAGTCCTGAGGAAAGGGTATGATGTCTGATTCCTGAGACTGAGGGAGCTGCCATTGGAGGATGGGTCAGCTCCGAGGTGCAGAGATGGAGGAAGGACGCTCCTGCCAGAGGGGACAGAGTGCGCAGAGGCCCAGGAGCCGAGAAGCCTGGGGTGACAGGAGGCAGATAGCCAGGTTCCGCAGGGTGGAGGGAACGTGTGCCCCGGAGTCAGACCAACCAGGATGCAGATCCTGGTTCTACCACTTTCTCGTAGTATTTCCTTAATTCTGTAGACACTGGTTTTCTCATCCGTGCAGGAGGGTAGCAGTCCCCTCTCGCAGGGCATCGTGACTGTTAAATGCAATAATGGTTGTAAAATCTCAGACATATTTGTGGTGTTCAGCGAATGGTAACTGTTGTTAATGTTTGGAACACTATCAAGGAATGTTTGTCTTGGGGCCTTTCGCCCCTTCTTTGCCACCTCAGTGCCCAATGCTTTCAGAGACCCGCTCTTGTTCTCCAGAGTTGGGTTGCCAGTTTAGCAATTGAAAATACAAGATGCCCAGTTAAATTTGGATTTCGGATAAACAACAGATAATTTAGTATACGTATATCCCATGCAGTGTTTAGGACATCATTATACTAAAACATTGTTGTCGTTTATCGGAAGTTCAAATTTGTGGGCATCCTGTGTGGAGGAACAGCTCAGCAGTCGGAACAGTCTGTCTGCCTGTTTGGGGAAGGAGGACTCGTCTGCCTTCCAGTCTGCCCTCTCGGGCAGCAGAGGCCGGGTGCACGGCAGACGTTGGCAGCGCCTTCAGACCCCTCCCTGGGCAGAGGCGGTAAGTGCTGACACGCTCACCGCGTGTGTGGGGGCGCAGCGGGGGAGGATGTCTCGTGCCCGTCTTCACGGACCTGTGGCCCTCTTCCTTCCGAACATTCTCGCAGACAGTCGGCAGAAGGGAGAGAGCCTCGGTGCTCTGTAACTGGTGTCACGGAGTAAGAGCAAGCCCTCTTTCACTGGGTTTCTCCCAGGAACTGTAGCCGTCCCTTGTGCTGTGAGTGATTTGAGGCGGCCAAACAGGCGTGATGGGAGCTGACCAAATTCTCCCCACACTGGCGAGTCTGAGGATCACAGTATGGGAGCTAGAAGGACAGTCCAGCTGCCTCACTTTGGAAGTGAAACAAAGAAGACCCAGAGGAGGAAAATGCACTGCCCAAGGTCACACGGCTATTCAGAATTTGAGTCTGAACTTGAGTCTGGGTCCGCTGCATTGGGTTCTTCAGTAATAACCGAGGGCGTCTGAGAATTCCTAGCACACTGGTTGGTTGATTTTTGAACATTTTCTCTGTATTGCTTGGTATCGGTGGTCTCCAGATCCTCACTTGCCTGCATGTCCTTTGGCTTCATGCTTCACTCACCCTGTCCTTCAGGCTGAGTCTCCTAAGCTCCTAGGAGCAATATCACTGCTGGCGGGGAGTTCATGGCACTTTCTAAGGCCAGCTTAATCTTGGCCCTCCCCATCAGTGCCTCCTTGCTGATCTCTGCCCCACCCTGACCAAGTATTCTGCTATTGAGATGGAAAAATCCACCTCAGAGCAGATGGCTTTTAACCTCAGTTTCAGAGAAATAATTTGCCCACATAACATGAGGTGAAAATTAAAACAAAGCAGGGCATAGATTTGAGCAGAATAATGCCCTTGGGCTTAAGAATGACTTTGGCCTATTCTGCCCAGACTAGAATGATTATCTGGCTGCCAGAGAGTTCTTAGAGGAATCACTTTATTAATGGTATCACTGGAGAGATGGTATTAGCCCTAAGACCAGCTTTATCTGCACACACTGAAAGCAAACTTGACTGTGCAGGCAGAGTTGGCCCACGTGGAAGCCCAGGGCAGCGGTCATGGGACCTTCTACTCTTTTTATTTTCTTGTTCTTGCCACAACCTGTCATGAGACCAAGAAAACTTGTTTTGAAAATGCTTGACAGCAAAACAACCTGTTCTCAGCCCTGGACAAGAGGGTTTGTCCTCTCTGACCATTTACGTACTGTGAGATGTTTGACTAGCTGCTGACTGGAAAAAATGAATTTGCTGTTTTCTTCTCATATTGTTCACAGGCAAGTGCCAGTGGCTTTCCAGGTCCTTGTTTCTCCTTTTTACCAGCCCTTCACCAGAGACATTTTAAGACTGTGTCTGAGTCCAGCTGAGTCCAACTGAACATTAGCAACATATACTTATGAGGCTATAACTGATGGTTACATCTCTGTGTGTTGTCTTTCCCAGTCCTATTAGATTTTAATCTGCGATTTTCCACTTGCATTTTGGCCCTCTCTGGTGAAGTTAAATGTGTTAGTCAAAATCTCCAGTGATCCCAGTAGCTAGTTTGACCTTCTGTGCTGGTGGCTCAAAGGCTGGCAGTAGCATCTCTGTTCCCCCCACCAACCCATGCAGGTCTTGGTCCTGGATGGTCTTGGGTGGGACCTCTGACTGTAAAGGGATCACTTTAAACCTCCTCTGCAAATTGAGGGTTGTACTAGATTAAGAATTGCCAAACAATAACCTGAGAGCAAATATAGCCAGCTGCCTGTTTTTATAAAATTGTATTGGAACATAGATACACCCATTCATTTACATATTGAGCATGGCCACTATCACTACAAGGACAGAGCTGAGTTGTAGGAGACAGAGTATATGGCCTGCTAAGCCAAAGACACTTACGATCTGGTCCTTTACAGAAAAAGTTTGCTGATCCCTGGACTAGATAATCTTTAGGGTTTTCAGATCCAACTTTCTATGACTTCTGAACTTATGGCTGTTCTTTTACAGGTGAGGCTCCTGAGCTGACTAGTAAGGAGCTGAGTAGGGGGGGGCCTCTCTCTGCCCTACAGTAGTCACAACACAAAGCATACTTTCAGATTGTTGAAATCCACAAAGGGTAGGGGCTTATTTTGCTGTATTTTCAGAGTTTACTTTGCTAATGCCTGTATTTGTTCATTGGTCTGCTGGCTCTGCATCCATGGTGCCTACCAGTTTTGGAAAGAAGGCACCCCCGCTGTGTAAGTCTGACTGTGTAAGTCAGTTGCATGGTTCAGAGTGGGACACTCATTTGTACCTACAAGGAAGAAAATGCCGGTTTGTCTGCTTGATAACCATGACAGCAAAGGGAGCCAGATGCTTCCTTGAGAACCTGTGTGGCTGCCTGAACTCGCTCCCCCCACCCCCTGTCTGTCTGTGTTTGCCTTAGTCTCTAAGTCTGAGCAGTGGGATGAGGCAGAAGTAGCTCAAAGTGGTAGGGTAGGTAGGTGGCTCTGGTGCGAAAAACAGGAATGGGGCCTGAAGATGCCTTAAAAATGCAGAGACTAGGAAAGAACCAATCTTTCTGATCTTTTTCCCCCAGTGCCAGTCCAAACAAGGTTCTAATGTATAAAATCTGCATCCTAGTGGCACGCATTCCAGACCTGCGTTCTAGATGCATTTATAAGGAATCCAAGGCATAGACTTGGACAGTCCTCTTATCAGGGCCCCCGGGCCTGTAAAGAACTTTTGTACAAACTAGAAAGAAGTACCCGCTTTGGGTTGGTGCAGAGTTCTACTAATAGCTTTGGAGACGAAAAATATGCCCCTTTCTCCGGACACAGAGTCCAGGGGGAGCGCACAGCTTGGTGAGCGGAGCAGGGGCCAGATTTTAGCCCCCACTTGCTCCTTTGGCCTGACAGCTCTGTGTAGGGCAGATGCTGCGCTCCTCAACGCAGCAGCCACTCCCGATATCTGGTATCCTAGAAGTCTCTGAGGTCCTTTCATAGGGGCCTTGCTGGCCAACGACAGGTTAACTCTGCTTGGCTTTGGTTTTTGAGACCACAGCAGCTCGGGCCGGGCCTTATAAGCAGTGCTGCAGTACAGGGGGGTCTCGGAGTCTCAGGGCTAGAAGATGGGTGCCCCATGGCTGGGAGCACAAAGACTTGGTCCTCTCCCGTCAGGCATTACAGGCCCTGGTCTAGTTTAGGACCTGGCTCTTCTCTGCCCACTTCTGACCTAAAACTGGCTTGGCTTAAGGAATGCAGATGATATTCTACAGCTATATCTCAAAGGTAACACGCTAGCAATACAGAGAAATGTGCTAAGAGGTCCAGAATAGACAAGCTCACAGTGGCGGGAACTGACCTCACTCCCGAGGCATCGGGTTACACGTCGCCCAGTGTGTGATATCCTGCCAGGACACCCCTCCTCTGCAGGGTGTTTTGTCAGAATGATCTTGAGAAGATTGTTATGAATTCTCCATGGGTGTGATGACTTTGTGGTCAGATCTGATTTCTACCTCTTAACTCACATTGGATTGTATTCGAGCCAGTCATGTGAGCAAATTTTGAAAGATTCTCAACCCACCCTTCTTATTTTGCATCTGTCAGCAGTTCCCAGTATTTCAGAGGCTGGAAGATTGGAAAGAAAGAGGCTGGGAGCCTACAGTCGCCAAGGACTCAATTTCTACTTCCTGTCTCCTTTCTTGGTTCTGAAAGGCTGCTAGGAACAAGAGGGAATGTAGTTTGTCACTATTTTGAGCCCCTAAAATATGCAGAGCACATTCTAAGTTAGAATCCTATAGACATGAGCACTTCTCTCTGTGCCCTAGAAAGACGTGACAGGGAGGATGGAGGGTGGCAGTGGGCATAGTGCCTCCGAACCCGGTAGGGAAGGCTGATGGGAGCCCAGTGGAGTCCACACTGGGGAATAGCCCTATATGCTAGCATGGGACCGAGAAAAAGAACTCTTCCAGTTAGCAAATGTTTCTGATTTTAAACGCTTACTACTCTAAGTCACCCAGCTGATGATAATGCCCCTCACTTTTAGCTATAGATGCTAGGGCCAGACATGGGCTTGGGAGCAGCAGGGCCCTTCTAGTGGAATGTGGATGCTTCAATGTCATGCCTTCCTACTCCAAGCCCATGCCCACAGAAGGCACAGAAGACCCTCCAGGGCTGGCAGACCCTCCAGTGGGCCTAGAATCAGGGAGGGGTGATCATTTTGAGCTCTGGCTCGTATCCAGATCCCACTCTGCCTTTACCATGTGCCTCTATTTCATACACATGATTGTTGCTTGGATTAAAATGAGGCAATTGTAAAAATGTATTATAAACTATCAAATACCAAGTATGAAGTTAGTTCATTTACTCATTTGACAACTATCGAATGCTTACTGGGTGCAGGTACTATTTAGGCAGTGGTCCCAGATGTCCAGGTTCCCTCATTAAACAGGAGCCATTCAATAAATGTTTGTGGAATTAATGTGACACAGGAGTTCCTCCGAGTGTGTGTATGTGGCTGTGTGAAGGGAGTGGAGGGTGGGAGGAAGTGAAACTAACATGGTTTGAGGTCTTAGCGTGTGTGCCTGACACAACAACCCTGTGAGTCCTATGGGCCCATCGGAGAGAAATACATGAAGACTCGGAGTAACTTCCCGAGGCACACAGGCACTAAGTGACAGAGCCATATATGAATTCAGTTCTCGTGGACTCCGAACTTTGTGTTCTTTCCTCTGAATAGGGTAGGAAAGGTTGCAGGGTGTCCTCTTTGCCACAGAACGACACTAGCTGGTTCCATCTCTAATCCATTTTTCTTCTCTCAAGAATCTCGCAGTCAATGATCCAGGCCAAATCCAAGTCCAAAATGATCACCCCTGATTCTAGGCCAGAAAGCGGGACTCATGGGAAAGCAGAAGGAGGTTGGCTCCATCACCACAAGCCAAACCTCATGCTCACAAATTTGCAGGTTTTAGGAAAACAACAGCTTTTGATCCATGCTCAAAATTCTTTCCATGGTAAGCCACTGTGAGAAACATCTCACCCAAACAATGTATTCTTGGCAGCGGGAGGGTAGGCCTTTCAAACATACAGCTACCAGCGAGGACCCAGAATCATTCGAAGGAATCGTTGGTTTCCCCAGAAGACTTAGCCTTTTGAAATAAATTTTCAAATGATTTCATTTGCCCCTCTGCCCCCACTTCATCCTGAGGTCTCCCTTGCCTCTAACTCCTCGGAGAAGAGGATGATCATGGAGCTCTTGTCCTCATGTTGGTTTTCAGCTCAGCATCAATGCATTCTTTTCTCAAGTTTAGCACCAAATATTTATCCTAATAAAGAAGGGTGAAAAAAAGGAAGAAAAGAGAAAAGAACTAAAGAAGTTATTATCTGGCTTGGTCTCCACAAAGCCATCCCTGCGATTGGAAGCTATTGCCTAGACTTAAGAATAGATTTAAGAAAGAAGGATATTCATTCAGTCAGTCAGTCAGTCAGTCAGCAGAAAACTAGGGTATTTTTGTGTCACTGAGGTGCAGGCCCTAGAAATGAACACAGAAGCCTCTAGTGTCTACACCAGATGAGGGAAAAGTCTAAAGAGCTACATTTAGAGCTGGGCAGACCCAGGCCCCCCAGACCCAGCAACACCCAGGGACTCCTGCCCATAGTGCTCAGGAAGGCGGCCTGGTCTTGGGGCCTAAAACACGTAGTGGAGGCCTCAGCTGCCTCCGTCGAGTTCACAAGTCTTCACTGAACCTCAGCAAGTGTGAGCCACCAAGCTCCAACCACAGCTGACCACAGAAGCAGACAACATGTGTACAAGAGACATCAATCAGCAACCAACTCTTGATAATTTAGGTAGGATTATTTTGTTCCAAAAGGCAAAACTAAGACCCAGGGGCCAGATTTCAGTTTGGGAGAAGGAAGATCGTAATTGTTAGAAATGCCACTAAGGAAGAAGGCGTCAGAATACTTTCCCTCATGAAAGGGGTTCAGTCAGAGCCGGAGGATCGTGCCTCAGAAATGCTGTTAGGGCAAGTGCGGCCTGGGACAGGGTCCTAAGATCTCTTCCAACTGTGTGTGTCTCTGATTAGCACCAAGTGAGTGGCTCAGCAGTTCATGCTACAGAGCGTCAGAGGCAGCACAAATGACCGTGGGCTGAGGTGGCGGTGGTAGGCTCTGCGGAAGGCCTTAAGTTCATGCCAGACCTGGAGGGTGTGGAGGTTTGGGGTAGATAGAGAGGCCCTCGACATGTTGCGTGGTTCAGGAAAGTACCCTTTACCTGCAAAGTATAGGGACTCCTACTTAGATGGCTCCTAGAGTTACAAAGGGAAATTAATTATTGTTTGTGATACACTTTAAGATTCCCCCGATGAAAGACCTTGTATAAATGCAAATTATTATTATTGTTATTAGAGGCGCTAGCCATCTGGCCTGCCGGATACTGCCCTGGTGTAGCTCAGAGCAAAAGAAAAAAGATGCTCAGGTGGAAAGTTAGCTCTGGTTATTCCAGAGCAATTGCAGTAAGAAAGAGCAGCCAAGGACGGCTTGACCCAAGACTGTGAAAGTGGAGCCAGCTGATTCCAACTAGGGTCAGCCTGAGCTCTCTGCTCTCGGAGTCAGATGTCTTTGTTTCCCCCGGAGGTCGGGGCCCTGCTCAGATTTATTCTTTGACCCCTACAGGAACCAACCCTTTATTAGCAGAGGAGCTAACCATGAATGAGTGAGTGTTTGTTTGTCTGCTGGTCTGAAGGATGGAAGGAAGATGGCCAGGGTGGATGCTGGCCATCCATTCTGGGGGTCCTAAGTCAGATCTGGAGACAAAGGGGAGATACATAGAAACCTCAGACATGCACAGTGCCTCTGAGGATGCCTATTAAGGCTCTTAAGGGAACCCCTCTAGCAAAGCACAGGGAGAGGTCACTTGTTAATTACTGCTTTCACTTAAGAAACTCTGGCTAAAGTGGTTGAATTGATACCAAAGCAATAATAAAAATAATGGATAACAGTATATTAGACCTAGAAGTGAACTCAGAAGCCATCCCTTCACTTTACAGATGAGGCATCTGGGTCAGAGAGGTGAAGTGCTCATCCAAGGTCACATAGCAAGTGAAAAGCAGAGCTGGGATCACAACTCAAGCCTCCCCATTTCTGTAATGTTGGGCTCAATTATGTTGGGGTAACAATACCTCCCACGTAATAGCGCTGTCCAGACATAGTACTGCTCAGCAATCCTGAGGAATTTTAAGATGCCAAATGACTCCGTGTTAGAGGAACCTTCTGGGTTCCCTTTGCTCTTCTGGCTCATTACTTAGAGCGCGTTTATGGTGCCTCTGTGTGTACCTGGTGGGTCGCACGTGCCCTTCTCGCGCTTTCTTTGCTTTCTCCCGGACACTCAGCCTCATTCTCCTAGGGTGCGTTAGCACTACCGGGAACCAGATGGGCAGGCAAGAGTGAAGTCAAGTTCATCCCTTTTGTCCTTTGTTATCACAGTCATAATTCTACTGAAAAGCCACCCAGTGTAAGTCCTTAGGTGAGGGATAAAGACACTAGTCAACACCTTTGTACACACAAACCTGAAAGAGGGAGGACCATTCAGGGGATTCCTAAGGATAAGTGTAGGTGTAATGGGAGTTGGCGGTAAGTAGCTCTCGAGATTCATGACTGGGCTGTTGGCAATTCCATTTTTAGTGGAGGGGACTGAAATACAGCTAAGATGTTTGGGAGGGGGAAAGTCACCACCAAATCAAGAAACTTTAGACATCATCTGTCTCACTCCCTCATTATGAAGCTGAGGAATGGGAGGAGTGATTCACCGTCATGCAGCGGATGGAGAGGCAGAGCCCTAGACCCCCGCTCCACTGCCAGGCTCTTTCCACTGGGAATAACGGTGGTGTGGAAAGAATGTGCACTTTGAAGTTGAGCGGCTCAGGAATCAGAAAGCGCATAGCCACCTATTAGATGTGTGATCTTAGAAGAGTTACTTTGCATCTCTGAACTGTAAATGTCTCATTGGCAAAAAGAGATAATATTTACCAGGTCGCAGGCCCATTAGGAGGAGTAAATTAATAAAGATGAAAATAAATAGCATGCTGTCTGGCAGGTAGTAGGCACCTCCCTTGCTTTATACTCCTGGCTCCTAGACTTTTACCACAATGCTAATCCAGTACATGTAACTGAAACAAGTTTCACGAAACAAACGTGTCTCCTTGCCACACGTGATGCACTCTGTTTTTATTGACTTTAATTTTAATACTGGTCAGGACCCACTAAATTGGTTTCACAGCACACTAATGGATTACACCCATCATTTGAACAAGCCTATTTGATACCATGTGTGGATATCACTTATCCACATTGTATGTATGTTCCTCCTTTCTGTCCGTCCTTCCCGCCCTCCCTCTCTGTAACTGGTGCACAGTGCAGGGCCCTGAGCTGGTGCAGAGCAGAGCGAGCCCTGGGGACCAGCAGGGCAGGTGAGCTCTTTCCACCCTCTGCCATGCACCTCATCATGATCAAGAAGACCCATAAGGCCTTCCACCTGCCAAAAGTTCTGCCTCCTCCTGCCAGCCTGGAACTTCCCCCACGTGCCAGCCCAGTTCCTATTGAGGCATCTGCACCGGCAGGGATGGTAGGCCTCTGGCATCCTCTCCCATTGAATAATTTCTTTATTTGGAATTGCTGCTTTTCCACCTGTGAGCTCAGAGAGCCAGGCATCTGGGGAGATGATTTCAGCCGCCAGGCGGGGGTGATTAGAGTGAAAAGAAGAGGAACCATGGCCATCCTTCCTGCCCCTCCCCTAGATCTTCAAGGGGCCTCTGTGAGCACTGAGCTAGGAGGGCGAGTACCCAGAGTGCTGGAGTGACCAAACACTGCCCAAAAGGCAGCGGGCGGGGGCCCGAGCAGCATGATGCTGAGAGTCCAGTGGGAGAAACCAAATTTATAACCAAGCAAACACTTAAAAGCCCCAGAGAAACTGTCTGGAGAGGAGAAGATAGTTTTATGTCCCAAAGAATCGATCTCCTGAGTGTTGTCTCAGTCCTTTGGGGGTCTGGCAATTTCCTGTGGAGGCTGATGCCTGGCAGTGCTGAGCATAAGCCTTGAGGCAGCATCCCCACCAGGGTGTAACTTGGGGTCTGGATCCCGCACTGGCCAAGACCAGTGTACAGGCAGCTCAGCTGGAACCCTGAGCATTTCCTCTTTGAGGTCCATCCTTTGGTTTTTCCCCTTTTGCTGACTAAGTAGGGGAGGGGTAATCTGTGACCTTGGTGGTGACTCACTGCCATCAGACAGGCGACCAGCTCTCCCCAGCAGTTCATCACAGGTGGGCTACAGATTGAGCAGAGGACTTGAGGGGCCTGCTGCTGAGGTACTTGCCACCTGAGGCACTCCAGACAGGTGGAGATGGGGATACAAGCTGAGCACAGGGCTCCACATTCCTTAGTTCTCTGCACCCAGTACCTGACTTCAGCCCAGCCAAGTGTACCCCATCAGGTGTACCCCATCAGGTGGGCCCCAGCCAACTCTGGAGAAAGACCTTTGATAATAGCTGTCATTATTATATGCCATATGAAGGGGACCATCAACTTCTCTGGCGTTCAGTTTTCCCTTCCCAGTAACGATTAGACTATATGGCCTTTGAGGTTTCTTTCTGTTACAAAATTCCATAATTCTAATGTACATCTTTAAATCAGCCACATGTTTATATTAATTTGAGAAATATTTATTGAGGGGCTGCCTTCCTCCTCTGGGCTCCGTCTCTGTGCGCACGCATCTACCATATCCCAGCCACTCTCCCACACCCCACTAGAAGCTCCTTGATGGCAAGACCCACTGACACGTTCCTCTGGGATGCACAGAGACGGAGCCCAGAGGAGGAAGGCAGCCCTGTGGCTGGGGAGGGCTCGGCAGCCCATGAGGACTCCTCTGTCGCTCCATCTCGTTTGGCTGCCTGGCCCCCTCCTGTCCTCCTCCGCCTTCTCGTACACTGCACCAGGGGCTGCCCAGGGAGCAGGGAGCAAAGCCTGCAGTTGCAGACGCTGACTGTAGGCTGCTCTGGCCCGAAGGAACTGGCCAGGCTCCAGAGGGCCTCCTTGGAGCGCCTCAGAAGGAGAGAGAACCACTAGGTAATTTTGATCATTTTAGTAAGCATTTAAAAATACCCTATGATTTAGAAGGAGCCAGATTTCATCCCAATACTTTGATGTCTAGAAATGGATCCCAGTTGGTTGTTTGTTGAAGTCCTCCTAAATAGCTTTCGCTTTAATTCAACACATACTGAGACTACAGCCTCGGCCGTCTTACAGTCGAAGAGCCCGAGCTGTATAAGCCATCGTCTAGTCACCAATCTCAGCATCTCAGACTCAGGGCAGACCGTGGCTGGGCCTCAGGTTGGAGGCCCTGTGTGCCGTGGAATACAGTAGAGGGGAGATTTCAGCTGAAGGCCAGGGCCACTGCCTGATGCTGTGAGCGTGTGATATTTTGTTCTCAATATAATATCAAGCCTTTGCATCTCAAGTGTATCAATTTTCTTGTTTTGCAAGTTCGGACCCCCTAAAAACGAAGCAGGCCTGCCACAGGGTTGGCTCCTTTCGGGAGACTGTACGTGAGCCAGTCACAACCACCGGTTTGTTCCTGAAGCCCCACCAGAGAGCCAGGCCGCCATCGCCCGGGGCACCGCTCCAAAATAAGCTCCCGTAGCGCCAGTCACTTGCTCACCAGGGCACCCAGAGTTGGGCGGGCAGTCTTCACAGTGGCCTTTGGAGAGTTGGGGTGAAGGGCACTGAAGTAGAACTGGTCTCTTTGTAGAGATCCTATTATGAGGGGTGACCCCTTTGACACGGGGAGAGTAACCCCAAATGAGTCAGTATTTACAGTGGCCATTCAGGACAATGAGGACAAGGCAAGACCACAAGGAATGATTAGCAGGACTTGTCTTACACTATTTACAGGACTACTTTGATTTTCAGACCACAGTCGGTTTGCATATGACTGATTGAAAACATGTGCCAGTTGAAGTCACAGCTGCAGAAGAAAACTGGAAAAAGAAATGAGCCTTAGATGTTTTGGAACTTGCCTCAATTTGCCAAAATGAATTCTGATTTGATTTACATGTTCTTGGTTTCCTGACAATGAGGGTCGTGTCCCTGAGCCACTTCTCCCGCCCCACCCCACCCCACCCCACCACCCACCACCACTGGCCTGACTCTGGCAAATGTCATAAGGCTCATCTTATGCTTGCCCAAAGAAAAGCATTTTTGAATTCCAGAAAGAGCCTACTTTTGGTCCAGTTTTGGAAGAAAGCAATTATTTAGGCTCTTGCAAAATAAAAAGTCCTAAGTAAATGAGGCTAACGGCAGCAAGGTCCCCTCCCCGTGCTTGTGCCCCAGTGGGAAGACGTGCTCCAGTGGCACTAGGATCAGGGTGACATTGAGCAGGTGTCTTAACTCACTAAGCTTGGTTTCTCGCCTGCAAAGTGAGAGCATGGCTCCTGTCACACTCGACAATGAACTGGGGTGAGCACCAGCTGTGCACGCCTAACCTGCCTCGTGTGGTTCCTCCTCTTTCCCCAGAGGCCCTAACCTCTTTGGGCTTTATAGTTCCTGTTTTTTGTTTTCATTTTCTTAAAGTTGTATTGATTCAGATTTTCAGATGTTGATTTCATGGATTTTTGTTCTTTTGAAAAGAGCCATTGAATAAATAAAAATTATAATTCCAGGAAGGAAAAACCCTGTTGATGAGACCTTGTTGAACAAGGTTTCTAACTGCCTTCTCCCCAGGGCCTCTGAGCACGTTCCTGACGGTTCCCTGTCGTAACTTTCTTCAGTGCCCCCAGAGCCCCTTCCCTGGGATTGTTTCCCCTGACAGCTCCAGCCCTCTTCTCAGTGGGAGGACAGAGGGCTGGCTGAGAGGAACAGGCCTTCTGTGCTCGTAAACTGCCTGTGCTGCCTCTAAACATCTGCTCGGAGCTCTGCAGTGTCCATCGCTGACCTGTCCTGTTTGTGAAAGACAGAGAATCAAGACGCGGTCAGGTCACGTGGCTTGCTGAGGGTCCCATGGATATCTCAGAACCATAACTAGGTGGCACTTAGAGATCAAGTATAAATCTTCCTGTGACAGGTAAAGAAACTGAGTCCAAGTTCCCGATGACAAAACAAGCCAGGTCTGGACTAGAACCCACGTCTTCTGCCTCCTGGTTCAGTGCTCTCTCCACTCCCCTCACTGCCTCCCCGTTACGATGCACGCTGTCCTGAACAGAGAAAGATCTGTTTGAGGCCAGCTTCAGGACCCCATCGTGGGCAGTCAGATCCCCGTGATTCTTAATCATCATCCAGGTCACGGCTTCAGCCTACCCCTGGACCAAGCGGGAGCACACCAGCAGGTTGGGGCAGGAAGGGTGTGCGGGTGCCTCTCACTATAGAACTCGTCTTTAGACACCACAAGTGCACCACTAGCAGCTCTGGACTGGATTTGAAGAGACGCACCGTGTCCCAGTGACCTCGGCTGGGTGGTTATCCCTGAGGCCAGCTGTCTTGGTGCCTCCAACTACCTGCTTTATAAGATAAGTGGAGAAGTGACCCACGAAGCCACAGGGGAAGGAATGAACTGAGGGCAAGGACCCTAGGACCACTGTTTCCACACAGGGTCCGGCTGTCCCCACAGACTCAGCCTCTCCCTCTCAGATCCAGCTCGGTCCTTTGTCAGCAGTTGACATCTGTTGATCATCTGTTATGCCAGGTGCAGGCCAAGTGCTTCCTTGGAGCATCTCATTTAATCCTCACGAGGATTACCCTTTAAGGCAGGCGTTATTATTACCCTTTGTAGTTGAAGACACTAAAACTAAAGAGGCGAGTCATTTGCCCAAGCAATACAGTAAGGAGCCAGGCCCGGCCTTGAGCCCAGGTGTGGCTGGCTCCAGAGCCCACACTGCACCACCTATCCTTCACAGCCCATGGCCACAGGGCCCCACATCGTCAGGCTCTGCCCCCCACTTTGTAGATGTGCCCAGAGAAGAGCTTTACCCCTGGATCCAAGATATAGAAGAGCAGACTTGCTGGGCAATTCAGTCCCCAACTCCTGCTCCAAGAAGTCTGTCTGCTCTGTCCCCTACTATGCCTGTGCGCCGAGGCCAGGCCAGAGCCAATCCTCTGAGTTCACGGAAAACCTACCCAGCCTCGCCTGGGGTCAGTTCTTTTAGTTTTATTCTCCTAACCTGAGACTCTAAAATTGGACTGAGTTGTGATTTTATAAAACCCACAGCAAAAGGATTGAGATCAGTGAAGAGGGTCAGAACCTCACTTTGTCCTAAGGCATACTGAGCTCCAGTTTGCTCTAAAAATAAACTCCCTTCCCCTGTGACTAGAATGAGGAGCTTGACCGCCACGGGGTCCTCTCCCTGCTGACCGGGAAGCCTTGGCCAGTTAATGGGGAGGTGAGACCTTCCCTCGCCCACCACGTAACACACACTTTTAAAGCTTGTCATACACTTTGTCTTTGGGTCTAAGATTTTTTAAAAGGTGACAGATAACTAGTGCCAATGGCAAGATATACTCTGGACAGCTCTCCATTTTCTCCAATTAAAAAAAAAAAAAGTGAAGTAAATGAAAACAGCGCTTTAAAAAAATCTATACATGGGTGGGAGCCACGTGGTTTTCCTTTTCCACCTCTGCCCTCTCCCTTTACTGACTCGAGGATGGGCTGAGAGGCACTCGCTGACAGCTGGTAGCATCATGCCTTTAAATAGCCCTTCTCCGTGCTGCTTCCCCCCGGTGTCACGCAGTTCGCCCTGGCAGGGAAAGCCCAGGACAGGACAGGAAACTTCAGAACTTTCTGAGGGAGGAAAGAACTTGCTGTAAGATATGCTCCCTCTTGCCAAGACCTTTTGGTCTAAGGAGCTTGCGCTGTTGCAGCCACTTCCCCTAGAAGTTTCCAAGGAAAAACTAAGCTGCTCCTTCCTCCTCCCGTTGTCTCCTGTGAGCGTCACATCAGGGTGGGCTCATCCCCACTCCTCTCCACGAGGAGACAGAGCTCAGGGCTTCTCACCCCAGGTCTAGGGACCTTTCTACCCCAGCACGGTCCCCCCTCTTCATAAGGACGATCGTGGCACGGGACAGCGGGGAGGAAAGGGCTTGAGGTCCTACGTCTCAGGGAAGGCGATGGTTCAGCTGGCTCAGGACCGTGTTGAGCAAGATGTGGATGAAGGAGGGGGCTTCATCTCTCTTTCTCTTTACGCGTTGGCATAGTTTAAAGTTTGAGAACGGGTTATATTTTCTTCCTCCGTACTTGAATATTACATTTGTCTGCTTCCTGGGGCTGCTCTCCCTCACTTTGTTAAACAGCGTGTAATGGACATGGCTTAACTGCTTCCCGCAAACTGGTGGCTGTCAATAGTCACCTTAATTACAGCCCAGAGGCCTCACTGAGTGTTCTCTGTGGGCAGGCCTGTGGGGTCACCAAGAAGAGGACGTGCTCCCCGCTTTCCAGGGCTGGCAGTGCAGCCCAGCAAGCAAGATGTGAGCACATGTGACAGATGCCCTGGAAGAATCACAAAGAGTATCTATGAACGGGTAGAGAACTGTCTGGTGACCAGGGAAGGCTTGATGGGAGCAAGGACATTTGGCCTGAGCATGAATAAGACCCAAAGGTGGAAAATGGCATGTGTGGGGAAGAGCAAGTGGCCGAATCGTGGGCGGACGAGGAGAGCTCACATCCTAGACGTGCATGGGCTTTTAGGGGTCTGCGGCATGCCCCAGTTGCATGTAACATCGCAGTAGGGAGACTTACCTGCAGTGTTTCTGGGAGAGCATCCTTGGCTTTTTTAGATTCTCGAAGTGTTTGTGTGTAGGAGGGGGTGTGGTTTTACGATTCCAAAAATGTACTGGAGGAAAAGGTTAATTTTTTTTTTAATGTGTTCTGGATGGAGCCAGACAGTGAAAGTCATAGAGTGCCAGGCTGTGAGTTTGGGGAACCTGAAGATTCTCGGTTGGGTTAGTGACTGCTCTCTGAGAATTTATCTAGTTGAAGCAGAAAGGTGAAGTTGGTCTTGTGTCCAGGGGAGCAACAGGCCTCTACAGCAATTTTATTGAAAGGTAACAAGAAGGTGTCAGGAAGGAGAGGGGGATACTGGGAGGAAGAAGAACCCGCAGGATGAATTCAGCACAGGGGTCTAGGGAGAAGTAGGAACAGGGTTCCCTTACAAAAGTGCAGATGGGCCAAAGCACTTTCCAAGACCTAATACTGGGGAGCACTTCAGTTGGGACAAACATGCTGGTTTGAATAACACAGAGACATCCAGGTCAGTGTCCTGCAGGTGGTTGGAAATGTGGGACTAGAAGTTTGGGAGAGAAATGAGGGCTGGAGACCCAGACTGGCTGGTTCGCTGCTAAGGGTGGCGTAAGCCTGAGAGTAACCACGCTGTGCCTGCGCCCGAGTGCAGAGTCAGACAGGAGCGACCTGGGGAGGGTGTTCCTCTGGGGAAGGAGGTGGAGTGAGGAAGAGAGAGGAAGGAGCTCGGCGATGCTGCGTGACGTCACACAGAAGCGGGGCTTCCAGCGCAGGGAGCCAACATTTAAGTGCAGGGAGGTTTCGGAGGCTAGGACTGAGAAAGCCAGAGCAAAGGGGTGAAATTCAAAACAAGGTTTCAGGGGTCTCGGTGTTGGGGGACGGGAAGGTAGTCAGGTGTCATCACTAACTGCATTGTGCTGGGATCTAGGGTGGCCCCAGCCTGCTGAGTTGCGTGGGGCTACTCGCCCCTGCACCGAAGGATCCCTGTTTGAGTTTTCAGGACTCCTGAGCACCTTCGCTCTCTTCTAGCTGCTTCGGCTGGTCTGTCTCTTGTCCTTAAGTTAGCTCCTCGGCTCCTTCTATTGGCTGTTCTGATCTCCTGGGAGCCTGGTGCACCAAGCTTATTGGAACCATATCCTACATAATGGACTGTGGGAGGCTCCTTGGGTGAGGTACCTAAGGCCTTTGCAGTCTGGGTGACAGGTCTTCTTGGTGGCCCTTCCTAGTTGTCACGATTCTGGGTGAGCCACTTGAGTAAGGTGTGACCACTCTGATCTCGTGGGAGTCAGTGGCAGGGGAGGAGGAAGTAGGAGGCAAGCCTGGCTGACCAGGGCGTGGGGTGCCCAACCTGGCTTCTCCAGCTTCCTCTCCCTCTACTTACTTTCTCATCCTTTATCTTCTGGCAGACCTTTTGGTTCCCAGCTCACAGCTAGCCGTCCCATGCCCCCAAGCCTCTGCGTCTGCTGTGTCTTTTGCCTAGAACCCCGCAATGCCTGCTGTCTCTCCTGATTGCCCCAGACTGGTGCCTCCTGGCACCTCCACAAGTGCCCTTACCGCTCAGTATCACTTACGTGTCTGTCTCCTCCTCTGAACTAAGATCTCCTGCATGGCGGGTGCCATGTCTGGGTCATCTCAAACCCTGGCACCTCATACAGCGCCCGGCACAGAGTGGGCCCTGCACGTGCCCCTCTCCTGATGGGCGATGAAGAGCCCGCTTCCGTTCCAATCTGGGTGCCAGAAAGTCTAAACAGCAGAGGGGCACGCCCCAGATCCTGCCCCTAGTCTTTGACCGGGGAAGGTTTTCTGATGACCAGCCTGGCTTTCTTTCCAGCAGAACAAACTACATATATGTTTAGAAATAAATGTAGACCATGGGTCACTTAGAAATCCTTTTTATTAGACCCTCTTTGTCTACATGAAGTCAAAGATCCAGCTGAGTGAAAAGTGCAACCCTCGTGATACTTCAGATCACCAAAACAGCTGGGTGTTTGGCTTGGTCACACCGTGGCTTGAAGGCTTTGTCTTATGCCTGGGAAACGGCAGACGGAACCTGAGTACTGCTGTCTAATAGGATTTGGCAGCCAGGAGGGTCTGCGTACAGGCCCTTTAAATATTCATGCAAGATAACACAGTAGTGAAGTACATGTTCATCCCTTGGAAAAATCCAGAAGGTTTTGCATCAGCAGGAAGGAAAATCCAACCCAAGATGCATGAACAATAAGTAACAACTGTTCTGAGTTAGGTTGAAAGCTCTGCGTTGCACTTTTTTTCAAATTGTTTGTGCTAACCACAATTTTTTTCTCTCTCTCTTTCCCACCAGGGCTTATTTCAAAACCTTTGTCCCTCAGTTCCAGGAGGCAGCATTTGCCAATGGAAAGCTCTAGGAAACACCACTCTTGAGAGGTGGCCAGCCAGACTGTTCTGTCCACATGCGTGTCAGCACATATGGCCGTTTCCTGGAAGCCACTTGGAATGTCTTCATGGCAGTGTTTTGCTCACACAGCAGCTTTGCGTGTCCCGTCTGGAACCCAAACGAGCTGGCTGGCGGTAACCTGTCCTTGAGCCCCTACCTCTGGTCGCTCCCTCTTTGTTTCCTTCTATATATTTCTTAGTTGGAAGAAATAAAGTCACAAA
>NW_024349800.1:48785791-48790501 GCF_902729225.1 Pteropus medius | reverse complement strand
GAGAGAGAGAGAGAGATTTACACCCACCATTCCCCACTGCGGGGCTGTACTCCATTGGAAAAGGCACTGCCTGAACGGATCTGACCGACCTGCAGTTTCGGCCATCACCCTGACAGGCCCCAGGCTAGAGCTCAGGAACCACTGGGATGTGGCACCAACCACCCCCCTATTCCTCCAGCTCCCTGCGTGCACCGTGGGGACAGCCCATCCTGATCCAGGAGGCGGTCATTAAAGCTTGCTGAACACGTCCGTGAATCTGTCCCTCTCTCCCCTCACCCCTCCCTAAGCTAATGGCAGAGCTAGTGGGGCCTTGGCAGTACTGTGCGAATTATACCTGAAAGACCCGTAGGGTGTGTGGGTTATCACTGGCCTGTGTGCTGTCCAGACTCAGGCCCACAGCACTGCCATCCAGGGCCGCTCCTCACGTGTGTCCACACCCCAAGTAAACGGGGGCTTATTTTTTTTCCCCCAGTAAAGGATGATGTGCTCTGCATAAGCTTGTGAGCATGGAGATAATATGATTTTTAAAAAGACTTTCGGCCCCCTTAGCACAGGGCGAGGCTTTGGACTGATTTTCTGAGGGGGAACCAAACAGCAGAAGGTGATACCAGCAACTTCTTATTTCAGATGTCGGGGATTCAGAAGCAGCATTTGTGAGATTTTATTTCTACCCCTCCCCGCAGACAGCAACAGAAGCAAGTGGTGCTGTAAATGGGTGACAGTCACCTGTATGTTTTCAAACATTTCTTGCTAGTTCCGCCCATCCTCAAGCATTGTACTACACACAGTGCAGCCCAGGACTAATTAGTAAATGACCATAAAATGCTTTGAAGATGGAAAGTGCCATATATGAGAGCACATTATTATTACCTCATAAATCCTGTCTCCAGCTTACTCAGCCCTTGTAATTTCAATGAATCTTTAGCTCAGCGCAGACAAGGACGAGGACTCAGATGTGTTTACTAATAATACCTAGATATGATTAGGGCATCTCCTGGAGTCTCCTGGGGAGGAGGCACAAGAGACCTGGGCAGCCAGTGTGTTCAGCCCACTCCCAGTCGCGGGCTGGCTTCCTGAGGACCCAGTACCTACAGGCAGGCGGAGCTCCATTTGAGAGCCCATTTCTTCTGGGATGAACTGGAAAGAATATTAGCTTGAGGAAGAGGGAGACTTATATTTGAATCCTGGCTCTTCAGAAGTTTTAAAAAGAGAAACAAGGAAGGAGCTCTGATTTGTACTGTTTGCCAGTTTCCAATGTGTCACTGCTCCCACCATGGCCGATTTAAGCTCTGAGTGTGAGATCGTCAGATGCCGAATGGGGGAGGGCAGGGAGGGTCATCATGGTGGGAGCCTTGATGGATCTTTACTGAATCTGAGTTTCCTTTTCCTCATCTGTAAAATGGGAACAAATAACATCTGCCTCCCAGGGGGGTGAGAATTAAAAAAGAAAAGTTCGCAAAGCACTAGCTAGGATGCTTGTGGCTGTTACTACTGCAGACCAGAAAAAGGATTTTCTGCTGTTGACCTTGGCCTTTATTTGAAAAGTCAGAATGCCCCTGTTAAAAAGTCCTGCCAGTGGATGTGGCCGTTAGAAGGGTGACCCTGTGTGGATTACTGGGAAGACAAAGTGATGAGTCACCGCGATCTTAACGAATGAGAGATGAGATGTGTCTGTGGGCGTTCCCCCCACCCCCGCTTCCACACACATACACACTGGGTCTTGCTCTCTCTGTCGGGCTTCAGGCTCTGGGCAGCACTTGTGAACAAGCAACCCACTGACCTGTTTATTCTCCCTGGCCGTGCTTTCCCACAGGCAGGAAAATCACAGCAGCGCAGGTCACTTTTGCTTCTGACTCAGTTTCGGTTCCCGATGGCTACAGACTCTTGTTTCGGGGTTACAGCCTTGCCAGAGAAACAACCACATTCGGTTGCTTGGGCCTATAAATAGCACCAGCCCCAAACCTGCCCCAGTTCATGGGGACTGGCTCGTCCCACGGTTCTCAACATGGATGTTAAGAACAGCATCTCATGGTGAGATGACATTGAATTCTATTAATGGCATCATAATTAATTCATTGGTGCTTTTTAAAATGAAAATGAGAAAAAACATCACCTTTTGTGTACGCGTCCATAGTGCTTAGTACAGTGCCAGTGGAGTAAAAGCTGGGAGAGTAGACCAGATGTCAGATAGAAGGGCGCTAGGTGGATAGTAATGGCGATAGCCGCCCTTATTAGCTATGAGTGATGTTCCGTACTAGCTACTCTTTATACGTTGTCTTTTTAAATCCTCAGAACAACTAAATGTGGGTAAGTGTTATTATCCTCATTTTATAGATAAAGAAACCAAGCCTCAAAGAGGTTAGATAACTTACCCAAGGACCGGAAGCTGGTATATTTACTTTACTTATTCATTCGTCCATTCTACTTCCTCTCTCTTCCCTCTCTTTCTTTCCTTCCTGCCCTCCCTTCTTCCTCCTCTTCCTTTCCATCCTCCTTTACACTAAGCCAGGTCTCCCTGTGTCTGTCTACTTCCCTTATCCGGTGTTCTCAAATGAAGAGAGAGTTATTGAGCATCTACTGTATATATGCCCTGTATAAGACATTCACATCCTTGTCTTTATTCTTTTCTACAGGAGAGGGGCTTAGAGTGGTTGGGTCTGGCTGAGAGCAGATAGAAGCAGGAGTCAGGCCAAGGCGTGCTGTGTCCAAGGCCAGGCTTTACCACAGGGGCTCTGTGTGTCTGCCTGCTCCCCAGCTAAGACATACTCTGAAGCAGTCTGTGCATATGCAGATAGGCCTGCTACATGGCCATATATATATATAAATACCAACTGATTTTCAGATGATTGAGCCAGGACTAGCCCACAGTTGGAAAAAGTCTGACTTCAAAGCTCATCATATTCTCAGGTTAAAGTCTAAAACGCACTTGGTTAAAATAATAGCCTCATATCTGAGGAAAACAAAATGAAAATACCTGTTGCAATTAATAAGGAAAATTACCAAGGTATTACCAAAGACAGAGGGAGCCAGGGACTGATTCTAGGTGAAATCCGAAGTAACTCCAGGGGTCATTTCGTTCAGGGTTCCCACATTTGCTCTTTCATTCTTCTCTGATCCCTTTGAAAGAACCACACTTTACAAGCCTGAGAGGTCATGCTTGGGGTCATGAGAATTATGACTAATCATGACAATAAAAGTGGCCCCACAAGCAACCCAGGAATGACCAGAATGACCCTCCCTGCTCAGGGCCAGCTGCCTTTGTACCACCTCGGGCGAGCCAAATGGCATGTGGAGGGTGTGACAGACACTCGTTTCTCCAAAACAGGAATCTGCCACCCCCTTCTTCAAAGCCCCAGAGAGCAGAGTCCCTCTCCGGAAGTCTCCTCGTTGGAACACACCCTCTGAGCCAGTTTCAGAGCCACCCGAGAAAGTCCGTCCCTTTCAACTCCACGATCACACTTGTGCTGTAGAACGGAACTCCCAGCTCCCGGTAACCGCTGGCTGTTTGGACAGATGCTGGTAGAGCAGAGGCGGAGAGGGGACAGGTGTCCTCTAGAATTAAGGTGGTTGGTGGGTGTTAACAGTGACAACCGCCCTCTCGAGCACCGTACATTGTATTCCGGGCCCTGTTCTGGGCCCTTTGCCTCCATTGCCTTCTTGGTCCTCGGACCCTTCAGAGCACAAGGACAGGCTACCACTGAGAGAGCCAAGGAAAGGCGTCAGGACTCTGATGGCGATTCCTGCTCAGGCCAAAAACCATTCGAGTAAGGCAATGTCCACGGAATAAGAGTGTCACCTCCCCAAAGGACAACGTCGAAGGGTTCAGTAGTCGTTTGGGTGCATAAGTTCAAGTAGGTCTGGGGAGGGATTTTACCTTGGACTCGATTCACAGCCTCTCCTGGGCTGGCGTCATGCCTGAGGACACGCAGTCTGGGAGGGGTCAGCCTCCCGTGGCCAGACGCCCTGGGGGTTGGGGGGCTCCTCAGAGGCTCGTTCACCGAGCGCACACCCACACTGACACCCCACCGGGCTTTAGGTGACTCTTATGGCCTTTGTCCTGCCTCAGTGTCCGGCACAGGCCCAGGGCTGGGGAGGACTCCTCACCCGACTCCACAGCGGGCTCTCGGCCTGCGTTGGCTGACGGGTTGCACAACCCAGCCGCTGCCTCCGCCTGTCTCCCTGCCCTTTTCCGCCCGCACCGACACCCCAGGCTGTCCTCTGGGCGCCTCCTCTGCCCTGCCTGCTATTGCCCCAGCCACCCAGGCCCAGTGGCCTCCCAACATCACCTGCTCCAGCTGATGTCAGTTGGCAGCTGACAGCCCCCAGGGAGAAACCCCTTCGCCGAACTGACTCCAGACTGGAGCCTCTCTCTCCGGTGAAACCAAGTTGTTGGCTTGTGGGAGCTGAGGCCTGTGAGCTCGAGCCGGCCTGCCCGAGTCCAGCCCTGCCTTCACACTTACTAGAGGCGAGACCTTGAGCGAGTCCCTTGACCTCAGTTTCCTCTTCTGGGAAATAGGATTATTGCTTACATCATCTGCTGGCAGAAGGGCTCAGAGTTCGGACATGTGAAATGCTTAACCAGCGCTGGCACGTAATAGGTACTCAGAAAAGGCTCTCTTGGTATTACTACCTTTTACCCCCTTTTTATTCCTTGCCCCCCTTTTTATTCCTTCCTTACCTTTCATATCCCAGCCCTTAAGCTTCAACTGA
>NW_024349800.1:48508080-48783078 GCF_902729225.1 Pteropus medius | reverse complement strand
GGCGATCAATCAGCAAACAACAGGAAACATTTGTGGGTGAGGAGCCAGTTCATGCCTCCTAGACTTCAGAGCAGGGGAAAAATGGGAGAATGTGCCGGAGTATTCTGGCAGGGTGGAAGAGGAAGCTCTAGGGTAGGTGTCCTTGATGAGACAATGAGGAAGGGGTGGCATTTCCGGGCTGAGCCGAGGGTAGGGAGTGAGAAGTGAAGCAGTCATTGAAAGGTTGGCTTCCTTCCCAGGAAGGCTGGGGTGTCCATGTGTGGCAAGAGGAAATAGGGAGCCCCTGAGGCTTGAGAGCAGGGGAGGGACAGCATCAAAGTGATGTTGAAGGAAGATTCGGTGCGGTGGCTGAGGTCAGCCAGCAAGGGTAGAGGGCAACTTCTGAGCAGGGGGAGATACTAGAACGGAGTGAACAGGAAGAGAAGGATGTGAGAAAACATTTGCAGACGCTTCCTCAAGCGTCGAGACCCGTGGGCACAAAGCATGAACAGGGGGCTGAGCAAGCGAAGGCCACACCTGCCTGGAGGGTGCAGCAGGAAGCAGGGAGCCTGAGCCCGGCTGCATTCACCACCTGGCTGCACGCCCTGGGAGTGGAAGCAGCCTGGAGAGTTGGCATGGGGGCAGGTCTGGGTGGGGGCCCCAGGGAGTGCCCTGAAACCTGGGTCTGTACAGACAGGCGTGGGTGTGAAGGTGGGAGGAGCTCTGAGACCGAAGGGACGGCCTCGGAGCCTCAGAGTGGCCGGGATGCCCTCCTCTGTCAGCTTTTTGCCAGCCGGGACTGATGGGAGGCACTGAGGGCTTTGCCTGAACACAGCGCAGACCTCTAGGCTGGAGGGAGGCAAGAAACGGTCAAGGTTATGAGCCCAGGTCTGGAGCCAAAGAGATGACATCCTCCCCAAGCCAGTCACTGGCTACCTAACCTTCACCTCTCCAAACCTCAGTTTCTATGTCTATAAAATGAGGTGATAATAGCATATACCTAACAGTCTGGTTATACCTATTGAGCAAGATAATGGCTGTAATAAGGCCCAGTGGATGGACACTGCTGTTACTATTCTTAGTATTATGAAGGAGCCCAGGCACACCTGGCCAGCCTGGGAGGCTGCAGGCCCGGCTCAGTCAGGCCTGGGGCCCCATCCACTGGCCCAGCACGTCACCGAGGTTTCCTGAGCTCCCCTGTGAAGGCCCTGGCCACCAGCCTCAGTGTCGAGCATTCCACACTCTCCTTTAGAGCACCCACTATATGCCAGGCTCTGTGCTAGGCGCTGAGAAACCTCCTCCAAGAGGCAGCAGAGCTGGCCTGCCCCCAGGGCCCATGTAGAGAAGCAACTAAATTCCAAGGACATTCTGGAAGAGGGAGTCAATGGTGAAGGTGAAAAGGGCTCTTGGCATAGATAGATTCAGCTGCGGGATCAGAAAACATAACTGGGGAGCGGCGGCGCTTGTCTGTCCCAGGGGCTCTGACTGTCAGGGGCAGCAGAGGGGGGAAGCATCCAGGTAGAGGGAGCCGTAGGGGAACCGGCTGGGCCCGTGGGGATTGCACTGGTCCAGCAGGCGGATGATGGCGGTAGCCCCCGTCTGCTGATTCCAGCCTGTGCCAGCCCAGGGCCAAAACCCTGACTCATGTCATCTCCTGCCCTCACGACAACCCTAAGAGGTAAAAATTTTATCCGCATTTTATAGACAAGAAAATAGGGGCCCCAAACAATGACTACATGGTTCATTTCAGGCACTCCAGGACTGGAGCTCCGCCTGGCAGCCCCAGACTTCATGAGGCCAAGCTCTAGGGCTGTTGTCTACTCTGGAAGGGCCATAGTGTCCCACAGCTTGAGTCCCTTCTGAGGCATCTTCCTGGGACCCGGGAGACCCAGGCAGTGGGGAAAATCCTGGAGGCTGGCCCTTCCCATGCTCTCTGCACCCTCGGTCCCCCTGTGCCTGTCTCCTGGCTGGCCCTCCGGTCCCTGGGCCTCTTCCTGCCACTCCATGGGGAAGGCAGGCACAGGGAGCCTCACCTGGGGCCGAGGGCAACCTTTACTCTGGCACCTGTCAGTGCGTCACCCAACGTCTGGGCTTCTAAGGGCCATCAAGACCATCTGGTCTAACACTAAGACACGTGGGCAAAATGAGGCCCGGAGGGGCAGGAACTCAGAACTGAGGTTAAACCCCAATCCGACTCCCGGTTTAGTGCTTTTTCACCTGCCTCTCTGAGTCAGTGAAGCAGAGACCAAGCACCATAAGGGGTGGGGAAGCGCGTGGGCAAGGTGGGGAGGAAGACCACAGAGGGGCCTGGATCTGCCAGAGACGGTCCAGGTCAGGCCCGCCCTGCTCAGTGAGGAGGGGGCACGGACGCTGGCACACTTGTGTGCGGGGGGAAGGGGTGGGGAGATGAAGGTACAGCCCTGGCCCCCTCCACGCAGCAAACCTAGGCCTGGGACAGCAGTGGGCACCTTCTTCCAATTTGCCCACAGGTCTTGTAGGGCCCACCTGCAGCCCTGACTGGCATCACCTGCCCTATTCTGGGCAAGTGGCTAAAGCTAGAGCCCCTCCGACCAAGGGGGAGGACAGGAAGGGCTGTGGCACCAGCGCTGGCCTGGCCTGGGCCGATTTCCTCGCTCTTCCTCTTGGGCCTGGGAGCTGAGATTCTGCTTCTGTTTTCGGAGGCCGGTCCAGCCCCTGGGACCGTTTCCTCACATTGTGCCCATTCCTGCGACAGCTGCTGGCACCTGCTTTGGAGTCCTGCCTCTTCCCACCCTGGCCCCTGGCCCGCTCTGCGTGGGGGGCTGCCACACCTCTCCAGCCGCAGTGTGCTATGAGCCCTGGGGAGCCCGGCAGCCTCCCCACCCATGTTGTGTGCATGCATCGTGTCCCACGAGGCTGGCAAGGCCTCACACGCATGGGCCAGAGCTGGCCTCCCTCTGCCTTGTGGGCTATGTGATCTGGAGCAAGACCAGTATCCACTCCCCTCCCTCACAGGATGCCACAAGCTGTGGTCAAGACAGAGGTGACTACCTTCTGCCCAATGAGCCCAGTCGCCTCCTCCCTCGCCCTCTCTTCCACTGTAAGTCTCAGAGCCACCTGACTGACCTGAGACTGGAGAACGAAGCTTTGTGTCTGCTGCTTCCCTTCTTCTAGGACCTCAAAACACTTTTAAAATGAATCTCCTTCATCCACCCGGGCCGTTGTCTCATTTGTGCTGTATATTTTATTAGCTGAGGCGTGTGTTGACCCCTCGGGCGCCCAGCCAGGGGGAATTCCACCAAGCCAGAGGTGGAGCAGGCAGAGGACGCCTTCCCTCCCAGCATGTCTGGGACCTGGGGGCCAGGTCCTCCCCAGGCGTGTGCCCCATTCTTCTTCTCCCTCCCTGTCTGTGGCCAGGTGTCAGCCTCAGCACCCATTGCAGCCAGGAGGACGAGCTGTGAGGCGGTAGACCCAGAGGCTGGGAGGCATGTGTGTGGCAGGGAGGACATTAAATGCAGAGGCAGGAATCTGGGCTCTGTCATTGGCTGCTATGTGACCTTGGGTAAGTCCCTTCACCTCTGAACCTGGTTTTATTGAAACATACAATGGGGGTTTCTCGTGAAGAGTTTCTCGTGTAGAGTTTCTCGTGAAGATCAAATCAGAGTCTGTGAAATTGTTCTATAAAGGCTAAATAAGTTCTGTGTAAATGTCCAGGGCATTGCACCCCCGCCTGTATGACAGGGATTGGAAGAGATGACCCCATGGGGACACTGGCCGAGAGCTCTCACTTGGATCCTAAGATGAAAAGAGCTCGTTTTCTCCACCCCACACAGCCCTTAGCCTGCGCACATTGGTCCACGAGACCAGATTGGAAGATGGGGAAGGAGATGGGTTAGAAATAAGCCTCAGGTCCCCCCGGATAGATGACCTGACCTGAAGACCTCCTTCCAGAGCTCCACGCCAGGGGCAGCTTATGTGATTCGTGACCCCTAAGACACAGGCTGGCCTTCAGAGTGCGCCCACACACTGTGAGGGTAGTGTCAGCCCCACCAGTGCCCACGGGCTATAGAGCCACTCTGTCAGGCCATGCGGTTTGCCTGTCCTGCCCAGCAGAAGGGATGTCTTTTCTGTGCACCAGGCTGCTGTCTGCTAGCTGAGCTTTTCCCCCATGGGTGCTGAGCCTTTGGGGAGGGATGCTTTATTCTAATTCACACAAATGTGCCGGGGATCTAGTGGAGGCCCTGGTACCTGGGATACTTTCCAAGGGCAGGCCATGGATGGGTGGCCCCACTGGGCAGGAGATGCCCAGCCACGCACCCCGCCAGAGTGCTCTCACCTTGCCCCCTCTGCCCATGCCACCCCAGAGCAATAGAAAACATTTCAGCATCATTCCTCCTAAACGAATCATTGTCACAACAGTACAGATTCCCCAATCCTTTACCTGAAATTCCAAACTCCTAAAAATTCTGAAAACCTAAAGGTTTTTTTTTGTTTGTTTGGTTGGTTTTTGTTTTTTTTGTTTTGTTTTGTTTTTTAATATAACTTATTTGGCAGCAAAACCTGGTCAAATGTAAGGCTGCCTATAACCTTGATTTTTCTTACCTAGGGTAAATATTCGTCGGTGTCAATGAGGAAGTTCTAATGTGTTTGATCATGGGGTGCTGCCCAGACCTTGACTGGATTATATGTGATATTGTGATATGTATAATATTACCTTTCTAAAAATGCAAAAACATATGAACTCTGAAACACATATGGCCAAAGGTGTCACATAAGAAATTATGGATCTGTGATAACTGGCACTTAATATGGGCCTTGTGATATCCCGCCTCTCTGCAAAGCACTTCACAGGGGTTGAGTCATGTACAGCCATACCTTAGTATCTGAGGGGATTGGGTTCCGGGAGCCCAGAGGACACCCACATCTGCAGATGCTCAAGTCCCTTATACAAAATGGCAGAGTATTTGCATATAACCTATATTTGCATATAGGCTACAGCAGAGTCTGCCTACACATCACTTCATCCACGTGGATTCAGTGTAGTGCTTGGCGCATGGCAAATTCAAGTTTTGCTTTTTTGGAACTCTGGGAATTTTTTCATATTTTTAATTTGCGGTTGTTTGAATCTGCAGATGCAAAACCTGCAGATATGGATGGCCAACTGCAATCTCAACAAATCAGCTTATTTCCATTTTATAGATGATGAAAGGGAAGCCCCAGAGGTACAGTAACTTTGCCAAAGTCGTGGAGTTAAATAAGGGGCGGCATCTGGATTTGAACCCCCATGGTCTTGCTCTCCGCTGTTAACTTTCCGCTGTATAGATGAGAAGACTGGGGCCCAGTGGGAAGGAGGGCCTTGTTCATCCAGCAAATTCACAGTGGAGCTGGGCCTAGGTCCTGGAGCCCCCAGCCATGCCTGCTCCTGCTATTATGGGCCAGCAGGGGTGGAAGGGCGAGTCCCCCAGCAGCTGCCCAGGAGCTCACAGTCCTCCTGGCTGGGTTTGTCCAGCCCATCCGGAAGGCGTTTAAAATAGAAGATGTTCCCGTGGAAAGTTTTAAGATTTCACTGGATTGAAACCAGATGACCCTGTGCAAACAGACCCCAGCAACATGCGCAGGGTCTGGGCATGCTCTGAGCTCCTCGTGCCTGTTCCCAGCCTGCTCCAGGGAGGGAACCTGCCCTGGGGGTTCAGAAAGGCCAGTGACACATGACACTGGACAGGACGGAACAGGATGGGCCTCTGCTGATGAGAAGGGGCAGGAGACCCTTTTTCCTGCCCAGGGGAGAAGCATCCCCAGCACTTTCGCTGGTCCATCTGTTTTCCACTTTCCGAAGATGGACGGAGAAGAACTCTGGGAGAACATTCACCCATTCCCACAGCTTCTCAGTTGTTTCTCTTCCTCCACTGACTTGTTCTCCCGTGAATTCACTCCTTCATTTCCGCCCCGCAGCCGTACAGCCAGCATACAGAACATCATTGTAGAGGGCTTTCAGTGTATGAGACACTAGGGGCACAAAGACGAAGCAGACACAGTCCTGCCCTCTGGGCAGCACACGGAACAGTCGTCACGGCAGGGCTGCGGGGTTATGCCAAGAACACGGTGGTGACCCGAGGCGGATCAGGCAGGGCTTCACAGGGGAGGCGATGAGCAGGGCCCTGAAGGGAGGGAGAAGAAGGCGTGTTCCGGGCCAGAGGACAGGTCTGGTCACGACAGCAGGCTGGTGCGCAGGGCGCGTAGAGAGGGTGCACAGCGACAAAGGGGCCAGAAGCAGACGTGAGCCCCTTCGAAGGGCCTCCCAACCCCACCGAGTTGATTCTGGGGGTGCTGGGGGGCAGGGGAGGGTTTCATGTCTTCCTGGATTCAGGCCGGTCTAGGCAGACGCCTCTCCTGGAAGTGGCCACGCAGAAGTGACCTGAGCAATTTCCATGTCAGTCTCTGCTGGGACAGAGCCTGTCCCTGTTCCCTGTGTTCACTGGTCCCTGACACAGGACTGAGCCCTTTAGGAAGAGATTGCTGAGCCAGCCTGACCTAGGGGTCATGATACTCCTTTTTTCTTCCTTTGTGTGTATTTAAACTTTTTCGTGACTTTAGTTATAAGTAGAGAAGGCATGTGACTGACCCCGTGAAGTGACTGGAGCTGAGTAGACACGACCTCATTCATCCCACTTAGGACGTGGTCGGGATTGGGGATCGCCTGGAGTTGAGAGATGAGAGCACAGGCCCAGAGGGCCTCAGGCCTCTGGCTTAGGCGTGGCACCCCAATTTCCCACTCTCCCTAATCCCCACAGCCATCCAGTCTCTGGTCCTATTTATTCTACCTCCAAAATCTCTCTTAAATCCACCTACTGGACCCATCCTCCCTGCCCCCCATTCAATCCCCGTCATTGCTCAACAGCCACCCCTGCGTCAACTCCCAGGCCACCCCTCTGCCCCGTCAGTGCTTGCACGGCCCACTCCGCCCCAGCCCATCCCTGGCCCCACGCAGCAGGAGGAGACAGTTCAGCAAATGGACACTTAGCCTGACTGTGGGTTCAGTGCCCTGGAGGCTGCTGAGATGAACGGATGAGGCCCCGGCCTCTGGGGCTCCCAGGGATGGGATCCTCCCTGGTGCCATGCTCTTTTCGAGCAGATCTTGAACGACAGTCCAGCCAGGATGCAGAGCGTTGGGCCAGATGGCTTCCAGAGAAGCCAAGAGTCTTGTCATTGGTCCCAGTGTCTGTCACCTAAGCTTGGCCTGTGGGTGGGTCTCACCAGGCCCGCTGTGGGGATGGCAACTGTATCCCGCGGCCTTGTTCCTCCCGCTTTCCAGAGTCAGGGGCTGCAGCTAGGCAGCTAGATGGCAGGGCCATAGGGAAAACTGCGCCTCATCCCCCCACCCCCCCAGAGCAGTGTCAATTCATGGCCGTCGCAGGAGGGAAAGCGAGGAGCCTTCTAAAGGACCGAAGGAGGCAAATCCGCTTCCCCTGGCCCCGGCTGCCAGCCCAAGGCTGGATAATTGGAAACGCTTTCCTGCTGATCCCCTCCATCTCCACCCAGATGCTCAATGAAGAAACAGCTTTTCCATGCCTCCCGAGCCGCCACACACAGCCTGGGCAGGCCCCACAGGGCTGTGAAGGCCCAGCAATTTGACTTTCCCAGGCCCCTCCCACCCAGAGCAGGGCCCAGGAGGCGGTTTCTCAGTCACGAATCAGCCTGTGCGGCCAGCTCTGAGCCTGGGCCTCCTGCCAGGAGCGTGAGCAAGAGGGAGCTGGGCTCAGACACTGTCTCTGTCCCCGGCGCCTTCTCTCAGGGCTCACTGCCCTTGGCCCTGCCCCTTCTTCACCTCCTGTCACCCTTGGACCTGCAGTCCAGCTCAGGGTCTTGCCTGCCTCCACTCTGGGGCCCTAAAGAGCCACTTAGCTGATGAGGCTCAGCTCCGGGTAATAAAGAAGCAGAAGACACGGTGATGAGGAGAGGGGAGCTGAGGGCAGGGGGCAGAGAGGAGCTGCCCAAGGCTTTGGCTGTGGAATGAATCCCAGGGGTGCAGGAAAGGTCTCCCCAGCCCCAGCCCCAGTCCCCAGGAGTCCTCGGCAGAGGGAGCAGGCAGGCAGCTGTGGCTGCCTAGGAGTGACTCCTGATGACCAGCAATGATTATGGGGACAGTGTTGGGGGGTCTGGTGGCCCAGCAGCCAGCCCAGCCTGCAGCATAGACACCACTCCTGTTCTAAGTGAGCTCCAGGAGCCCAGGCCAAAAACAGAGCCCTTCCCGGTTCCCTCCCAGGCTCTCCCAGAGACCACCCACGTGGGATCTATCAGCTTGGATTAGTCTCCAGATCTCTGGCCCAGCCCACAAACCCTGCTACCTCTGAGCTGCTGGGCCTTTTTCTCTGGGACTGCTTAGTCCCAAAGGCTGTCCCTGGAAGTCGTCTGGACCACAGGAAGGGATTCAAGTGGTTAGCACAGAGCAGAGAAGGGCGGCACCGCGCTGCAGGAGCTCCCACCTGAACTGGCCTTTGACCTTGAGGACACAGCCTCCTGCAAGGAACCTAGGCCTGAACCAGGGTGGGAGCTGCCACCCAGCACCCACTTCGCCTTGATCTCTCCTTCCAACAGCACGCCCTTCCTAGCCCTGGCTCCGTCCCAGCGGGATTCATCGCTGTTCCTCACACCTGCACCACGCACCTCTTCTGGGAGTAACTTTGCCCCGTATGGGCCAGTCTAAGCCCTGCCTGCCCTGCAAGGGGCCCAGCTGCCCTGCATCCCCAGCTCTCCACATCTTTTGGGAACGTGGGTCCTCCAGTGTCAGGTCTGAGTTACTGGTGTACTGTGATCCGGACCGCGGTCCTGCCATCTGATGGTCCCAGATTCAAATCCCAGCTCTGCCACATCCTACCTGCGTGGCCTTGGGCAAGAGACCAAAGCTCAGTTGTCTCATCTATAAAATGGAAATAATGGGCACTTTAACAGGAACTAAGTGAGACGTGTGTGGCACGCTTTCTATGGGGCTTGGCACACAGTAATGCTGGGTAAACACAATGATTGTGACCACTGTGGCAGTAGGGGTGGTGACCATTGTCCCCGTCATTATCCCTGAAGAGTGTAGGTTCCTTGTGAATGGGAGCCATGTCTTTGTGTCTGCGTTTCCTGCAGTGCCCTGAAGAGTGAGCATGACGGGCTCAGGGTAGAGGTCTATGAGAATCTGGATCAAGTGGAAGCACATGGGGCTTCACTGGGAAGGCAGAAGGGCCAACACGTTCCCCAGCAGTGTGCAGATGACTGTCTGAATGGAGATGGCTGTGTGGCTCTGACCACCCCCAGCTCCAGCCTGACATCCAGGCTCCTTCTGAGGAGGCCGCAGATCAGTCGGGGCCGGGCGGAAGCACTCGTACTCAGAGGGGAAATGGCCTTGCCCCGTGAGCCCTGGACACCTCCGCCTCTCTGAGGGAAGGTAGCACCTTGGCTCCTCGCTATGCATCAAACATTCCTGAACACTACAGACTGTGTCTGCATTCCAGGCCCATTGGTAACTGGGGCCTTGGGCAAGTCCCAAACCTCTCTGAGCCTTGGGTCTGTCATCTGTCAACTGAGCACCCTATAAATTATCTACTTCAAAGCGTCGGTGGAACATTAAATGAGATAATAACAGAGCCTGGGACAAGGTGGGTATTAAACAGATGCGAGCTGCCCCTTCCCCAGCCCCTTTCCCTGGCATACCGCAGCCCTCGTCTGGTTGGCAGCAAAGGAGAGTGGGGAGGGGGCACGCCCTGGTCTGCCGAAGTGGAGGTCACCCTGAACTCAGGCTACTGCTGTCTTCCTGGTCTGCGTGGATGGCGGCTCAGGGCCTGGTGCTCTGTCACCTGGAGCCTACGAAATCCAGCCTCGGGGAGAGGACGGGAGAAGGGCTCCCAGGAAAGGCCTCAGCCCCCGGCCTGTGCCTGATTCCTACATTTAGAGATCCCTGGCTGAGCCTACACTGCTCTGTGTCCTCAGAGCTAGAGAGCCACCTTCAGCCATCCCAGGTCAGCCTGGCCCTGGGCCAAGCCTGGGGACACCTTCCCCAGCCAGGCCACAGCCCAATTGCCTTCTCTGAACCTTCAAATGAGTCAGTGCAGGCACCATTTCCTCAGGACCAGCTGAAACTCTGAGCAGCAAAGTGTCTTCTGGTTTATCTGGAGGAAGGAAAATGACGTCGTGAGGTAAACCGCACAGCCTGAAACCACGAGGCTGAGGGTCCCAGTGATGTCTGCTTTCCAGCAACAGTCACTCGTGTGCATGGAGGGGCACAGAGCCCGAGACGTTCTGGTCAGAGGGTGACTGGGAAGACAGAGGGAGATTTTCAAATGTGGAACCACGAGAAAGGAGAGAGGCCCAGAAAGGATGGACGTCAGAGGTCAGTAGGATGGCTTCCCGGGGACTGTGGGGAGGTTGCCAACTGGGCGGGGTGACTGCTGGCCACTCACTAGGTCCAGGCCTTGGCACCCGAGGTGCTGAGGATCGTGTTTACTGTGGTGGGCATAATGGTGTTAATAATAAAAAAATAATAATAATATTGGTTATAAGTATCGTTTATGCAAGCCCATTACACTGTTTGATTCTCAACAGACCTGATCTTCATGTGTAGACGAGGGAGAGGAAGCTGGTGGGCTTTGGCCCTGTACCTTCAACCTCAAAACTACAAAGTTTATTTGCGGACAGGGTGGGTGTCTCTCCGCCCTGAGGCCTGAGTGGAGGGCTCCCAGGTTCAAGCCCAAACCCCACCTGCTAACTGTGGCACCCTCTGCAAGCTGGTTTCTTCATCCATCCAATGTCCTGCTTCATAGGTAAGAGATTTCATAAAACGAACCCTATTCTTCAATATTATTTCTTACTTTATCAGCTTTGAGCAGGTTTCTCTGGGAAAATTGAGTCCAAAGAGTAGGCACAAGCACTGGTCCCGGTGGACTGGTAAGCAGGTTGGGGTGTGGGTGCCTGCTGTGTAGTGGGGGCCAGTAGACAGCTTGAATGAGGACAGAGAGCTGTTTGGGGGCATCAGGAGGGGCCTCCACACCCCCCACTGCAGGCAGTGCCTAAAGGGAGTTACCAGTGTGGCTGGGTGTGTTTGGGTGGGCGTGTAAGGCCAGGTGTGATGCCCCCAGGTGTGTAAGATCCCTGCTCCTGTGACCAAAACACATGCGTACTGACTTGCCCCAGCCCCAGGCCACAGTCCTGCTACCTCCGGGCAGGGCCTCAGATCCAGCTCTGACCAGCTCTGAGGTCCTGCAGGAACCGCTGGCCCAGGAAGGGGACCGAAGGGCTCAGGGCAGGAAGCTGGCCCAGCTCCTCTCACGGGCCTCCCGCTGCCCAGCATTTCTCCACTGGAGTCGCGGCTGCTGGGCTGGGGCTCACCCTTCTCAGCTCTTTTCCTTTATAATGTAAATCCCTCAAGGGAGAGGCAGCACCTTCTAGTCCTCCACTATCAGAGTGCAGAGGACACACAGACACCCAGCGCAAGCTCCTCACTTTAAGGAGACCGGAGAGGCGAAAGCATTTGCCTACAACCTCACAATGAGCGGACGGGAGGGCAATGCCCTCTATCTCACAGTGGGGCGTCCCCTCCCCCTCACAGCTGTTATCATTATAACAGGAACCGACCATCAGCTTCCTTCCAAGATATCACCAGCTACAAGCGCAGGGCCCAGGACCCCTCCCCCAGCACAGGGGTTGAGGAGCACTAGAGTGTGCATAGGAAGCTGAGGGAGGGTCCCAGCAGTCCAAGGGCAGCTGCCAAAAAAAGACAGCCTCTTCTGCCACTTTCCCAAGGCCAACTCAGCACCTGACGTGTGAGGATTAGTCATAAGCAACTGCTTGACCCCAAAAGTCATAGTTCATTGAGTTGGTGTCACAATGATGCTTTGCTGACTCATGGCCCAGAACGACATAAAGCCCTCTGGCCCCACCAGACGCCAGCTGCTCTGGGGTCTCTCTTGCAAGCAACCCTCTTGCCTGGTGGCTAAGACTTTAAGGAAAGAGCCATGGGCAGTGGAAAGGGCACGCTGAGAGGCAGGCCCCAGGGGCCAGCTCTGCATGTGCCAGAGGGACCATGGGCATTCTCTTCCCTTCCCCATCGTCAGCTCCCTTGTCTGTAAAATGAAAGATCAGATCAGATGGTCTCTGGATTTCTTCCCAGCTCTGAGAACCAGGTTTTGCCCCAGCTGTTCTCAGGGAGGACAGTGTGGCTTGTGTTTGAGTTCTGTGCCCCATCTTCTAGCCCTGAGAACCGCTAGAGCTTGGGGCCCTTCCACCCTGACTTCTCCCACCCTCAGGGGCTCGCTGGGGCCAGGCTGCCCGACCCCAGAGCTCATCCTCTGCTTTGACCATCAGAAGGAAGAGCCACGGTGTGTCTAAACGGGAATTCCTCTCAAATGCCTGAATCCCACTGTTTCCCAAATGAGCGGAGTAGGGGCAAACAAACAAAAAAAATCCACAGCCAAAAGCAAGCCAGGGCCAAGGACCCCGCCCCACCCCATGAGCTGCCTCACCTGAGCGCCTGCAGGAGCGCTGGGAGCAGCCAGGTGTGAAGGGCTCCCACCACCATCGCTACCAGCACCAGCCCTATTATTCTCCCTCCGTGGTGCATCTGGGCTTTTTTCACTCACCCTTCCTCAGCGGCAGCATAGTACCAGTAAGGAGGGGGATGCTGGAGCCCGGCAGCCTGCGTGACCTGGGGTAAGCGTTTGTTCTCACTCTGCTTTAGTCCCTTGGCTATAAAATGGGAGTGCTAATAATATCTTCTCATAAGGTCATTGGGAGACTTAAATAAGTCAATGCCGTAAAGTGCTTAGAACAAGGCCTGGCACATAATGAGTACTCAGTAAATGCTATCATTCATTCATTCACTCATTCATCCATTCCATCCTGCCTGTTTCCAAAAAGATTTGAGATGACTCACAATGGAAAGCACAAATATTATAGGCTTTTAAGCAAGGTATAAAGACTACAAGGCTAGGGTTACTCCAGAACCTTGGGCTGAGCAAGCTATTTCATCTGACCATCTTGTCCAAAAGGTAGCAAGCTCTTTTCTGATAAAAAAAAAAAAAAGGAAGAAAAAGCACACCAGCTTTTCAGGACAATATATTTCCCTGGTTCAATCTTTTTCAATGACATTAAACGATGCAAGAGGCAGAGCCTCCTCTCACCCTCCCTTCTACCTTTTTGAATCATCCCCTGAGAATATTGGAGTCTCTTCTTTATTCTATTCTGCTCCCCACCCCTTGAGGCCTGGGGGACCGGAGAACCAGAACTGCTGCCCTAAAGCCATGTTCTCAGCTGTCCCAGGAGAAAATGCTCAGGGGGCTGGAGCGGCAGCTTCCGGTACCAGAGGGAACTCTGGGAAAAAGCCAAGCCATTGAGGCAAGAAAAGGCCTTCCCTCTGATGCAGAGTCAGCCCCCTTCCAGGGCGCAGCTTCCCAGCAGCCCGAGCAGTAAGTACCCAGGGAGGGGGCCTGCAAATGGTCACTGAGAAATCCCAGAGCTGCCCACATACTTCCCCCTCTGCGGGCAGGAGAGGGAAAGGTGAGCAAGGCTCTCTGTGCTGAGTCACTGGGGAGATTAGGGAACCCAGTGAGGGAGGGTCTCCTTCATCTCCTCCAGGACCCCTAAAGGGGTGTGTGGTTCTCGGTGTGGCCTGAGGCCACCTCCCTAGACTTAGGTAGACCTGAGGATGGAGCCTCCCCCTCCCCTGCCCTCCTTTTGCTCCTTCTTCTCCACCACAGAGCTTTGCGCACACCATGGCCTTTTACCTGCAGCAGCGCCGTATACTTTTCCCACTTATGCATTTGGTAATGACGTGACGTTGTTGGCGGCGGCATTTTAGAATATGCACATCTCTGCATGTCTTCCATGCATCATAAATAAATAAATAATAATAAAAATATATTAAGTAAATAAATAATAAAAAACCATTAAATATTATAATAAATGTATGTAAAAATAATATAATAATAATAAATAAATAATACATCATGCATATAAAATAAACTCCATACATTTTATGTATAAATAATAATATGTAAATAATATTAATGTGTTAACACATGTCATGTCATATGTCATCAAATAAGCAATAATAAATATTAAATAATAATAAATAAATATTCCAATAAATAATAAAATAAATAATAGCTCTGTCAATAGCATCAATGTAACAAATAATAAATATAAATAATAAAAATAAATATAAACAAATAAAAATAAATAATAAAAATAATAATAAAATAAATAAATAATAAATATGTCATCATCATAATGTCATATAAAATATTAAATAAATAATAAAAATGTCTCATCATCTTTCATCATCTTCATCATCATCCATATCATATGCATATGTCATCTTAGCTGCATAGGATGAAAAAACTGTGCATGTCGGTTCAGGGGGACTCATTTGGGATCTATATGCATACCTGTATGCCTCATATGTCTCATTTACAAAACACCTCAGGAGCCCCTGGAGTCTACTACTCTGCAGCCTGAGGGTTTCACTTAGTGACCCCCCATCTTCTACTAATCAGGGCCCCTGAGGTGAGCGCCCTGTGGAGGCTTCCATCCTCAGCTTAGGGCCTTGAAGGAGGAATCCCCTGCTGTGTCAGCTATGAGCCACTGCAGAAGTGTTTCCCTCCTGGGACACCGTCACTGAGACCCCGAGGCTGCCCACCCCTCCACCCCACCCCGTTCTCCATCCCTGTTCCTCAGGTCGGCTACAGGCAGCAGAGAAGCTGGTCCAGCAGCTGGCCTCAGAGCTCTCCCTTTCGGTTGGGAAATGCCTTTGGTGGCAGAATGTAATGATTCGTCCACATCGAGATCTGCCCAAACACCGGTCATCGGAACGGTTTGCCCAGAGGGGTTTTTGAGGGCCGATGCCAGACATGAGTGTGAGGGAAGTCCCAGCTGGCCCTGGGCCCCATCCATCCTATCAGGCTGGTATCGCGAGGCTGGTGGTAACGGAGGGGACTGGGGCTGAACTGGGACAGGGTTGGATTTGGGCCTGGGGCTAGTTGGGTGGGTGGTAGGCAGAGTTACCAGTCCCTCCTCTCCAGCCTTATCACTTCTTGCCTGAACTGTGGCAACAGCATCCTCACAAGCCTCCCTGCCCCGAGCCTCGCCCCTCTAATCAGTCCTCACGCCTCCCTTCCCTGTGTCCTGAAGGGTTGCTTAGACTATGCCCTGTGAGCTGATCAAGGACTGAGTCTTCCTGGTTCATAAATCTTCAGTGGCTCCACAAAAGAGTCTCAAGGCCTTGCAGTTGGCCTCAGCCACATTCCCGGCCACGCCACGCCCCTCACCCCCGCCCCAAGAGAACCCTCCACCTCAACCAAAGTTCTTGGGCTCTTCTGGCTCTAGGCCTCTCCTTCCCCTCAAGAACAGCCCAAATCCCATCGTCCACAAGGCTTTGCCCGACTGTCCCATCATGACGGAGAACATTCTCTGAACACTCAGCATTCATTTGTTGGGAAAGAGCCCAGATTGGGAGCCAGATAGGCCTGGGTTCATATTTCAGCACAGTTCTAATTCCGTTAACTAGCTAGAAGTCACTTAAGCTTTCTGAGCTTCCATTCTCACTCAGTACATGGGAGTAAGCCCCACCGTGTGGGGTTCCTGGGAGTGCTGGAGGCTGAGTGACACCTGTTATTTTGCCTTCCCAGCGTCCATTCGTCTTTTTTATTGTGATATCACCTGAGATTTCTGTTGGCCGTGTGGTCCAAGTGGGGCTGACTTCACTTCCTGGTTTTCATGGGAGGCCTGGCCAATGAGAATATTCCATCGCCCTAGCCACAGAGACAGTCACAAGGATGGACAGGTGGCTCAAACCAGGCCTGTGAGAATCATACTTGGGACTTTGGCTGGAGTTACTGAGAATTTCTATCAGATTTGCTAGGCTGATAGAAGGAAAGCTGGAGTCTTTAGCCACAGTTGTGGGTTGAATCGTGTCCCCCGCAAAAGATGTTCAAGTCCTAACCCCCTTTGAATGTGATCTGATTTAGAAATGGGGTCTTGGCAGAGGTAAGCAAATTAAGATAAAGCTATACTGGATTAGGGTAGATCCCAATCCAATGTCTGGTGTCATAAGAAGAAGAAGGAAATTTGGACACAAAGATTCCTGGGAACAGGCCACATGATGACCGAGGCAGAGATGAGAGAGGCATCTGCAAGCCACGAAATGGCGAGGGTTGCCAGTAACCGCCGGAAGCTAGGAGAGAGGCACAGGACAGTTTCTCCCTCAGAGCCTCTAGAAGGAGCTCCCTCTGCCAACACCACGATTTCAGACTTTGGCCTCTGACCGTGAGAAGATAACTTCCTGTTGTGTTAAGTCACCCAAGTTCATGGTGATTTGTTATGGCAGTTATAGGAAACTAATATAGCCACCCAATGGTGACACCGTGCCTGAGTCTGAAGCCAATACTGAAAATCAGGGCCACAGACAGGGACTCTTGGCACGATGACAATACTTGGATCCAGCAGTGGCTGAAGCAAGAGGTCTACGTCAGTTACATGAGCCAATGTCGTCTCGATTTTATTTAACAGAATATCTGAATGTGTGTCTCTTTTAACAGACAGAGACCTGACTCGTACAGAGATGCCTGGTCAATAGAAAGCACTATGTAGTTATCCTTGTGGCTGCTGCCGTTTCTATTTACAGCCAGACTGGGTGCTCTCAAGAACAAGGGCCACTCTCTCGTCTTTGTCGCAGGCTGAGTTCCCCAGAAGCAGGCTCGGAGACAGAGTTAGCGAGCAGGACGTTTCTTAGGGAGTGGCTTTCAAATCAAGGTCTGTGGACAAGAAGGCAAAGACACAAGACTGGGCAGGGGAAGCCCAGCAAGGAGGCCCCTTGACAGCCCCACGCAAGTTCCGGAAATAGAACTGCTCTCCAGTCATTCTGAGTTGGACCTTTGCATCCATTCGTCCCTGACCTTGGGCCGCCCTGGGAAAGGGCGAGATCTTGGGAGAGGCATCTCTCTGTGGCTGAGGCCATCCCTGAAGGGGCAGAGAGCGGCCAGCCCTCCCAGAGCTGGGGCAGCAAGCCCTTCACCCAAGGGGACTTTGGTGGGCTATTTCGGTGCCCACCACACTCAGGGCATAACTCGGGGCCTGGCACCCGATAACTGTTCATTGCTGAAAACATTGACTCATTCACTCATTCATTCATTTACTCATTCATTCAAAACCCAAGGTCGATGGGGCAAAGTCTGGTGGCCTGGTGGTCTGAGTTGTTGGAGTCTGTAGGAGGGGGTCCTGGTAGTGGATGGGGTGGGATCAGAGCACTATGGAAACACCACGACCAAGCCGATGGGGATACAGTCGGGCTGGCTGTCATGGGGATTGGTGGTGTGGCCTTGCCCGATGCCTGGCACTGAGTGTGTCCGAGTCAGCAGCAAATGATCAGGGTGCTGTAGGCAACCATTTCAATGGCTTCTCTTTTGCATTACAGGGCTATAACATTTTTCTTCATTTCTTGGGAGATTTCTTTGTGTGGAGGGTAGAATTTGGAGGCTGGCTAAACCTTTAAAGCCTCTTTTCTTGAGTCTTCCCTGCCTCCTCAGGCAGCTCTTCCTATAGCTGTGGGATCCCCCATGTCCCAGCCCCAGCCTCCTGCACATGCTCACAGCCCCAGGGCCTCGTCTGCTGGCCCCCAGGCCAGCCCCTCCTGAGAAGCCATGCAACCCTCTCTTATCAGATGAGAAACCAAGTCTCAGAGAGAGGAAGCTTGTCTTCAAAGTAACAGTCAGTGGCTGAGCCAGGAAGCAGGACCCACTTCTCCCTCCTCAGCCTTCCTCCTGCACAGATCAAACCACAGTCCTCTGCCTAAGGAGTGTCCAGCCCCTCTGCCTGCAGCTGCTTTGTGCACGGTGGCTGGAGGGTCGGCACAGTCAACCCTCCCAGGGCTTCTCCAGGAAGTGGAAGAGCAGCCATAAGCTCCTCTGAGGTCATTGTCCTGCCCCACCCCCTATCACAGGTGAAGGGAAAGTCAAGTTCCCTGAGGTGGTACCTTCCTGAGTCTACACAGTGAGTCGTCAGTCGGGGAAGAGCCCAGGCTGGCTGTCCTGTTTTCCCTAAGTTGTTCCTGTCTCTGAGTTTACATAAAGCCCTTAACTCTATTTTATTTTATCTTATTTCCGAAGCGTCTTAACAGAGAACAACACAAGAATAGGTTTTACTATACCAACCAGACCACAGACTTCTTAAGGGCGGGTTGCAGGCAAGAAAGGGTGCTGGTGCTGGGAAAGGTGAATTACTTCTCCTGTGCCTCCCCTGCCCCCCACTCTTTTGTAACCCGGATTGCTGTCTAAGAAGGGAGTTCCATTAGATGAAGGTGGTTTTGCTCTGGAGTGCCTGGTTGACTTGGATGCGCAGAGAAGCATCTAGAGGGAGACAGGCAGGAGGAGGCGGGGAAGCCGATTAGCCCCTCACAGAGGGAGGAGGCTCTGGAAAGGGCACAGTGGGAGGAAAAGCAGAGGGGAGAGTGGAGAGGGCAGGGGGCACCAAGCCTGTGAGAGGCTGAGGCCGGGGACTTTGGGACCGTGCGGGGGAAGGGCAGGTGAAAGTCTCCCAGCAGCGAAGTGACAGAAGGGCGAAGGGTGTTTGCTCTGTTCAGAGGAAGCTCCTTGCCTTTCTGCCCACCCCCCACCACCTCCACACCTCCAGGAGTGGGAGAGAGTTTCGATGGAAGCAGAAGAAGGGACAGACGACACGCTTGGGTGACCGCAGGGTGGAGGGGAGAGAGGTGGCCGCAGAGGCGGGGCCCAGAGCTGAGGCCTCACCCTGAGGGACCTGCAGAAATCCTGGGGAGAGTTTCCGGACTCCGGCATGGGGCTTCACACTGATCCTGGGAAGACCTCAGTGGGGCTGGGAGACCCACTGAGACCCCAGCATTTCCCGATTTGCTCTTTCCCACATCGCTCTGTGGGAACTACTATTATTCCTGTTTTCTACCAGAAGCACCTGGGACCCAGAGAGGTGAAGTAACTCGCATGAAACCCTTGAGAGTTCGTGGTCAAACCAAGATAGAGATTCCAGTCATGTGCCCCGTCTTTGTGGCTCAGCTGTGCTCCCCGACCCCATCCCCAAGTTCGGCCGAGTGCTGGGCTTACCCCAGACGCTCAGGAAATACTTGTGCATTGCATGGGGGGTGGGGAGTGTGGGGGGGGGGTGGCGGACAAAGCACAGGTACTGGGGCTCCACAGATGTGGGTTCGAATCCTGCTCTGACACTAACTCTGTTGCTGTAGGTGAGTCAGATTCTCTGGTCTTCAGTTTCCTCATCTGTAAAATGAGGATTCTGATACAGTCGCTTGCTAGATGCTGAATGCGTATTAACATCATCATCATCATTACTCGCCAACCAGAGCCCTGGGAGGGGCTCATCCTGCTGAGGGAGCCACACCCCCCCCACCCCACCCCCCGACCCTTTCCTTTCTGTCCCTGGCTCTGTGATAGTGTGCTTTTAAGCCTCCAAGTTCCCCTGGGCTTTTTCTGCCTGCCCTGTCCTTTGAGGAGTGAGGGTCCTACCCACAGGAGGGGCAGCCCTGGCAGGGACCCTAGGAAGGGCCTGTGACCACGCAAGGCTCCAGGAAGAGCCTTTGGGATGAGGACCCCGGCCAGAAATGTCAGGTGGCGGGGGAGTGACAGGGAATGGAGGCATGTGGCAGTGGCTGGTTGCTTGGTTCCCAGCTTAAATAGGGAACTGCAGAGACCACCCACCTAACCGCAGGTGAAGGACCTGTGCCTTTCTGTGCTCTTATGTCACTGAGTTCCCAGTGTCCGGATCATGTTCCTGGATCTTAGGAATGATGGATTACTGCCTCAGTGGACTGAAAGGCCCACTCGCAATCCCCTTTCCCTTATAGCTCCTCTGTCTGGACCCTGCAGGACTCTAGGCCCTGGCTGAGATCTCTCTCTCTTTTCTTTTTCTGCTTTGGGATCTGCTCAGCCTCTGAGCCGCCACCAACTCTGCAGCATGAGGCAGTCTGGGCTCAGGACACTGGCAGGATTCAGGTGGCCCATGGTCCTGGCACTGATGCCCTTTTCCAACTCCAGGAGGCATCGTTACTCGTTTTACAAATGAGGCCCAAGTTTGCGCAAATCCATGCAGCTTGTCAGTGGGGCCGCTGGGGACGGAGCCCAGGGACTGGCCGATGCCATAAGCTACTGATTTTGAACTGAGAAGGAAAAAGGGAGGAAGGGAAAAAGATATCTGGTTCTGCCTGTGAGCACATCGTGTCAATCATATGTCTTGGGCAGTGTCTGGAAATGCCTTTTGGTATCACTTGAAGAATATTGAATTACTTAATACAAATAGTAACAACAATCGTGCTTCTGTTGGGCTTACTTTGTGCCAGGCACCTCTATTAACTCATCAGACTGGATTGGTCCTAAACTTGAGATTAGAAAAATGGCCCCTCCCTCAGCAACGGTTCTGGCCATCCCCATCTCTGCCTGCCCCACCCACTGGCTTCCCTGGCTCCCTCTTCCCCAGGAGAAGAGAGGGCACGGCCCCCAGCTCTGAACTGCTGGTTCTGTCTGTATCAGGCTACGTCACCCTCAAGAGAAGGAAAGAAGAAGTCACCTCCCCTCACTGGGGTCTTCTCAGCCAGCGAGGCCAGAGGCCACCGGCTTCCCTTCCCCCTGTTGTAGTCCCCACTGGCCTTCAGATCATGACCCCACTCACCTTGGTACTGGCTCTTTTGTCAGTTTCTAGGCCTCCACCTGGGGAGACTTTGACACTCAGGTGGGCAGTGCATCCTGACCCTTGCCTCACGGTTTCTTGGGCTCTCCAACCCCATGACTTTCAGCTTTTCTTCAGCAAGCCACGCCCTGGCCAAAATCTGAGACATCGACCCTCCCCGGGGGGCGCCATTCTTAAAAATCCCCCTTCAGACTGCAATGTCCTGTGCACCCCCCTCTCCTGTATGTCTTACGGGGACCTCTCTACCTCCTTTTCTCCCACTTCTCCTCCTCCCTTTCCTCCGTGGCCCCAGAACCCCTCACTTCTGCCACACACTCGCTTGCATTCTGTTTCTGTCCCACCTACACCGCCAGCCACTGAATAAGACAAAAAAAAAAAGAACACGAGGCTCTTATTCACTTATGAATATTGATAGACAATTGCTAAATAAAATGTTAGCCCATTGAATCAAGCGTCATGTTATAGGAAGTACATCCTGACCAAATAGAATTTATTCAGGGAAAGCGATATGGTTTAATACTGTTAAATTTTATACTATAGCTTATATTAATATATCAAAAGAGGAAAAACATATTGCCCATTCAGATGGATGCCAAATTTTATAAAACTCAAAATCCATACCTGCTTTAAAAAAGTAAACTCTTAGTACCACTGAAATAGAAGTATCCTCTTTCATGTGGTTTTAAAATATCCATGTCACACCAATAGACAGAACCGCGTGTGATGCTGAAACACCAGGGACATTTCTAGGGAAATAAAGCACAAGAAGAAGGTGCCAGGATTTGCCATTGTTATTTAACATTATTCTGGATCTGACGAACAACGCTATTGATTAGAGGCAACTACCTAGATGCAATGATAGTTTTTTGAGATTTTGCATATTGAGATTATATATACACATATATATTATGCTGACAGTTATTAGTTTGACCGATATCATTTTCCTTCATAAAATAAAAAAAATACGGCTCTATTGTCTTCTTGCTTTCAACATTGCTGTTGAGAAATCTGATTCTACACTAATTTCTGATCCTTTCTGAGTGACCAGCTTCCTATCCACTCGAGGTTTTTAGCTTCTCCCCTTTCTCTCCATTCTGAAATTTCACAAAGAAGTTCCTTGGTGTACGACTCTTTTCACTTATTGTGTTAGGCACTTGGTGAGTTCTTTCGCATTGGTCATTAGTCCTGGGAACTTTTCCTTGTATTATTTGTTACTTCTTTGATTATTTCGCCCCTTCGATTTCTCCGTCTTCTTCTGGAATGATTTGCAGGCAGATGTTGGAACTCTTGTATCTGTCCTCTAGTTTTCGTATCCTTTTGTTTTTACTCTTTTTCTATTTATTTATTTATTTATTTTTTGCCTTTTTATTTGATTTTCTGGGTAAGTTTCTCAACTTTATCTTTCAACTTTTCTATTACTTTTTTTTTTTTTTTAGTTTTTCTATCACATGAATTTCAAAGAGCTCTTCATTTTCAATTCGTTTTTTATTATATAATATTGTTCTTATGTCATGGGTATAGTAGCTTCTCTCAATTCTCTGAATATTATAGGTCATTTTTAAAAGTCGTCTTCTGCTCCCTTAATAGTCTGTTTTTTTTTTCTCATTAGTTGGAGGCGGGGGCAGGCTCGGAATGCCGTGCTTCAGGCTCCCAGCCAGAGCCTCCATCCTGAGTCCTCTCACTGGGAGCTCCTTATTCCTCTTATAGTCTCTTCATCAAAACCTACCCATCTTGCAGTCAGTTCCTTAGCAACCTGCTGCCACTTCTCAAGGAACACATCCAGGGAATACAATCCTGAGAGCAGGGACTTCTGCCCTCCTCTCCATCTATGCCAGGGCTCTGTTGAAAACAAGGGTTTTATAGGAATTTCTGTGACGGAGAAAAAGCAATGAAGGAACTACTCTGGGTAAGAGGGACCTCCCAGCTCCCTCCCTCTGGTACCAGCTGAGCTCCCCTCTCCTTGGGAAACAGGTCTCAGGGGAGAGCAGTGTGCGGGGGAGCTGGCTTGAACCAACTTAAGAGAGCCAATTGTCACAGTTTCAAGAATTTGGTGAGCTGGTTGATTTCACATGGGTAGCTGGACGTCAGCCATGGTAACAGTATTTACACCATGGAAATTGGTAAACGCTACATATCGGGGAATTTTTCGTTTGGTTTTTCTTTAGAGAACTTGTTATTAAACATTTACCAGCACACCATTGAATATCAGCATTGCTCATCCAGCGCTCTGGTGCCTAGAGAGTGGGGCTGAGGAGCAGGACAAGTGCCCAGAGTTGTATGGCCTGGCAGCCCTGATGGGGATTCGTGCTCTGTGGCCGGGTTTGCTGTTGAATACCTCTGCAGCTTGCCGCATGGACGCGTTGATTTTACTTTATGTACTTGAGATCATGGATTGTTATGCAAATAAGTGCGACCCATCTCTAAATTACTAGCTTTGGGACATTTAAAAAATATGTAAATGTATAATTACTGTATCCACTTAGCAGGACGCCAGGGAGCCAACCACACGCACCAGGGGCTCAATCCTGATTATTTCCGGGAAGTAAATGGGCTTCTTCCAGGAAAGGCAGACTAGGGACTCTTGTCCATTGAGCCCTCAATGGGGATGGCAGCCTGGCACCACCCACTTCATCAGTCTTGGAGTTCTGTACTGCTTTCCCTTTTTGGATGCCCCTGGACAGATAACTTGGAAGGCTGGCTTGGCCTTGGTTCACCTGAGCCTGAATGTGATCCCACCCCCAAGGTGACAAGAGGAGTTTGGGGAGCTAAGGGAGAAAGGGAGAGTCTGTGCCCAGTGTCCCAGAGTAGTGGGCTGCTCTGCATCTTGACTCTCCCTGCCCCTTCAGGTCCTTTGCTGCCATCTCCTGCTGCTGCCCTCCTTCCAGTCCCTCGGCGCCAGCTTCTGCTGCCCAGCCAGACTGGAGAGGGACTGTCCTGGGCACACCCCCTGGGGACAGTGCAATGAGGAAGGAAGAGTCATGGAAACATGTGATGAGATGCTGCCTCTGAGCCCCTCACCAGACTCTTGAGGATCTTGGCTGACTGGTCCAAAGAAAAATGCCCAAGAGTACCCTGGGACCTGGGAATACAGGAGCCAGGGTGGCAGTAGATTCTAGGAACAGTGGGCCAGCTCTAGTCCCTTCTGCTCTGCTCCGATTTAACTTTTCTCTGTGCTTTGGTTTTCCATATGTGAAATGGAACTAATCACCCTGAAAACACCCCTGCAAGGTACTAATTACTATCTGTAGGAGACTCTGAGATCTTTGGACGGAATATAACAGTTCTAATAATGGATAATAACACTCTGTCCTTCTTCAGGGCCTTTCATCCATGGATCTCAAAGCCTTTTATAAACCTTAATTAATTCTCACAACAGCCCAGTGCAGGAGGCTGATAGTCATTAGCCCTATTTTACTGGTGAAGAAACTGAAAGAAGTCAGGAGATGGGCTTGAAGCCACACAATAAGTTGGCAGCCCCATGAGGGTTAGAACTCAACAGCCCCAGCCCCTGGGAGAGGCTCAGACAGCCAGCTTGGCAGTGGGCAGGGAGGCTGATGGGGCAACAGCAGAGCCTCCCTGCCTGCCGGGGTCGCAGACTGGCTGCTGAGGGGGAGGCTGGCCTGCCGAGCTCTGGGGAGACTTGGGCAAATAGGAGGAGGCCCATACGCGTGGGTTTTGTTGGCTTGGCCTAGTGATTTGGGGAGAAAGGTAATATTTATAGAGTACCCAGTATGTGCCAAGACACCTGTACAAGACACCTTTGCGTTATTTGATCTCATCTTACCTGTGAGGTAGGGCATAACGTTGCTAGGTGAGGAAACTGGCTTGCTGAAAAAGCCACCGCTTATTCTTACTGACTGTGGACCAAGCAACTTGTTTTTGCCTTCCTTGGCACTAAAGCATTGCACAAGTCATCCAAGTAGCACCATGAGGCGTGATTAACCATCACTTTAGAGATGGGGAAACCGAGGTACACAGTGGAAAATTGACTTCTCAAGGGTGTGACCTTGGACAAGCCACGTTCTTCAACAGCCTCTCCCTTCCCCTGCTCCACCCCCCAAGTCCCTCCTGACCCCAGCGTGCAGGCTAAAGGAGGTCATGTCAGGAAGGGCTTTGAAGTGCTCTGAGGCAGCAGGCAGGTCATCCCAGGGGAGACGAAAAGCCTCCTGTCCTGGGCTCTGTGTCAGCCCACAGGAAGTTCTCGGAAGAATGGAAACAGCAGGGTCACCTGGGCTGACAGGGGTCATCTAGGGACAGGGGCCCTGTAGCTTGCCTCTGGGCCTCTGGGACAGCCTCCCATGTCCTGCCTGGGGGCCTCTCTGGGGAGGCCTGTGCTTCCTGAGTGGTGTGCCTCCCCACTGGTGTAGGACAGGGTAGGGTGGAGGCCAGGGCATGTGACTGGGCAACTCCTGCCCCTACCCCAGTCCAGTTCTCCAAGAAGATCACCTAGGAGACTCTGAGGTCCCTTCCAGCTCTGAGAGTCCCCAATGCCCTGACTCAGAGCCACACTCCGCAGAATCCTGTCTGTTTTGAATGATTGTCCTGCATGAGCTCAAAGAATTCATTATAAAGCAGGCTCATCCCATTGACAGTAGCAGGACTTTTGGGGCCAAGCAGGGTGACGGGAGACCTGGCTCCTGCCCCTGGCTCTTGCAAGCATGCTGTGTGGTCTGGACAAGGGCCTTCATGCTCCTTGACTCAGTTTCCCTGTTGGTAAAAACAGCAGGGGGAAAGTCAGTGGAGTAACCCCTGAGGGGGTTTTTGAAGCCCAAGGAAAGAAACGCAGGGGATGGAAGATCAGCTTCTGTCCTGGCGAGGGGGAGAGTGTGCAGAGTAACATGGGTGGGGTGCAGGGTGTGGTGTGGGGAGAGAAGGGTGGTGTAATCTTTGGGGGGAAATGCTAAAAGCTCTATTAATGGTTCTGCTCACAGCCTACTTAATCTTGATGGAAATACTGTCTAATATTTGTGTAGCCTTTTACCTAAGTCAGCAAAATGCTCTCTCTCCCATGCTCTCTTGGAATGCCCCTCCACACCTGTGGGAGAGGTAGATTAGCACTCCTAGCTGACAGATGAGGAAACTGAGGCTCAGAAAGATGAAATAATCTGCCCGAAGATACCTGGGTAGCAAAGGGCAAAGAAAGCCAGGCCTCCAACCCAGGTCTCTCTCTGCGACACACATCCTTAGAAAGTTCTGCACCACAGAGTCCTTCCCAGAATCAGGGCATGACAGGCCTGTCCTAGGGGCTAAGGGCTGGATCACAAGAGTCCACTCGCTGGACCCCTTTCCTCCTCCCAAGGCCCCTTGTGGTAGGGGCCTGGCCCTGCGGGAGGAATCTTGGATGGTGAGTCTAGGGTGTGGCCAGCAGTGGGCGGGAGGTGCTGGAGGCTGCTGCTGGCTAGGCAGGGTGGGGCAGGGCAGGCACCGGGAACAGTGTGACCTGGACAGTGTGACCTGTGATAATTGAGCGAGGCTCGCAGTGGTGGTGGCGGCAGGGAGGGGCCGATGCCTGGGGGGCAGCCTCCCAGAGGCTGGGGCCTCCCCACTCCCCCACTCCCCCACCCCCCACCGGCCCTGCTGGTTCCCCTTTGGCCACTGCTGGGCAGCTTCCAGGAGGCGATGTTCTTTCTCCCTCCCAGCAAATCTTCACCTGAGAGCCTGCTCAGACCTGTCCTCCTCACAAAGCACGGTAGCAACTCCCTGGGGCAGAGAATGTCTCTTCTGAAAGCAAGACAAGAGTTTAATTAAGCCCTAAACGCGCACAGTTGAGCCTGAAATTAGGATGGCGAAGGGTGGGGGAGAAGGCAATCGAGGACAGGGGGGCTTTGGCCCAGCACTGCCCCAGCTGAGCAAAACAACCCTGCCAGCAAACATTTACAGAGCCCGAGGCCTTGGTTACAAAACATTTCTGACCTAGAAAGGGGAGGATGCCATGTTCCCTTCCCCCGAACTCACGTTTTGGGTGGGTATTGGGGTTTGTGGAGAATGTGGAAAGTAAAAAGAGGGAACCAGGACGTCAAGATGGGCCACCTCTGAGACTTATCGAGGGTCTCTGGGGGGCTGGTGGGCGTCCTGCTGTGGCTGGAGCTGCGCAGGTGGGAACCCTCCTAAGGGCCGGCTCCAGGTGGGCCGGTCGGACCTCTCGCAGGTGTGCCAGCGTCAGGGCTCCCGCCCAACACCCAGCTTGGCTCACCCTGGTGGGCAAAGCTCACTCTGCTCCCCAAAGAGGAGGCAGCAGCCAGCCCCAGCGTGCCTGCCTGTCTCGCCTCCTGGCTTTAGGGACAAAGCACCAGGACTTGCTGTTTACCGATAGCTACGGGCATTTGGGCAGTAAGTAGCCTTGAGTGGGGCACCCGCTTTGGCCCCTCTCCCTCCAGTCCCCAGGTCTCCTCAGGTTGCTGCTGAGACAGTCAAACCACAGCCTCCTCCTTCACCTAGCAATCAATCCTCCTCTGCCCTGCATCTTGGGTTTGCTCTTACTCTGCCAGGGACTAAAGGCAAGAAGCGACGGGCAGGCGGGCGTGTTATCGCTTGTCTCGGGGCAGAGAGGCTGTTGCGACAGAGCCCCTGAGTGCGTGTAAAAGTGCATGCGTGTAGCAGTGAGGGAACAGGCTATGTGCAGAGGTGTGTGCCCGGCCCTTCTTATCTGTGTGTGTGTCGGGGCGGGGGGCCGTGTATTGGGCTGATTTCTGTCACTGAAGCAGGGTACCCAAGGACACAGGGGGCCCTGCCTGACAGGCCATCTAATGATCACTTAGTGGACATGGTTTGGCCTACTGGGGACCAGAGCTGCTGTAGGTTCTTTGACTTTAAGGGACACTTCGCAAAATACCAGCAAAGTGCATGGGAAGCACCAGCCAGGCTTCTGCCGCTAAGCTGACTCCATCTGCTTTTCCTAACGTGGGTCTTACACCCTGATGGCTTCCTCTTCCTGGAACAGACGGCAGGTCTGGGCACAGCTTTCCTAATACTAATACTGAATCAAAGGTGTCAAAGGTGTCACCGAGGAATGAAGACTGGTGGGCAGAGGGTGTGTCATCGAGGAATGACGACTGGTGGGCAGAGCGTCGGGAGAGGCCCGAAGACCCTTCAGTTGGCCTCCCTTGCCCATCTGTGCTAATCTCTCCTCCGCAGCATCCCCACCTCTGTCAGTTTTCTGTGGCCACCGTAAAGGTGTTCTCACAGCTCTAGAGACCTGAAGTCCAAACTCAAGGCGTTGGCAGAGCCTCTTCCAGCTTCTGGTGGCCGTGGCATTCCTTAGCCCGCCCCATGGCTCCAGTCCCTACCTCCGCCCTCACATCTTCTCTGTGCGTATGATCTTCTCTGCCTCACTCCTACAAGGACACTTGTCACTGAATTTAGGGTGTACCCAGAAAACCTAGGATGACCTCTTCATGTTGAAATCCTTAACTTCATTACATCTGCAGGGACCTTTTTTCCAAATAAGATCACATGTGCAGATTCCAGGAGATTTGGATGTGGACATATCTTTCTCAGGTCCATCATTCAACAGCCTACACCACCCAGCGGCCAGTCGGCTGTGGTTTGGACACCTCCAGTGTTGGGAAGTTCACTACATCAAGAGTTGGCTCAATTCACGTCCAGACAAGTCTAATTATTTTAAAGTTCTTACTTGGGTGGAGTTGAAGTTCTACTCGGAAGGAACTTTTACTCCCTGGCCCTAGTTCTGGCCTGAAGAGCACATAATTACATCGAAATGAATAAACTCTCCATTCCCACTACCCTCTGCCCCCGGTTGCAAGGCAAAAACAAAATCAGAAAAAAGATGAGCCAGCTTAGTCCTGATACCAGGGACGGTGCACAGACCCTGGGGTCTGGAGACCTTGACTCTTTGATGGCTCTGTCCCCAGGCTCTTGTCCCTCAGCTTCCTCACCAGAATGCCAGCGGGCCGGCTGAATCGAGGTCTCCATGGGACACTTTGGGGAAATGCATCCTGAACATTCACAGTTTGCACTGGCGTATTAAAAGCTCTGAGAAGTCCCGAGTAGAAAGACCTACTTAAGCCAGTATTTTCTATACAATTTAAAAACCCAGGCATTTCATTGACTACCATCTCTTTTTCTTGCCCTGAAAATTTTCACCTGGTTTGGGAGATGGGGGTGGGGGGTCTTTTCCGGTTTTCATGATCTATTGAGGTCAAGTCAAACACTGACGTTTGTGGAGTCTTTGGTTCCCATCCCGAGTTGTTGCTGGAGGTACTGAATGCTCCATTAGCAGTGGTCCCCAACCTTTCTGGCACCAGGGACCAGTGCTCTTATGAGAATCTAATGCCTGATGATCTGAGGTGGAGCTGAGGCGGTGAGGCTTGCGCTGGGGAGCGGCTGCAAATACAGGTGAAGCTTTGCTCCCTCACCTCCTACTATGTGGCCTGGTTTCTAACAGGTCCGTGGCCCAGGGTTGGGGACCCCTGCATTACAGGATAAGAGTCAAGAATCTGGAAAATGGGAAGCCCCTCCCCCCGACAGGTTGGGCGATGGCCTCTTCCCAGCACTCTTCCCAGGGGACTGGGCCTCTCCTGCCGCTGCCTGGCACCGCAGCACAGCACGGAGACAGCCTGCGGGAGGAGGCCAGGGGAGGAAGGAGCACTTCCCCTCTGCCCCACCAGGACCCGCTCAATCCAGACTTCACCTTGATCTCAGACTCCACCTGCTCAGCCCTTCCTCAGTAGGTAACACCACCTCTGAACCTGGCTCTTCCAGAAGCTTTAGCTGAAGGTTCCAACTAAATCTACTTTTGCTGGGGGAAAAAATTCTCATAGAAGTTGGATATTATGAAATGGGAGCAGGAAGAACCCCTGGACCTCCCAAGGGAAAGACTGTGCTGGTGGAGAAGAGAAGGTCCTGAAGGGTATGTCCCAAGGGGAGAAGCGGAGAGCCTGAGGATGGGATGGCTGGGGATGGGGCTCCCACCCTGGGCCCAAGACTGAAGCCTTGAACAGTAAATAAAGAGGGCAAAGTGAATTGAAAAGACCACCGAGTTTATTCCTCTGCCCCCAGGCGAGACTGTGCCCGGGCCACCATCCTCTCCTGTCTTAAGACCCCCGCAGGGCGACCCAGCTCAGATCCACCTTGCACAGAGCCCATTGGCTGACAGTTTCACCCGCAAATACGGGTTCACTGTGCTCTCAGGTACGGCTTTGGACTATTTATTGTAGAGTGCCTGTCTATCAGGCACTCGGCCAGCTGCTTTCACACTTGTATTATTTAATCCTCACAACCTCTAACATTGTGATAATAAATTGTACCGGCTCAGGGAGGTTAAGAATCTTGCCGAGAGTCAAGCGGCAAAGTGAGGAACAGGACCAGCTCTGCCCGGTTCCCAGCCCCACGCCATAGCCTTCAACGTTACTCAGTAACGCGTGCTGCCTCTGGATCCTGATGGTGTGGGCAGTTCTCCCTTACAACGGACCCGAGTCTCCTACCTCGCTTGAGTTGGAGCCAAAGGAAGGACCATGTAAGTAGGTTGGATCTGCTCCCCACTCAGCCTTGAGAGACATACCTCATCCTCTAGTACAGGTAGTAGCCTTCCAGTTACTGGGGTGGGGACTATTTGCCTTCTGTAAATGAAAAGAAATAGATGTGATAATAAATAAATGCCCAACCCAGTGCAGTAATCAGTGTCCCTAACAATAGGGCTCTGTGTTTGCTCTCGGCTGTGGGTTACATTCACTGGCTCTAGTCACTGGCTGGGAGCCCCTGGGCACATCATACAGGGTGGGGCCTCAGGTACACTTACCAGGGAGAGGGGCAAGCCTTCCTGCTGTAACCAGAATCCACTCTGGGAAGTGAGGCTCCTGCACTCCTGCCTCGGGGTGCCCAGACCAGGTGAGGGAAACGCACCAGGCTCTGGGGTTCATGGGGCCATGGAAATTTGGCATACGGAAGTTAGTGTCTGGTCCGGCTCTGCCTCTGCTGTCCTGAGTGACCAAAGGCAAGCCTGTTTCCCTCCCCGAGCCTCAGTTTCCCCATCTCTATGATGAGGGGTTACAATAAATGATCTCTCCTGTTCCTTCGAGCTCTGCCATGACAGGACCCTATAGTCACAGCTCCTCCTGAAGTCGCTTTATGTTTTAAGCATATGGGCCCCTAGCAGGTGGGTGGAATATCTCAGAGATCCAAGAACGCAGGCTCTGGGAGGTGGCTGGATGTCCTTTCCCACCGTAGCTTTCCTGAGCCCTTCCCTTCTTCCCCACTTTCTCTAGCTCTCAGGAATTTCCTAGTTTGTGAGACATTTTCAGAAACATCCCATTTGAGCCTCAGCACAACTCTGATCCAGGCAGGGAAAAGAGCACAGTGCTTTCAGCACGGACCACGTGCCAGGCCCTGCTCATGTATTTCACTGAAACTTCCCCACAGCTGCAGAAATCCTTTTGAGGCAGAGTATAAATAAATAGACGGTGCCTGGATATTTAGATAAATGCACACATGCATAATCCTCCTCCATGGCCCCGAGATCTTGGTGTTATTATTGTCACCACATCACGAGGGAAGAAAGTGAGGCTCAGAGGGATTCAATAACTGCTCAAGGTCCCTTGTCTCTCAGGCAGCAGAACCAGGACGGGAACCCAGGCCCCTTAGATCTAAGCCCATGGCCCTTTCCGTGCATTGAGCTATGCCCGAATCAGCATTCTTCACTCTATGCAAATGAATAAATTAGGTGTACAGAGATGAAGTGACCTTGTCAAGATTTTGCAGCTCTGAGTGGCAGACCTAAGAATCAAACCCTATCTTTTGCCTACAAACCTAGGGCTATTTCTAGAAATATCACAGCTGCCTCAACAGACCAGCGGAGCCCGTCCTCTTGTTTTCCTTCCTTCCTTCCTTCCTTCTTCTCCTTCCTTCCTTCTTCCTTCCCTTCCTTCCTTCCTTCCTTCCTTCCTTCCTTCCTTCTTACCTTTCTTCTCTCCAGGAACTTCCCCTACCCTCTAAGTGCTTCTGTATCCCAGGCAGGAAATTACATGATGTGCTCACTTGTGCAGATAACAGAGCCACCACCCCTAGACTCTGTGTGTCTTTAGAGGCATGCAAATTGTGGTGGTGTGGTGTGGGGGGGAGGTGGCGCAAGTTCCGTGCAGCAGCCCATGTGTCCAATGACCCACAGCAGCTGATCCACAGGGTGCCAGGCTGGGGTGTGCTGACACTCCAGGGTGGGGTGCTCAGTCAGGATGCTGGCAGTACCCGGCCCTGCTCTGGGTGTTTTGTACTTGAGGTATCTGGCTGAGTCTGTGTAGGTCTGCTCTCTCCATCTGAGCGTACCCCAAACAGCTGGAGTGGTGGGAACTGCCTAGATATGAGCATTGAACTTGGACTCTTCCCATTCCTGGCGCACTGAGGTCCCTCCCTACCTCTCTCCTCTCAGTCTCCACTCTGGACTCATCCCACTGCCTTCCATCTTCGATCCTGCTCCCACAGTGATCAGCTGAAAGCTACGAATTTCAAATTAAGGCTGCATCCCATTATATATGGAGCATTGGGGGAAAAAAAAAAATCTATCCCAGAGGATAGTATTCAAAATCATTTGGAAAACTCAGGCTTATAAGCTTATATGCATGTCTTCTCTCTCTTCTCAAGAAATTATTGACAGAGGAGTCATATTTGCTTCAGATTGCTCTCCCTCTGGCATATATATCACAACTAGATCTCGCTCCTCGTAAACACACGTATACATTTACACATATACATCTTTGTGTGAATACACATATGCTTATCTATACATATACACATACACATATGTGTGTGAAAAAAGGTATAATTTCTTTCCCTTTTCTTGCCGAAATATTTTAAATCAATCCCAAAATATATCATTTCATCCCTATGTTCTTCAGTATGCATCTAAACAATATGGATGTTACCTTACATAAGCACAATGAATGCCATTATCCCACCTAACAAGATTCCTGGGCCATCATCTACTACTCAGTCCACATTAAAAATTCCCAAATTGTGCATTTATAAAAGAAATTCACAGATACAGATAAAGCTCTGACCCCATCACCGCTTCTGTCTCCTTTCTTTGCTCCTCAAGTTAGCGTGAATTAGCATTGCCTTTGGAATGAAATCCAAACCCCTCCAAGGTCAGCCACAGGAGATTTCCACGTCTGGCGCAGAACTCACAGAACCGTCAGGGTCAGCTGATTCAGACTCCCATCTGGTTTCTGATTCCTCTTTACAACGCCCACCAAGTCCCAGCCTCTTTTTGAACATCTCCCCCAAACTTCCCGTGATATTTTCAGGCAGTACAGCTTTTTTTTTTTTTCCAACTCTGTATCCCTCGACACCAGTGTCCACCCTTAGCCTTGTCCTTTGGGGCCATACCAAATAAGCCTCGCTCTTTTTCCACAGGGAGTGCCTTCAGATTTTTCGAGACAGCTCAGGACCATCCTCTCCTCACTCTGCCTCCGGTCTAAATTTGAGACCATTCCCCTGCTCTTGGGGGATCCCAACAATTTGTTGTGCCCCTGCATTTGCATACTCTCCTGAACCTGGACCCTTCCTAACGCTATCTGCTCTGCATCCTGCCCTACCTTCACCTGTCAACAGCCCATCAGACTCCAAAGGCCAATGTCACTGCCACCACCTTCAAGAGGCCTTTTCTGATGTGTTCTTTCTGGTATGTTCTCACCCTCCGTGTTAACCAGAGAATCCTGGTAGCTGTCTTGTGGCGTTTGTTATGTTCTGACTTGTTTAAAGTTATTTGAGAATCTTTCTCATTCCTCACCAGATTCCACATTCTTCAAAGACAGCCACTTCCTTACCTGTCTTTGTTTTTCTTGAAACAGCTGGTAAACTGTGCTCACAGTAGGTGCTCTTCATGTGCTCACTGGTGCATTAGTCAAAACTCTTTTGGTTCTGACTTATACTTAACTCAAACTGGCTTGAAAAGAAAAGGGAATTTCTTGCCATATAATGGAAAGTCCAGGACTACAACCACTTTAGGCACCATGGGCTTTAGGTGATCAAACAATGTCCTCAGAAACTTCTTGTTCTTCATCGCTTGGCACCGCTTCTTTCTGAGTTGGCTTTCTTCCCCGAAGTCTCTTCCCAAGTAGTAGCAAGGAGTGTAGTCTGCCAGTTGAAAAGAAAGTGCTTCCTTCCCAAGGGATTGAGCCAGAGCCTCAGGTCCGGCTCTCGAAGGCCAGTCTTGGGCTTTCTGCACAATCTGGAACCAGTCTGTAGCAGCATCGAGCGAAGTGGGATGTTCTGTCTGGCCAGCACTGGATCGTGCGTCCTTGTGTCTAGCCCTAGAGCTCAAGGATAAGGTCAGCCATGGCACGTGAAATGGAGAGGTGGAGGTTCATCAAAGGAAAATCAGGGTGCTCTTACTAGAAGAAGGAGGAGTGTGTGGTAGGCCAGCCAAATGACAGAGATTCCACAGAGCTGGAGGGAGCCTGGGACTAGCAAATGGGCCTCCTGCACCTGGCTGCTCTCTGAGCTCCTCTTGCATTCCCTATGGGCCCAGTGTGTGGAGGAGAAAAGCAGAAGGCCTGGCAGGTGGGAGTCAGAAGACCTGGGTACATCCTGCTTTGTATGCAAGGTTGGGGTGACCTTGATCCCATGACTTTCCTAACTTGAACCTCAATCTCTTTATCCAGAATAGCCATTCACGTAGGCTCTGGCTACTGCATAGGCTGTGCAGGTGTTGTGTCTGTGTGTGTAGACATGGTTTGTAATGGTTCAATGCCACGCTAATGGGAAGATTCGTTAACATCCTCTATACCAAGTGTCTGGGGCCTGAATACACATGTTCAAATTCCAGCTATGTTTCTCTTTTGCTCTGGAAACTTGGGTGAGTTTACCTCCCTTGACTTCAATTTTCTTCATCTCTTGAATGGGGGTAATAATTGTAACTACCTCATAAAGTTGTTGTGAATATTAACTGAGTAAATATATATGACTCAAAACACTGTCTGGTGCAAAGGAAGCCCTATAAAAGGTTTTTATAGGTGTCGCTATTGCTATTGCTTCATGGCCCCACTATTTTGTTTTACTCTTTATTCTCATTAGGATTGCAAGCTGCCTGAGGGCAGGGCCCATCCAGGCTTCAGGCTTCTCTTATGCTCCCCCTTCCCCAGTAAGTGCTTGGAAAATCTTGGGGCCAGGCTGATGGCTGTGCGTGCCTGGCAGGGTCCTGGCTCTGACATGATTAGAAGTGGATTGAGCCTGCCTGGAGCCTCTGACCTGGGCATGAAGCAGAGCGGGAAAGCTCACTCTAGGGCCTGAATAACCCCAACGCTCTGGACTTCCAGATCCTCACAATAGAAGGGTGGGAGAAATGGGCTTCCAAGTGGGACTTGACGATGCCTGGCAGGAGACCCATCCTGAATAGAGGTGTAGTGAGGAAAGCGTTTCCCTCCCAGGACTTCTGTGCTCCCCTTGCCCTATGACAGGCCCTAGGTTCCGTCCATCGTCTTGGTGGTTGATGAGAAAGCAGAGGTCTGGAGATGTGAAGGGACTTAGCCGAGGTCACACAGCCGGGGCTGTCCTTGGACCTTCGTTTCCCCACTCAAAGCCCAACCTGGAGCTGCCTCACCCTGTGCAGGCAGATCTTAGACCCAGAAGGGGAAGCGAGGAAAGTTGTTCTGTTCTTCCTCTCCAGACCCGACAAACATTCCTACCAGGGGCAACTTCTGTTCTGACTCATAAATATATTTCTGAATAATAGCACTAGTCACTTTATCTCTGGAATGTATCTGGCTTTAAAAAAACATAAATAACTGGGGAAGTACCCTGCTGCTGAGTCTTTCTAGGGCAATGACTACTCAGAGTCTGCCTGTCTGTAAGTGGGGTGGCCAGAAAGGCCTCATTTGCACATGCATTCTGAGGAAGTCTTGCATAAATTTCAATATAGCTTTGAATGTGGTCTAAGGCAACAAAATGGTTTTTGTTGTTGTTTGCTTGTTTTCTTTTAATTGAAGGTAACACATAGTAAAGTAAATAAAGTGCCCTCATCTTAGGGTTGTGCTTGATAAATTTTTTACATACATACAAGTGTAACCACCAGCCTGATGCAGAACATTCAGTTTTAACATTACTATTATTATTGCCTCTAGATTAATAGTATCTTGACTTCTCTCTTTTGTTTCTTCTCATTGGTGTATATCCCATACATGAAACGCAAAACATGGTGGCCAAAGGTACTTGTCACCTCCCAGAATACTTAAGCTGGGAGGGGTCTTCCTTGGAATTTAAAGGAGGTAGCATAAGGCTACAAGGGAGGGAGTCAGCATCGCTTATTCATCCAGCTGTTTCTGCCAGATGCTGATCTCTTGATCAGTGGTTCCCAACCTTTTTTCTGCCCCCACACCTGAGGAATACAACGCATCCCCTCCAGATTAGTGGCTCAGCGTATCAGTGATGTTTAAAGGGAGGGGAGGTGCAGTTTAAAAAGCTGTGTAGGTTATTTTGACATCCACCCCCACTCAGGGTGAGACTCACTGACTTGTTTCTCCCATCCTCATGCCACCCATGAGAAGATACATCTGGGTTTAATAGCATCTGTGCTGGTTAGTCCCCATTTGCTGAGTGTGTGCCTTCCCCACCAGCACCAGACCCACTCTCCACACCCTTCCTTGCCCTTCTCTGTGCCCTGAAAGGATGACTGACTGGTGGCCTGCCTTCCGCCAGAGACCGCTGCAGGGGAAGGGTGGGGGGTGAGGGGGTTGGGGTGAGCCTGATACCCCTTCCCCAAGCCCCTTCAGCACTCTCTCTGGTTACTTCCCCTCTTGCCGCATGGCCCTCTTCCATGTGCACACTTGGCTCTAATAACACTATTTCTTCCCCTTTTCACCGTTGGGGTGGTCACGGATTTCCACCTGCTCCTAGGCTCTAGGTGTTGCAAGATCCTTGTGTTCTCTTAGCCCCGCCCACAGCTCTATATGGAAATTCTCCACTAAAGCCTCTCCCTTTGAACCATGGGGTTAAAGTCTGTTTCCTGGACTCCTGATTCGAGATCTTTGGACAAACAGAAACATGTTCATATCAGTCATTGATTGTAAGATGTACCTGGCTTTCAGAAATATTAAAACATCATCCAAATGTATGGCTTACTATAGAGAAATGATGGCAGATTTGCTTAGGTGTGATGGATAGAGGGCCATTTATCATTAAGAAACTGAGTTTGCTTCTGAACTGACAAGGCTGGGAGCATGGGTGCCGGGCAGAGCAGGGGGTGTAAGATCAGGTGAGACGTGTCTGAGTCCAGGCTCTGCCATGCACAGGCTGGGAAATTGGCATGGCTGCCTTGCTATCAGCCTGTTCTTTGGCAATCCAGTCACCCCAACTGCCGTCACTTCCCTGCCGGGGATGTAGTGTACAAGGACAAGTGAGGCCGGGTATATGAAAGGGCTTCATGAACTGTCCAGCCCTCAGGCGTGTGGGACACTGCAGCCCAGAAGAGGCAGCCATTCTGGGACTCAGGTTGGGAGCCAAACATCGGACTGGAGGGACAAAGGAGGAAATTGGCAAACGCAGGGCAGGGAAGTCCCAGAACCCCACACACTGAGAGGACAGCCCGACCTATCCTCCTCTCCCCACATCAGCTTACCTATTCCCAGTCCCTCACTTGCTGTGACCTTTACTTAGGCTGAGTGATGGTGCTAGGCTGTTTATTCATTCAGCAGAGAATTAAGACGCAGCTCTATGTGTAGGACAAAGCCATGACCAGATGAAATCTTTGCTTTCTGGAGTTGAGTGAGAGAAACAGACATTCCGGTAGAAGGCAGGTCATGCTGTATCCTGGGTAAGAAGAAGAGCCTAGAGTCATAGAGGCCCAACTGCACTTCCAACTGGGTCGCTAGTCGGTCAACCAATGGTCCTTGACAAGTTCCTTAATCTCACTTTCTTGATCTGCAACCGGGTAATAATACCCACTTCAAAGGTTTGCTGTGAGGACTGCACAGAGACAATCCCTATAAAGTGTTCAGCCTGGTGTCTGACTTTTGGTGAGCGCTCAAGGCTGGCCTCTCTTCTTAGTACGTTATTACAGAGACCCAGAGGACCCTTTCTAACTGAGTGATCCTGGAATGATTCTCCACAGAGGGGGCAGTGAACTGGGCTTGGAGGTGGAACACGTGGTTTGGCAGACACAATTTGGCTGAGGCATCAGCTGGACCAGCATGTCAGTCCCCGCAGCACCGGGGTGCAGCTGTGTGTGCCTGGTGCTCCAAGGACAGAAAGGTGAGGGCAGGCTGCTGAAGGCCCACCTCCCGGCGGACAGGGAACCAACTCAAGTTCTAGAGCAGGAGAAGACCGGGATCAAAGCGCTCCGAGGCAGCCCGGGGCTCACCAAAGGGAGGCTAGCGACTTGCATCAGCACAGATTCCGTGATGCTCTGCAGACGTCTCAGGGCTGCTGGGCTTTACGGGAACCCACAAGAAAGGAAAGGGCTGGGGAGCAGGCAGGGCGGGGGCGGGCGAGGGCGCGAGGGTGCGCTCTCCCGCCCGCGCACTCTGCGGCGCCTGCCCAGGCTTGGGCGCGCCCCGGACCGCGGAGGCCGCGGAGGAAGCTCCCGCTCCCTTTCCCCCTCCTCCTTTCCCCCTGCGTTACTGGAAGGCCTGTGTGGGAGAGACCCAGAAGCACCCGGATTTTCGAGCGCGGGGTGGGGGAGGGCCGGGCAGCCGCTGCTGTTCAAAGGAAAACCAAAAGTGCGTCTTGTTCGCGCCTCTTTGACACGCGGCTGCTCCCGGGAGGGCCCTGGTGGCCCCGACCGCGCCTCGCTTTGCCGCCCCTCAAGACCTAGCTAAGGCGGTCGGGGGCCTGTGTGGCGCGGGAAAAGACAGAGAGGCGAATGAGAAAGTGTCACGATTTCTTCTCCTGCGCTCCCTCCCACACCGTCTCCACCCCCAGGTTTCTGGGTTTTGCTGCTGCCGCTGGGAAAAGGGCTGATTGGTTTTGCGTCAAAGGACTGCATTTACTCAGTCCTGCTGGGAGAGGCGCGTAAACACAGGCAGACAGGACTCAGGGATGAGGAAAGGAAAAAAAATAATAATAATAAAACCTAAGCCCCCGCAGTCAGTGTGCGCACCCGCCTGCCCCACGCTCCTCGCCAGAGCCCGCGGAGTTGGGGACTCTGCCGCGGGCGGCAGCGGCGGTTGGAGGAGTCTGGCCAGCATCGCCTCGCACGTCCTTGGGGATGAAGCTCAGGACAGAATGTGTTTTATAACTGTAAACAATGACCCCGACTATTGTTTGGGATTACCGTATCTTAAGGCCATTGGGGCTGCCAGATGCCGCCAGCCGTCCCGGAAACCCCAGCGCTTTATATAGAGCCCCAGGAAAGCTTTGAGTTCCCGGCTCTATTTTTCTTTCCTAGCAACACCCCCACTTTACAGGTAAGGAAACTGAGGAGCGAAACTATGATGTGTTACGTGCACAGCGCTTCGCAGTCTTCACGCATCTTCCTGTTGCGTCCTCACAAGGACTCTGTAAGGGTACAGAGAGCGCCACTTATGAGTCGGGTAAACCGAGAGTAAGGCAGAGCCTGGAATAGAACCCAAGTTCCTTGCCTCCTAGTACAGTGCTCCTTCGGATCATCGCTGCAGAAGAATTAAAAGTGTCAGAGCTGACAGGGACCTTACAAGGTCACCTGTGTCAACCCCATCATTTTGTAGGAAGAAACTGAGGCCCAGAGAGGTTAAGGGTCTCGCCCAAAGTTTCACAGCTCGTAAACAGCAGACCTGCGTTCGTTCTCTAAGGCCTGTGCTCTTTACCCTGCCTCGCCCTGCCCGACTCAGTGAGGCGGGAAGACCTAGGCGTCCTGACTATTTGCTCCTTGAACTTCGCTCCAAAACAGCTGAAGACAACGTTGGGCCACACCCTCTCCCAGGTCTCCCTCCTTCGTTTTTGTTTTTGTTTTTTAAATTCTTGACAGTATGGAGTTTGCTTATAATGCCCGAATACTCCTGTTAGATGCGTCCTAATTGCCCGGCATAGAGAGCGGCCGGAATGTCTTGACCGGTTAATTTTGTCTTCAAGGCTACTCTTAACAGATTAATTGTAGGGACGAAAAAAAAAAAAAAAGAGAGAGAGAGATGGGGGAAGCAGTGGGCAGCCAGCCCACTGAGGGAAAAATAGGCAGGACGGCCCCGCCCGGCGGCGCCGCGCCCAGCCAAGGCCCGGCCGCAGGGCGGCGCGGATACCCTGCGTGCCCGGGGCGCCCGCTGCACCCGGCGGCGCCGCGGAGGGCGCCGACGACCACGCGCGGCCGCGCCCTCCCTGCAAGCGGCTCTGCGCGCCCGGCTCCTGGCCTGGCGGTGGCGCCGCACTGAACTGCCGGTCTTGCTTTTCAGGACTGTGATTATTTTGTAAAACCCGGCGCCGAGGCCAGCGCGCCCACTCTCGGGGCCCCGCCCCGCGCCCCTTCCCAGGGCGGCGTGTGTATGGGGGGCAGGGGAGCCGGCGGCGCATTCTGGAGCCGGCGAGGGAATCCCTCTCCTTCCACGTCACCCGAAAGTGAGGGAACCCGCACTCGCGTCCTCTAACGCAAATGACCATCTTTGGCAACGTGCGCCAATGGAACAGACCAAAGGCGCTGGGCCCGGGGGGTGGGCAGGCCAGGACCTGGGCTGCCTCGGCTCCCCCAAACCGCGCCGGCCAGCTGCTCCCACCCCCGCTACAGCCTTCCTTCCTCGCGCCGGGTGTGCGGCTGGCGTCAGCGCTGCCCAGAGCCGGGGCCTGGAGGGGAGCGCTGCGCCCGCCTCCTCCCGCGCCGCCGCCGCCGCCGCCACCTCCTCCTCCACCTCCTCCACCTCTTGGGCCTCCTTCCCCCGCCTCCCCGTGCGCTCCTCCCTGCAAGGTGGAGTCGGGTTGACGTGAGTGGATCCACATGGTACAGGGGCTGGAGAATAAGTGTGGAGTTGAACTCGTGCCATTGTAGTGACTCATCTCGGGCAGAGCGCAGGGGCTCCGAGCAAAGCAGCGAGCAAGCGAGCGGCGCTCCGCAGGGACAGAGAGGGAGAGAGAGAGAGAGAAAGAGAGAGGCGCGGACCGGCGAGACGGGCCCGTCCGTGAGCGGGCGCTGGGGAAGGGGTGCAGGTCCGGACGCCGGAGCCGCAGCACGGGGAGCGGGGCCGCGTCCCTCTCGGCGCCAGCTCAGCTTGAACTCCACCGGCTGCGGGACGGGCGCGGGCTGCCTCCTCTTCCTAGTCAAGTGTCCGAGCCGCTCCGAAACTCCGGCGGCGTGTCGGCCACAGGAAGTTTATTCTCAGCTCCTTTTCTAAAAGGAGGAAATAGAAGTTTCTCCAAGCGGGCAGCCTTTCTTTTTGCGTTTTTTGCCCTGCCTGAAATCGGGGGGGGCCCCAGACCTGGCAAGCGTGACTCGCCAGGCTCCTATTCTTTTTTAATTTCCAATTTTTGATTGGGCCGGCGGTCCCGGCTGGGCTCCAGCTGCGCGCGGGGGCGGGAGGGCGAGCGCAGGGGAGGGACCGAGGGACGCGCCGACTTTTTAGAGGGAGGGACTGGGTGGACAGCCGGTCCCGCCGCGCTCGTAGAGCAGGGAAGAAGTGCAGCGCGAGGCGCTCTGGGGGCACTGTTCCCCGGTGTCGCCGCCTCCCGGTCCGCGCCTGCCGCGGTCGGGGCGAAGCCCGAGAGCGGAGACCAGAGCCCAGGCGCGGCCCGCAGGCAGCGAGCGCGCAGCAGCCGGTGCGCGGCCGCGGCGAGGGCGGGGGAAGAAAAACACCCTGTTTCCTCTCGGGCCCCCACCGCGGATCATGTACCAGGATTATCCCGGGAACTTTGACACCTCGTCCCGGGGCAGCAGCGGCTCTCCTGCGCACGCCGAGTCCTACTCCAGCGGCGGCGGCGGCCAGCAGGTAGGTGCGGGCCCCGGGTGCACCTGGCGGCATGGGCGGACCCCCGCCCTCCTCTCGCCGTCACTGCCTCTTTTGCTTCCTTTTCCCTTTCTTGGTTTGGCGAGAAAATTCCTACGGACCACTATTGTAAGTTCTGAATTTTCTTGTCCTGCCCACCAATCCTCTCCTCCCCACATCACCACTTTTTAACTGGAGCAGGGAGTGGGCTTGAAAGCCAACAAAACCTTTCCTTCACACGACATCTTATCCAGACAAGCTCCTTGAGCACCAAGCCTGTTACCTCCTCACCCAGGAATCCTCCACCCCCTTTCTCTCTCTCCGTGGTAGACCAAAAAAAAAAAAAAAAATTGCACCCACTGGCCCCTCCCGACATCCAAGGACTCTATTCCGGCTGGAAAGCCCTCTCTCTCTCTTTCCCCGTTCTTCGTCAGTCTAAGTTAATTTGTGAAACAGGTTGATTGGGCTCCTTGAAATAATCCGGAGTGAGGGTGAGGGTTGTGGCTCTGGGAATCAGGTGCGAAGGTCAGGAAGGGGGAGGTCAGCCTTGATTGGCTCCAGGAGGCGCCTGTGTACCCCGCGCCCATCCATCTCCTGTTAGGGGTCAGAGCAGGAACCTGCACTGCCACCAGAAGGGGTGGCTTGAGGGTCTGGGGGTCCCTGGAGCAAGGACACCTACAGAGAGAAGTGGGGGACAGACCTTGCTTAGGCTCCTGGGTGGTTCTGGAAGCAGAAAAACAACTTGTTTCTAAAGCAGCCGGACTGGTTTGCACTGGAGGGATCGTGCATGTGATCTGTGTGTCTATAAATACCAGAAGGGTGCTGGTGGGGTGCCTGCCCTCCACAGCAGCCCCCCACCCCAGTCCCCAGGCTCCTTAGGGAGTTGGCTTAACACACAAGGCCACTATGACCTGAAGCCTGCAGCGTTTAGGGTCTTTGGAGTCCCTAGACAAGTTGGCTGCAGCCAGAGTTGCTCCTGAGGTGGTGGCCTTGGCTTCCGCCTCTAGAAGCCAGGCGGGGTGGGCTTCCAGGGAGGGATGGACCCAGCCAGAGAACGAGATGGAAACACAGTTCTCTTTCGTATCTGAATCACCTTGTTCCAAAGTAATTCCTCATACCTGGTGAGTCCCCAAAATGGCTTTTCTGTCTTCCCTCTATCTCCCCTTCTGTCCCCTTAAGCACTCACTGTAGAGAGTGTCGTCTGTGCGTAGAGGGTGCAGTCAGTGCACCCTTAATAATGAGCACCAAGACGATGAGTTTAAAATCTCCTCAAAGTGTTTGATTTCGTTTGCTTTCTAGCCCAGTTGATGGTTCGTATTGAATCCAAACATTTAGGCAAGGGGTCGGAGTCAGTTATACCCATTCCCTCACTCTCCAATTCAGCAAATCCCCAAATGTCCCTCTCCTCTTCCCCAAATCAACAAGGGATATTTTGATTTCTTGTCTATTCTTTGGCTGCCGTTTTCTGTGGCAGTCATCATTGAAATATGACAATCTTGCCGCCTGGCTTTGCTCAAACCCTGGGGCCTGGATTGGAAGTCATACTGGACATCAGTGCCCCAGTTGAATAATCTGTGTCACTAGGGCTTTGAGCCCAGGATGTAAGCAGAGGCAATTCCCTGCTTTGGAAGAAAATCAGACAGGAAACCAGTGCTAGGAAGAAGGAAGAGAACTCAGTCCAGCAGAGTGTAATGGGGCCTCATTACCGAAGCAAAAAGCAGCTGTTGGCTAATTCCTAGCATGCTGTAACACATGAGAATTTTGCAATTAGTAATAACTAGTGCATGGGGTTCTCGAATATACGCCTGCCCCTTTGGCCCAGCAGCTTGAGTGAGGCGCCTTTCAAACCAGAGGGATTGGCAAGGTAATGCCACTTTAGACAAGTTTCTCAGCCTGTCCACTGGGGGGAGGGGTGGAGGGAGGAGGGAGGAGGATTTTTCCATCATCTCTCTACTTTTGAGCAAAGCTCTTCTGTGGTCCTAAGGAGTGACTTGGAGAGGCTTTTGTAACTTCACAAGTCTGTGCTACGACCCCACCCAGTCTCGGACTCAAGGTAACTTTAGTATATACCAGAGAAAACATTCACTTTATTTCCCTCATCTTCCTTTATGGGGAGACTTTCCTGGCAATTAGTGATGGGCCTTCCTCCTTTATGGTGTCTCAGTGGGCCAATCAGTGTAAGCAGGTTCTCTGTTTTTCCTTGGGCAAGTGAATATTATTTTTTCCTGATCTCCTTATGGGGTCTAAGATTCCTGATGTTTATTGCTGTTCACTCAACCCAGAACTTTCCTCTTTTTTCAGGCTTAGTAAAGCTTGATCTTAACACATGGCCAAGAGTTCCAAGTGACTTGGGGCGGGGGGGGGGCGGGGGGGCAGGGTAGATAACCCTTTGTTGAAACCTCTGTTCTTGTATATGGCAGGAACTTGAAGCATGAGAAATATTTCCTGTTCCACTTATAGTTTTAATCTCAAAGGTTGGTCATTGGTGATTTTGTTTTGTCAGTAATCATTGCACACACCTCCCCCTCCTGGCTTTTTCTTTGTGTTGTTGTTTTCTCTCTTTCCTGACTTTCCTAGGAAAACACCTCCCAGATATATGCCCTGCCTGGCTGCTCGTCGATTACGGTTTCAGGGCCTGAGCATTACGCAATCCAGCCGGTTACACAAACATAGGTCATTTCATAACTTGTTTTCATCAGCTGGGCCCCCTTTTCATGAAAAAACAAAACAAAACAAAAACAGACCCAGCAGTTTTCCAAGGCTGCCATTTGTCTGTTCCTTAGATAACTTGTGAAAATAAATCAAGGGACAGTTCCTTTTTGGAATACAGGACTACCTCTCTTCAACAACCACCCTTTCCCAAGAGACAGACAGACAGACAGACACACACACACACACACACACACACACAAAATTTCCCGGAGTGAACTTTTGCCAACTATACCAGGCTGGGACATTCCTCACATCAAAGAACTTTTACCAGAAATGACTGTGATTCCCAAGTCAGCCCCAATCATACCTCTCTAGTGCCCCCTACAGGACATTCTGAGAAGAACCATCTGGGGAATGTATTTTTCCAGCCCCAGAGAGTGCTAACTTGGTGAGTTTTCAGAATTCTTAGAATTTTTTCTTTTTAGTTCAGGACAAATAAATGCCATACATTTAACAGCGGTTAACTAGGAACTGCTTGACTTTGAATACATTTTTTTAAAAATGTTCTTTTGTTCTAAATAAAACCTGGTTTGAAAAGGAGTGCTTTTTTCTTTCCCTGTTTTGATGTCTGTCTATTCATTAGGGTGCCAGCACAATGTCTTCGAATTCCCAAGGCTTGTTTTCCTGATATGTTTGTGTTAGGCTATGGAGAGTTGTGTTGGTAGGGGGTGGTCTTCAGAACTGGGAGGAAGGCGGGAGGTGTATATTAAGGGTCCGGTGCCTTTTTTTTTTTTTTTTAAACCTTGATCTTACAGATGTTGTAGATTAGGATCAAACAAAATGTTATCCCAGGAATTTGTCTGTTCCGCTGATTCTTGATGGTGGAAGTCAGCGTCACTTTCTCATCAAAGTGACTGGGGTGAAACAGCAGTCACGTATTGTCTGAGTGGCAGTTGAATTTTCTTATCCAAATCCCTGAGTGCATTTCCATTACTTTATTTCTGCCTGCCTGATTATCCCAGGTGAGTGTAAAGTTAGGAATCTCATTTTTTTTCCCCCTTTTTCTATCTTAATACACACACGCCAGGACTTACACATCCAAATCACTGCTGTCCCTTCATCATCATTCCTTGAGGAGACTAAATACTTATTTGAATGCTGTGGCTATGATTAGTCAGACTCAGAAAGGTTTTACAACGCCTCTCTTGGAATTGCCTTCAGCAAATTCTTTTGAAAATCCTCCCTGCTAACAAATCTTTGTCCTTTGAGGGTGAAGTTGATATTTGGAAGTCATCGAGAAAGATTTGACATACAGGGAACCAAGTCAGACACATAAGGTGACCTGGCTGGGTCCGAAATAGAGTCTGTCCCTGAGTCCTGTTGGTCTCGATCTCAGGAGGCTGCCTGAGACGGCAGTGACCAGGACAAGGCACACCGAAGCAGGCACCTTTGCCATCTGTACCATAGGTTGTTAAACAGAAATAAGGATATGGGAAGCTAACTTTCTGGTCTACTTGTTGAAAGAAAGAAAAAAAAAAAGTAGCCTCATTACTTTGTGAATGTGTCTCATTCATGTTGTATGTGATGTCTTTTGGTGGCCACCTCCTTTCAAAATGATGGCAGCTGCCCTGATTGAGGCAAATCTGAGGCAAATATGTCTGTTCCAAACCCCACTTGGTAACTTGATCCCTGTTTTAACTCGCTGGATTGGAGAGAGAAGATACAAGAATTCTCTTACCCAGCACTCCCTCACACGCTGTCACGTGGCAGCGACTTGGCCACACTCACCTTGCTGTGGTTGTAGGGAAGACGAGACGGCACGACCTTCCCATTGAGCACAGATATGTCTGAGGATTGGCAGGAGTACTCAAGGGGTCCACAGAATAGTGGAGAGAATTCCCCTGTGCTTCGGACTGGGGTTTCTGGCCAGAGGGGCCCTGGAAGGAAAGAAATGGGAACCCGAGGGCATAACCCCATGTCCGTCACTTTCTTCCTTTCCTTGCTCCGCCGCCCCCCGACCCCCCGGCCCCCCGACTTTCTTCACTGTGGCAGCGATGTGAAAAAGAGCGTGGTTCTTACAAGTGGACTTGGGAAAAAGAGGAAGTTAAAGGAGGCGGGTTATTACCTGAGACAGTGTTTGTAGACTGTAAAATGGGGAGAAATCATGAGTTATTAGCAACCATTTCCATGGTGACGTAAGTGGCTTTCCTTAGATAGCAATTAAAGGTCAAAATTACGTCCAATGCAGAATCTGTGAAGACTGGTTGAATTCCATAAAGAAGGCTTTGGAGAACATCCCAAGCTCAATAAAAATATAGAACATTTGCGTCAAACCGGGCCCCACCAGGGGGGTTCTGGGGAGCATGGGGGAGTATTTGCACTTAATCTTTCTTCTTCCCCTGATCCAGTCTCCGGGGATGTTGGAATTTTCTTTTTCCAGTGCTGAGAGTTCTTTTTTTTAAAAAAAAAAGTGGGGGAAGGGGTTGTTCTTAAGAGAAAGGGCCTAGACCCTTCCCAGACATGCATAATCATACTTGCCTGCCTGTGGAGGCAGGTCACAGGTATTCATGGGGTTCATGCGTTAAGTGCTTGGTGGCTCAGTTGAAAATCAATCTGATGGAGAAATGTTTGGCCGAGAGGATGGTCCAAGAACACCAACCATTACTTCCATCTCAAATCCCATTTCCACCCAGCTCAGGGATCTGTGGGGTTAAGCCCTGCCCCATCCATGTCTGCAGGAAATGGGAGCCCAAACCCTAGTCCCAAGACCCTTCTGCAGAAGGCCATGGTGATAACTCATGTCTGAACCCAAGACCATTGTGTACAGATCAGAAAAGTCATTTTCCCAAATCAGCTGTTGGGCTGCAGGAACTCCTCTGTTCTGATGAAATTGGCCATGTGTTCTGAGCTGTCTCTCATAGTCATTGGGAGGAGAACACCCTGAGCCCCATGGCTCCCTTAAATACAGGGTTCTGCAGGGTAAAGGAGGTTCTGATGCCCAAAGACCCACAACGAGACTTACAAGAGTTCACACCCGAGCTTCAGGACCTGGAGATTCAAGCCCATGAGTGATAGCCCACCCCCTGACACTCTGGGTTGGAGGAATACCTCAGGTCTGATTTTTTGCTGTTTCTTCTCTTGCTTTTCCCCAAGCCTGAGCATAGCAGATGAGAATGCTCCTCCAGGACAGGAGTTGCCAAACTGCATCCCCAGTATTTTTATAAATAAGGTTTAGTGGGAACCCAGGCCCGCCTATTTGTTTACACATTGTCTGTGGCTGCATTTATGCTACGACGCAGATTGGAGTAGTAGCGACAGAGACGGCGTGGCCCGCAAAGCCTAAAATATTTACTGTCCAGCCTTTTACAGCAGAACTTTGCCAGACTTTTCTCCCAGAGGTCGGTGGGGGGCCAGTTTGTCCTTTTATAGGCATTCTTGTCCACCCAGAAGTCGACAGGATGGCACAGTTAAATACTGCATTTGGAGGCTTCTCCAGGTTAGAAGGCCACACAACCATCCAGCATCTTTGATCCTGTCCCTAGAGGAAGAGAGCCCCAGGGAAGTCAAGTGCGGGCCTGGATAGTTACCTCCTCTGTACCCCACTCCCAGCACCCACTTGGTGCTGCAGCAGGGATTAAACCGCCCTAATGCCAGCCACTAAATCCTATCTTAGTTTGAGTTCAGTGTTACTCCATTTGTAGAGAACCATGATTTATCCTCAGTATGACATCTGACTGATTCTTGGGTCTGTCGGCATAGAGGAATGCCAGGCTCTCTTCTGGGACCACAAACTCCTAGCCTCATCTCCTCTCCCCCAGTGTTGCTTTCTGAATAATACCTTCTGGAGGTGAGAAAAGGCACATCTGCCAAATCTCACGTAAACTTGTGTGCCCGTCTCAGAGATCCTCCTCTTGGAGACAAAAACCTTCTTTATCAGAGCCCCAGTCCCCTCTGGGGATGGGGCATTGTTTTCCTTGCCATTTAGAGCCAGTGTGTTATCCAGATGGCTTTACCTCCCTCTAAAACAAGTTGTACGTGCATTTGGAGGCAGTCATTACCGACTGCCTTGCTTTTATTGCTGTCTTGTTTTGTCTAGACCAAGCCATTGCTGCAAGGGATCTGGCTGGTGGCCGGGGAGCACATTCTGTAGACCTGCCACCACAGAGCGGTGGACCGGAGGGCCTGAGAGGGGCTCAGAGTCATCCACTTATTCCTAAGAGATCTTCGTCCCCAGGCTTTGCTTCAGAGTTTTTGCTTGCTTCCCCCTGGCAGAAACAGAGGGGCTCTGCCGGTCGGAATAAGGAGCGAGTTTCTCGGGTGCTTTCCTGATGGGAAAGCTGACAGTTTCCCGGCAGAGGTGGAGGGTCACATTCAGCCATTGTGCTGGGTGCCTCGGCTGTTCTTCAAACCCAGAACCTGACTTAGGGAGAGAAATGGAATCAAAATGTTGGGTGCTTCCCAGGAGTGGGAAGCCGACAGTTGTCCCTGGAGCCACCCCATGCAGAGTGCATAGGTACAATGGTGAGGCGTGATGGTAATGGTGCTGGCGGTGGTGTTGACAATGCCACCTTCCAGTTGTTTGGAGCAGCATTTCTCAACCCTGGCTGTACACTAGAATCACCTCAGGTGTGTTTCTTTTTAATATATTATCAGAACCCCACTCAAAACCTGTTATTTTAGAACTCTAATGGTCAGGCTCCAGCACGGGTGTTTTTAAAAAGCTCCTCAGACTATTCTAATGTGCAGCCAGAGTTGACAGCCACCAGTGTTCTTCTATAGCCTGTGATTACAAGTAGCTACTAATTTAATCCTCATGACAGTGCAGCGAGTTTGGAGTTAGTATTCCCCTTTACAGGCAGGGAAACTGAGTCCTCCATGATTTGCCAGGGTCTTAAATCCAGGCCTCTGGAGTCCAAGTGCAATGTTGACTTCCTGCCAACCTCCCCTTCACCTCCTACCCATGCCCCGCCCGCCGAACCCCCTCCCCACCCAACCCCTTGCTCTTCCGTCCCGCAGCCCAAGAGAAACCTGGCTGTCTGAGCCTGGAGCTTCTGCACACGTCCTCAGCCTCCTCACAGCCCAACCCACCAACGTCTGTTTGTTCGATTTCTTCCTTGAAAATGGTTTTTACAGTTAGATCTTCCTTGTTCACTGCAATTCCCTTCCTCCTTCTCCTTCTCTTCTCTCTTCTTCTCTCCTTCTCTTTCTCTCTCCTTCTCTCACACACACACACACACACACACATACACCTTCTTGTCCGTCAGCTCCTGATAAACAAGCTCTGCTGTTTTTGCATTCTGAGGAGACACTGAGTCCATTGCACTGGGCAGCTCCCCTCATGGAATCCCAGACTCCATTGTGCTGGATCACTGTCTCCACTGAATGCCCTTGGCCTGGGGCCCCAGGGTGGTCTAGGAGGTGAGACAGCCACGTTCCACCACCCAGACTTGGGTCAGGAAGCCGGCAGGAGAGAGAGCAAGGAAGGGCCCTCAGCAGCCTCATCTCCAGTGAGGTACTCTAAGCTTCACTTTGTTTATGCAATGGGAACCTAGATGTCTGTCACCGGGGGCAAAGACGATGGTGGTGGCAGCTGCCATTGCTGCTAATACTTCTAGCCCTGGTTGGGCCAGAAGCGAGGTGCGGTGCTACAGCATCTACGCTAATGCTAGCAGGATTTCATCTGGGGTCAAACAGACCTATGGGTTCTCCTGGGTGAGAGGGAAGGTCTGTCGGGACCCTTGGCAGTGGTGACTGGATGCTCTGTCTGAGAGCAGTGGGGGTCGATACCAGCACTTGGAGCTGGACTTTGAGGACAAAGGAAGCAATGCGACAGAAGCTCGTGCAGCCCTGCGAGAGCTCTGGCCTCTTTACCAGGATAAATTGGATTTGAACCCTGACCCACTGCTTTTTAGTGGCCTTAGACAAGTTCATCTCTCTCAGCCTAAATTTCTGCCTCTGAAATGGAGTAGTTCTTACCTCAGAGGGAGAATGAGATAATCTAGGTAAAACACTACCATGGTCCCTGCTGTTTAATAAATCACTCAGCACGTGTTAGTTATTGTCATTTTACCCACCGAATTAGGGAAGAAAGGATTTGCAGAACCTTTTTGGGGAAACAGGAATCATCGGAGGATGAGGATTCCTCTGGGGGAGCTTTTCCCTGAAAATCTTGGAGTGCAGGTGGGTGGGTAGGGGGGTCCTTCCTTTCTCCCTCCTCTTCCTTCTAGTAGCCGCCCTGAAGAAAGGCCAAGCCCAGCTGCTGAGGGGGACGGCTCAGTTTAGTCTTTGTACTCTGTCATCATCTTATATTTTAAATAGAATGCCTCGTGCAGCGTGTTCCAGACAACTCTGCAGTGTGGTCTGGGCTTAAATTCAGAGGCAGGGGGAAGACTGAGCTAGCGGCACCAAAGTTTCCCACAGACACATCACACATCCGAATGCAGATAGATAGATGCGTAGATAGGAAGAGGCACAGCGTGCCTGCCCCAGGCAAGATGGGGGTGAAGGGCGTGGAGGAGGGCAAGGACAGCAAGAAGAAGTCTGGCCGCAGATGCTATCACTCTGCAGTCTCATGGGTCGGAGAGCACCTTTGCATGGACCTGGTCTCTGATGGGGTCACAGCCCCATCCTCAACCTGTTTGGAAAGTAACAAAAGCAGGCACAATAAGCCTCCTGGTGATTTTTTTTTGCTCCAGAACTGTCGGTGTGCATATTTCCTCAAGGGGTCCTGAGCCAGTGCCCTGGGGAATAATTGGCAGGTGGCCCAGAGGCTCAGGAGGTCCAGGCGGGAGGCCTGCCCTTCTGCAGATGTGGACATGGCCACCAGGAGGGATGCAGAGAGGGCCCGCTGAGTGTGAGCGGCTATGGAGTACATCTGTCCTTGAAGTCATTTGGGATGTGACCACATTCTCGCTGAGCCCTAGGGATGGAGTTCACAGGACCTCAGTCAAGGAGGCAATCGGACACGGAGCCCTGGGAATAGTTAAGATTCCCCTGATTCTTGGATGTACAGGACTTGTCCAGGGAAGCCCACCCAGTATACTGACCTTGGTCCCCCAAGTGCTGATGCTGCTTTCTGCTGGTTTTTGCCTCCTGGCTCTGCTTGTCCTGTTCTGCTCAGTTAACTATTGGCTCAATTCTGTTTTTCTCATTTCAGAAATTCCGGGTAGATATGCCTGGCTCGGGCAGTGCCTTCATCCCCACCATCAACGCCATCACAACCAGCCAGGACCTGCAGTGGATGGTGCAGCCCACAGTGATCACCTCCATGTCCAACCCGTACCCTCGCTCACACCCCTACAGCCCCCTGCCTGGCCTGGCCTCTGTCCCTGGGCACATGGCCCTCCCAAGACCTGGAGTGATCAAGACCATTGGCACCACCGTGGGTCGCAGGAGGAGAGATGAACAGGTACCTCACATAAGCATAAAAGCCACGTCGGTAGCTTTCAGGGACTCGTAACACAGCGTAGTTTTCTGCAGACTGGTGGGGAGCAGGGCCAACGTTCTGGGTACACTGGGAAGAAGAGGGAGCTAGGGACTAGGAGTACATGACCTTCATCACTGGAGGCAGAGTTAAAGACCTGAGGGTCAGGCCTGGCTCTGTCATCTCACTCATGTCCCTTAGAATCTCTGAGTCTCAGTTTCCTCAGCTGCAAAATGGGGATTATGGTACCTACCAGACAAGACTTGTTGCCACTTGAATGCAATCATGTGTGGGAAAGCACGTAGCGAGTGGTGAGGTGTCAGCAAAATGGAAGCCTGCTAGGACCTGCCTACCGCAGTGTCTTTCTCTGATCCTTGGTGGAGGGGTCACAGGACAAGCAGCCAGCGAACCCTGGCTGGGAGCTTTTGGGGAGTAGCCCTTAACTGCCTCTCGCTGTCTGGTGCAGACAACAGAGCCAGCACACCTGAAGAGTTACACTCTAAGCTGGTACTGCTAACAGTACTTTACATCCCTCCTTGGTGTCCCAGGCCTCCAGCTCAAAGCAGGAGCCCATTTCAAGTGCATGTTCCAGAAGTGTAGTGACTCTGGGGTCCTTGGAGCCTGCTCAAGTGCTTTAGCTGCCCAGGAGTGAGGGTGGGAGGTCAGACATCAGCCTTTATTTTCTCAAGGGGCTCAGCTTTGAGAAGGAGTCAGCCTGGCTGGGAGAGACACCAGAAAGTTATGGGGCCTCTGCTCTCTAAGCAGAATCCACCCAACATGCTAAAGGCCCACTGTCTGCATCAACAGTGAGCCAGGGCAGCAATGGGCTCCCTGATGCCAGAAAGTGGGGAATGAGCCGTCGAAGTGCCCCATCTGTCCCCCTTCACAGATGACACAACCAAAGCCCAGACCCACCTGCCCCGGGCCACTCAGCAAGTGAGCGGGGAAGTCTAGACTAGAAGCCAGTTCCCTGGACTCCCTGTGCATGTCCGTCCTACAGCAGCATGCCACCGTGAGTCTAGGCAAGGCAAAATACTTTGGCAGCGGAAACCCTTTTTCAAAGGAAATGTTAACTTGGAGAGCTCCAGGTTCAGCATTTGAACCCCTCTCCCTTGCACCCACTGTTCACCTCCACTCTGGGGTCCCTGGCTCTACAACGTTCCAATACACGGACCTTTAAACATAGTCCCCAGTGGATAATCATGGACCCACTGCCAGTAGTCCTGAGGATACTTAGAAGTACAAAGATTGTTCTCCAAGGAACTGGAAGCTTTTGCAGGGGCCCCATTCCTCTGAGGACAGAGCTGGACCTTGTGTGCGCTGCAGGTTGATCTGTTTTGTTAACAGCGGGACCTGTGGCAGGGGGACCTGGGGAGGTGTGTGTAACAGATGCTGTAACAGATACAGCTCACGGCTGCCGCTGGGGAAGTGGCCAGTATCCCCCTCACTGCTGCTTTTCATCATTGCAGTTGTAAATATTGCAGTAGCAGTGACATTAATGTCCTTTATAAATCTACTTCCTTCAGAGAGCCCAAGGTGTCAAGCTTTACAGTCACTAATGAGCTAGATTCTGCCTGTATGTAAGTGACCCCTTAGGGACAGCCAGGCTTGTGAGAGGGGCTCCTTGGGGCTAGCAGGTGAACAGAGCAAGATGTGCTGAACACTCTTCATTCTTTTCTGGGCCTAGCTCACTCCAAATTTAGAAGTTTATATCTGGAAAAAGACTTCAGAGACCAGCTTTCCTAATTTTCCCTCTGCACCCACTTTAAAGATGAGGAAACTGAGGCCCAGGAAGGAGAAGGGCCCTGGCCAGGGTCACACAGTAAGTCAGCAGCAGAGCCAGGACTGGCGTCCACCCGCTTTGACCTCCAGGCCCCTGGTTTTCCCACCACACCGCCTAGGCGTGCCCTAAGACAATCTGTCTGGAAAATTTCCTTCCTTTTTTGAGAGGGAGGGAGAGAGCCAGGAGCATTTTATTTCACTTCATTGTCAATTAGGAGTTCAGAGAATCATCCTGCAGCTTGGAGGAAGCCTGGGCAGAAGCATCCTAGAACCTTGGCTCTTGGGTGGCTAGCCCCAGGGTCTTTTCCCTGAAGCTTACTTCCGCCCTCCTGACCTCCACCCAAGGGGAGGGGCCTGTTACCAGGAGCCGGCCTGGTGGCCTGGTGCCTCACCGCCCTGCTCTGGAGCCTGCCCCTAGGCTTCCTCTGAGTCCAGTGGCAGTGACTGAGGAGGCAGGGAGGGGAGGGTGTGTGTGGTTTGTGGGTGGGTACTAGTACTGACACACACATCTGTAACCATGTTGATGTCACCGCCCCTGAACACTTTCTATACTGACAGCTCTCATAAGTGGCCCCACGCTTCACCAGATAGGGATGAGACTTCTAGGCTGATTGGGGGGCCAAAAGTTGTGCAGAAGCAGCCAAGGGGGAAGGGAGGCCAAAGTGGACCACGACCAGCCCCTGGTCGGCGGGAGTGAGGGAGCTAGCTGGGCCTCAAGGAGCACCCTGAACTCAGGCTCCCTTGGTAACTCTGCTGGGCCCAGGTTGAGACAGTGTGAAGAGAAGCAAGTCTTCAGGGCCTTAGCCAAGCTACCTTGTGACCTCAGCCAGGCAGCTGACTCTAGCACCGAGCAGTGCCTTTGAGTCTGTGGACTCTGGGTCTCCAGGCCGCTTGGACTCTTCTGACTCTGAAAAAGCACCAGAGAGGAAATGTCTTTCTAGCACTTTCTCCTTTAGAGAGAGCTCTCACACTGCACCCCCTCTGATCATCACAAACACTTTGTGGAAGGCAGGGCAGGTCCTATGAATCCCACTTTGCAAATGGAAAACCTGAGGCTCAGAAGGTTTGGTGGTTTGTCCAGGACCACACACACGTTACACCCGTGTTTTGCTCCCACTTGGCCTGATACCTCGCAGAAGAGAGAATGTGGAGCCTTTGGCGCTCGCTCGGGGAAGTGGAGGTTTTCAGAGGCTGTAACTAAGGACGGGTCTGAGGAAGAAAGCGGAGCCAGGACTCAACTGTGGACTCTTAAGACCAGGTTTTTGGGAGGGGCCTGAGGATGCACAGGGAAGTTGTCTGCTAGACTGCTGGGTGCGTCCCACCTGGAGACTGCAGCAGGGGACGAGGGACACAGTGACAGAGGAGCTGGTGAGACAAGGAAGCGGGGCCTGGTTCTTCATCCCAGTGAGGTCGGGGTGGCAGAGGACATGGAGGAGCGCGCACAGTCAGGACGTCAGACACAGATGGGCGGGGGCACAGCCTAGCTGAAAGCCTGGGAGGCGGAGACCTGAGGTGCCAGGAGGCCCCGGAGGTCTCCCCAGCCTGCCAGGCGTCCCTTCGAGCCCCACACCTTGACTGCTAGGGGAGGATTTGAAAGTTGAGAATGAGCTTCTCTGTGCTCAAATGGCCTCAGAGAGACTTCGTGTCTGAGCAGTCGAGTGGCACATTTTCATGCCAGTGTTTGGAGAATTTAGACACAGGACTCTGGCACTGAGGGGCCACGGGGTCACCTCAGTGTAGACAGGGATGGGTTTGTCCTCTCTGATGCTGTGCCTCACTTTGCTGTTCAGGACATCACAGCCACAGATCTGCAGGGCTGTAGGGAGCATCTTGGGGACTGTGACCTGAGCCCAGCCAGAGGAGTAGTCCCTCCTTCACAGGGTGGCCAGGAGAATCCCTCAGTGGGGCAGCGTCTCTCATCACTTCCAAAAGGGGCTTTGGCGTTTCCCCCAAGTGTCCCTAGAGGGTAAGACCCAGGTCTTAGTCTCCTCAGACTCTCCTGAGCCCTTCGTACTGCACTTGGCACATAGTAGGTGCCCTCAGTGTCTGACAACTGAATTGATGGTCTTTCCTTTTGAATTGCGTTCTGCCTCGGCCCATGGCCATCTCCTCATGTCACCTCTGCCTGCAAGGAGCGTTGGGTCACAGCTCTCCCTGGAAGGGCTCTATGTAAACAGAGTGTCAGCCTTTCTTAGTGGAGCAGGGTTTTTGCTCCGTGGCATGAGTCACAGGTCCCTAAACAGCCTCACTGTAAGGAGCTAGATTGTGAGCTCTGCAGGTGGATTTTAATTCATTTGGTTCTCTGATAAATCTCGATCCCTGTAAACTGTGCCTGGCGCATAGACTGTGCTTGTTTGTTGAATACGTAGATGTGATGGGCAGCAGGATTTAACATGCCACGTACACTGCTGGGTCATCCGGGTTGAACTGTGAGCAGCTGGCACTCCGGGGCCGGCAGAGGAGAATGGGAGATGGCATCCTTGACCCTCGCTCTGGCAACAGAACATTCTCCCAGGTGGTTCTTACTCTGGGCCCAGCTACTTAACTAAATGGGGATAATGAGGCTTGCCGAGCAGGCAGAGTGACGGGGCGGAGTAATTAGCCAGGGTTTAGAAGAAGCTGCTTACGTGGGTGGGGCCAGGCCTGGCTGGCATGAGGGGATTCTCTGGGGAAAGCTGTCCCAGCTCCCGTCTGGCCTTGGCACTAAATCAGGGCTGACATGACAAAAGCTGCTGCCACCATGCCTGGGCTGGTTTGTCCCTGACCCATTGCTGCCCTGTTCTCCCTTCAAACACAGGACATCACCTTCCAGGGTGGGTTCGGCTCTAAATGACCTCCCAGGTGGACAGACAGCGGTGAGCTGCATGTTCAGGGACCTCTGAGCCCGGCCACGTGCCCCTAGCCTTCCCTCCTCCCCTTTGCAGTCCCAGAAGGGCTTCCTGCCCTACTTAAAATGCACTTAAAAAACCAAACCAAACCAAAAAGCTGGTGAACCGTTTACCTGAACCTAATCATACCCCCAACCTTGGCCTCTAGCTGTCTCCTGAAGAGGAAGAGAAGCGTCGAATCCGGAGGGAGAGGAACAAGCTGGCTGCAGCCAAGTGCCGGAACCGACGCCGGGAGCTGACGGAGAAGCTGCAGGCGGTGAGGAGCTTGCGTGGGGTGGGGGCACTTGGGGGGTGGGCCACAGCAAGAGCCCCAGGGGTCCTGGCCCTCCCACTGTCTCCTTGCCGACTAGTAGCCTACAGATGAGTCAGCGGAGATAGAAACGTGTCTTCCTTTGAGCACATGGATTAGCGTTGTCCCAATCAAAGAAAAGGGAGGGATGGAGGGAGCTGGCCTTTGGCCCCAGCCTGGGCCCAGAGAGAGAAGAACGGGACACGCTTATTGGGCCTAGTGTCCTTTCTCACTTAGTGCCCGAGCATTCCCTGCTCTCACCTGTTGGGGCTCCTGGGGGAGGGATGGCAGAGGGTGTTGATAATGCTGGGTCCCAGGAGCCATAGCAGGTCCAGACCTGCCCCTGCTGGGGATGGGGGTTCCCAAGGTTTCAGCCACCCCCATGCCTCTGCCAGCAGGAATGGCCCAGCCTAGTTTGAGCAGGAGGGACCTGCTGTTTGGGCTCCTTCGTCTCTGCAGGGGGTTGTGCTCTCTGGGTCTCATGGGGATGGCTCACCTGCCAGCTGAGTTGTACTATCTTAGGGTTTCCACACATCCTTAATAAGCAGGAAGGTTCCCCGTCCCTGCTATGATCTTGAAACTGGGGCCTTAGTACCTCATTCTGCCCTTGTGAGTCACACTTCTCTGCTGCCTAATTGCCCACACCTGGGGGCTCATGGCCCTTCCCTCTCAAAAGCTCGACCTGACCAACGTCACATAACTCGCTCTAGAGCCCAGCCTTACAGATGGCTGCGTGCCGTGCAGAGGAAGCCCCAAACCAGGACTCCCGGGTAGTGTTTTCAGAGTGAGGAGATGAGGGAGACTGTTGGTGGTCCTTACAGTGACCACCCAGGATGGGGCTTTGGAGATCACAGATTACCTTGCCCATCCTATCACTTTATGTACTTCTCCCCGGTACCATTCACCTGCTTCAGCTTCCCTTTGTCCATTCTGGAGCCCTCGCTCTTGGGTACTGAATGTGTACTGCACGAATTCTGTGAAGCCTGTACTAATGTCCCATGGAGGTCTTAGTTAAGGTTGGGGAAGATGAGTTGGAGTTCTCTGTTGCCAGGTGAGGGATCCATTAGTGACCAGTCCTCCACGGGAAGACTCCCCCAGGAGAGCCCTCCTCACTGCCAACCTTTCAAGGAGCCAGGCCCTCTGAGTCTACCCTGGGCTCTCCTTACTCTCAGCCCCAGAATAGCCCCGCCCTCTGAGGCCCCTCTGCTTTCCTTCCCTCGTTCCCCAGAAGCCTCACACCCTACTCCCCCGCCTCCCCACCCCACCCCAAGCCCAGCCACCAGGCCCCTGAGCCACATCCTCCACAGGAAACCTCTCATAAGCTCATGACGTTTATCAGACCCTAGAGACAGATGGAAACTTTTTTTTACTCCAGAATATGCTGAGTGCTCCGTGTAGCGAAGCTCTGGCCCCGTACCATCTTATTCTTGAACAGGAACCTGTGTTAGGGAAAAAGTGGGGAGGAGGCCGGTGACACACACCTTCTCGTGTTCCATGACTACCCTCCACGTGCGTTTGCTGCTTCTCTAGCTGTGTAAAGGAGGGGCCGAAGTCCTTGCAGTGAGACACCCGTCATCCTTACGTGCCCACTCCGCCTGCCAGGTTCCGAGTCCGTTAAGCACAGGGGCGGGACTGGATGTTCTCCAGGGTTCTGGGAGACCCGAAACACGTGCTTCTGCAGCTAGAGCAAAAACGGGAAGCGGGGCGGGGATGATCCAACCAGGAGCGATTGAGCTCTTCCTGCAAGCCAGGCTCTGGCCTAGGCTCGGGTGTCTAGACAGTGTCCACTGTCACGTAGCTGGAGTTCAGGGTGTATGTGTCCACAGGCAGGCTGGGAGGAGTTGAGCCACGAGAAGGAGAGCAGGATGGAGCTGCATGCTGCGCGCCCTTTCCTCTCCAAATCTCACGATTACCCGCTCTGTCCCCAGGGGGAGGTCCTGGCACCAAGGCAGGAACGCATAGTAGCGTATGGACGCTGGGGTCAGATCCGGGCTACCCTACCTGCTGGCTCTGTGACTTTGGGCAAATTACTATCCCTCTCCCAACCTCAGTTTCCTTGTCTGCAAATACCTGCTTCAAAAAACTGCTAGAAGATTGAATGAGATGATGCCTATGAAATGCTTAACAGCGCACAAAATGAATGCTCGATCATGGCAGCGATAGTTGATATTTTGCCTTCAAGCCGACTTGCTTCCTTCCTCAATCTGAGTATTGGAAATAAAAGGAATCTTGAGCCTCCAGGTGACTCAGAACCCGTGGGGCTGCGGCCGGAGATGTGAGCTGGCTGCTTTCACGGTCAACCTTCTGAGGATGTTGCTGGTTTTCCCTTTTTCCCTTCGATTTGAACCAGCCCCCATACCCTCCAAGTAGGTCCCTGGCAGGCTACTGTTCCTTACAAGGCTCTCTTTCTCCTGTAGGAAACGGAGGACCTGGAGCAGGAAAAGTCGGATCTGCAGAAAGAGATCGCCGAGCTGCAGAAGGAGAAGGAGAAGCTGGAGTTCATGCTGGTGGCCCACGGGCCCGTGTGCAAGATCAGCCCCGAAGAGCGCCGATCGCCTCCGGCTTCCGGGCTGCAGACCCTGCGCAGTGGGGGTGGCGGAGTGGGTGCCGTGGTGGTGAAACAGGAACCCCTGGAAGAGGACAGTCCCTCGTCCTCATCGGCGGGGCTGGACAAGGCCCAGCGCTCTGTCATCAAGCCCATCAGCATCGCCGGGGGCTTCTACGGGGAAGAGCCCCTGCACACCCCCATCGTGGTGACCTCCACGCCTGCCATCACTCCGGGCACCTCGAACCTCGTCTTCACCTACCCCAGCGTCCTGGAGCAGGAATCACCTGCGTCGCCCTCCGAGTCCTGCTCCAAGGCTCACCGCAGAAGCAGTAGCAGTGGGGACCAGTCATCAGACTCCTTGAACTCCCCGACTCTGCTGGCTCTGTAACCCAGCACCTAGGGAGTCCTCGTCACTGCCTCCTTCCCAGGGACCAGCACCTTCGAGCGCTCCAGGGCTGTGAGAGCAAGAGGGGGACCCTGTCAGAGAGCTCCCTGGCTTTGGGGGGACCGAGGTGGGATTCAGCAGTGAGGCACTGGAGGACGTGGATGATCTCTTGGAAGTCATGGGACCTCCTCCCTCATTTATCCTGCAGAGCAAATCCTGTTTCTTGAAAAGCCTTGGAGAACTTGGTTTAGTGGACTCGGGCATCTCTCTGGCTTCTGAAGAGCCTGAAGCTGGGTGGACCATTCCAGTCCCCATGTTACAAAATGTCTCTGGAGTGATGGTGTCCTTCTCCTCCCCACCGAGCATGCTCAGTGCCTTTTGGTTTCACCTTCCCTCTATTTGCCCCTTCCTTCCCCCAGTGTCAATTCTACTTCCTCTCGGTTTTTATCAAATTTGCCATGACATTTCATCTGGGTGGTCTGAATAGTGAAGCTCTTCATTTCTGGAGCTGGGCAGCAGGCAGCTCCTCTGCTGGGCCGACTTGTCCAGGAGACAGTCAGTGTGCAATACAGAGCCTTCCCTCCCCGACACTCCCTGGTCCACCTCCATCTCCAGATCCACCAGCAGAGCTCCCTGAGCTCTCAAAGAGATGCCACCAGCACCGAGAGGCTCAGAGGACCCTTTCTCCCCTTCCTTGGAGACGGCTCTTGGAGGAGCGGCTTGGCCAGAAGAAAGGGTGTGAGTGAGACAGCCGGGGCGCAGATTGGGTTTGCCAAACGTCTGATTACCAGGCCAGGAATAGTGCCAACCAAGCCACATGGTATCCTAGCCGACTTTCCTTCACCTGGTGTCTTGAGCAGGACATCTCCTGTAATTACTGCCTGGCCATTCTGCCCCTGGACCCTCTGTCCCGACCAGGGAGGTGTCCCTCCCTAGGAACCACACATCACTCCTTGTCCCTACCAGCTGCGCCCTCCCCCACCCTGGCTTTCAGGGGACGCCACCCACAGAGTTTTAATGAGCGTGGGCCTGGACCCTCCCCAGATTGCTACCAGGTGGCCCCTCCTCAAGCCTCAAAGGCACCTTTGCTGTGGATGGAAAAGCAGGGGAGGGGAGAGGGAGGCCATCGGAGTAGGATTCGCCTCACACCAGCCCTGGCACCTGGCTGGCCCTGTTCTAGCTGTTCACCTCTCTGAAGTGCCCATTGTCACCTGCTGGATCAAGTACTTCTCTTTGTGCTCCTCCAACCTCTCACCCGAGTGTGCTCCTCAGGTCCAATAGCTGGCCCCGGGCTGTTGCTATGACTTGTGGCTTATTCTCCATTCCTGGGGCCGCTGACGTAGGAGATGTGTTGCTTTCCACCGCAGGAGAGCTGCCCCCTTCCCACAGGCTGAGGGTGAGTGAGTAAGGGACCCTCCTGGCCCTGCAAGAGCATAGCTCAGCATAGCTCAGTGTGGCCCCCGCCGCCCACCCCTCTGATCCTTTTTCTCCCCAGGGCATAGCTCCCCTGATCTTCCAGGATTGGTCTCTGTGGCCTGATGCTCTGAGGGAGACCTGGCAGTGTGATTCAGCTCTAGAGATTATTGTATGATAATTTAAAACTATATCGCTGTTATTTAAATCAAGCCCAGCGGGGGTTAAATTCCAGTTAGACTGGGGAAGCGAGCAGTGACACTTAACGCTCACCTGTTCCTTTCACACACCTAGGCCTCTGTGCTGGTCATTATTTAATGTCCATTACCTACTTCCCATGCACTAGACACACAGAATGGAATGGCTTATGCTTCAAGTACGTAGCCTGCTACGACTGGAAGAGACGTGTGGAAGGACAGGCCACACAGAGGAGATGGAAAGAAAAAGGATTTTGTCCAAAAATAGTTTTAAAACATTGTTTCTTACATTCCTGGGCTGTGATGCTGCCCTCAGGGTTTTCATGGTTCTGGGAGAGGCGTGCCTAATGAGAATGGGCAATTGGGTTTCTGGCTTCAGATTAATCAAAGAAGCAGAAGTCAGCTGGAGCAGCAGGACATGGGCACAGAAAACTGGGGTGCGCTCAGCTCTGAAAAGCTTAATCATCTCAAGTGGTATTTGTGGCCAAGTGGGAGCTATTTGCTTCTTTGTGCATATACACACACACACACACACACACACACACATGTACACACGCACATACATGCGTATATACACACATATGTACATATGTGTGTGTGTGTGTGTGTGTGTGTGTATTTCTTAAATGAAGCTGCTTTCTGGTGTTTAACTTCTAAAAGTCCCTTTATGCCCTGGTTTGCACAGCACTGATCCCAAGGCAAGTCACAATCTGCGACTTGGGGCCAGGCTGGACGTTCCTGAGACAGAGTTTGGCTTTAGTTCAGATTTCAAGTTGCGTTGGCTTTGAGAACAGCGTAAAGCAAAAACCCAGCCACCCCACAGGGCTTTAGAGGCCTCCGAGCTGCATTTCTGTTCAGGACCCTCTGGCTTTGTTCTAGGAGGGGGTTTGGAGGTTAGTTGGGGAAGGCTGACTATTACACCTAAGTCATGAGCATATCCTCAGTTACTTCCTTCTGGCTTGTTCTCCAAGCTCATGCACACACACTCCCTTGCTGCAGAATCACCAGGCACCAGGCCTACTGCTGCTTCCTTCTCTGTGGCTCCAGCTAAGGGAACAGCTGCAGGGGTGTGGGTGGGGGGTGGCCTTTGTGCTTGGGCTGGGAGCTGCTGTGCTTCTCCTGTGTCCCCAGCCATGAGGCAGCTGGTGTGGACTCCAGTTGGGCTGCAGGCAGCTCTGGGACACCATAGGGCAGGCACTCCTTTGACAAGCTAGTGTGAAACACATAGTCTTCTTAGCCACCTGGCTGGTCTCTCTGGGAACAGTCCTCTTCCTGGCTGTGTGGTTGGGGACAGCTGCTGACACAGGAAAGAGGAGGTCCCAGGTGAAGCTTCAGAAATTACTGGAGCCAGCTCTAAGCAGAGAATTCACTGGGGAGGTTTTCAGAAGGAAATCATTGTTCTGCCTGTGTAAAAGGCCAGGTGTGTCCACTGTGGCCCGTCACACAGCATCTCAAAGCCAAAAGCCATCAGAGGCTGCTGCTTTTCTTTCTCAGGCTTTGGGAAAAGGAGTTTCCTCTCTGCTCCCACTTGGCTCCAAGTGTAAGGGAGGTTTCAACCTCATAGGCGTTGGGACTTTCCTACCCTGTCCTTGATGGACCAACAGTGCTCCCTGCAACCTCACCATTTAACTTTCAGGTCAATTTGCTTCCTGATCCGATATCTGTGTGGCCCCTTTAAGAAAGAAAAGACTAAGCACCTACTATGTGCCAGGCACTGTGTTAGGCACTTTTATATATACCCTCTTTAGAATGAGACGAAGAGATGAGGGCATCCCTTATTAAAGGCCCCCAAGAAATGAAAGAACAAAAACTTAGAGGTGAGAAGGTCTTCAAAAATCCGAGACAAGATCGTCTTCAGCGTGAGGTTCTCAAAGACTCATCATCCCTTACAACATCCTCTCACCTCTAAATTTCTTCTTTTCTCTCTACCTGGTGATGTGCTCCTTTGCACTCCTCAAATGGTTGGAGGAGTAACTTGAGTCCTTATAGAATTTGTGGACCAATAGGATAAGTGGTATGTGTAACTTTCTTTTAAAAATGTAAGTAAAGGGGTCTTGCTACTTTCTGCTCATTGTGTTGTCTTGGCATTCATCTTAAAAGCCAGCATCTCACTATTTATTGACAGGTTGGGGTATGTGTGTGTGTGTGTGTGTATTGTGTGTGTGTGTGTGTGAGCATGTGTGTGTACATTTCCAGGTGTGCCCATGTCCTCCTGCAGCTTTTAAAAAGGAAATCCAGTCATCCCACTACCAGTCTGACATCCTCTCATGCTTCTAGTATTTTGGCTGTACATCAACAAAGGGTTTTAATTTTCCAATGCTGACGTGTTCAGGAGGGGCCGGGCCAAATTTTGAGGTGGGTCTGGAAAGGGGAGGGGGAGAAGAAATTGACATTTATTTTATTATTTATTTTAAATGTTTACATCTTTGTGTTGTACCAAGCCTAAATGGAAACAGATAGCATTAAAGTACTCAGTTCCTCTCTCCCTCTCTTTCTTATTTTTAAAAACTTTAGGCTAAAGATGCTTTTTTGTTATTGTTGTTGTTGTCGTATCTAAAATGATTTGTGACTTGTGCTGTATAAAACGTATAGAAAGGTTCTGTTTTTAAAGATGGATTGTCATTCCTCCGGGGACAGTGGTCACCAAGAAATCTACATCGTAAGAGAAAACAGAAAGTCCTGCGCTGTTCCTTAAAAATTATTCTCTCTGTATGATTAAAAGTTTATTCCAGTTATTTTAGTTTGTGGTTACTTGATGTCAAGGAAGAAAATATTCACCTTTGTATAAAGAGTAGGTATCAGGGTATCTTTTTCTGCAGTGGGAGGTGTATATATAGTATTTTGGTATATAGTGGAAAATCATAAGCTTTGTGCATCTGTATTTGAGATGTGTCAATAATGTGGTGTAAAGTCTGCTATAAGATCATGGAGGCAAACAACTTGTAGAAGACTTCTAGAGCCCTATGGGGAATTTAATTACCTTCCTGAACATCTTTTTTTTTTCTTCTTCTTTTTTTAAAGTTTTGGTGAAATGGTCCCATTGGAAAGGCTTCTAAATAGGCCTCTCCAGGCGGGACCGTGAGCTCAAAAAAATCTTTGTATGATTTTGAAAATTGAGGAGTATCTCTGCTCTGAGGCATCGCTGGTGTTTTTGTTCTCGTTTTGTTATTTTACTGTAATACAAGCCTACAGTATTTGCACTAAAGAAGCTTGTTAGAAAAAGTTTGCTGCTATGGAAGAAAGAACATGAAAACTTTTTTTTCCCCTTTGTGTGTTTTTTTTTCAGTTAGCTTTTTCACTTTCAATTGAGTAGCATTTTGTAGAATAAAATGAATTAAGATTGAAGAGCCTCTGATGGTTGGTTTATTCCATCTTCTCATCTCTCCTGTTGCTTCTCTTTTCCTTCTAGTCTTTTCTGACTGGCTTTGTGGGTGGAGTTGGTGTCTCTGGTGGGTGAGGGAAGCAGGGAATGGCTCACTTGGAACCTCTTTCTGCAAAACTGTGAGGCGAACTGCTGGGAGGGGCTTAGCGCGCCCCCATCTCCTTTCTTGTGCTGCTTTTTCCTCTTGACCATCCTCCAACTCCTCCCAATCTGGGCCTGATTCTCAGCTAGTTGCTAACTACCACCAAGGTGTAAGCTAATAGAAGTTCAAGGTGTTGTCCCTTCTGGGGGTGTTTTGTTTGAACAGGTTGTCTCTGGAAACCCAAGAATCTTCAAAGAACCAATTAAAAGTATCCCTCGGATTGTCCAGGTGAACAAATGAGATCATGAGCAGGAAAGAGCCCTGAAAACAACCGAGGTGTGCCAATAAGTGGAATGCTCACATTCTTGGATTTCCTTTTTGAATAGACACAGGTTGTTAGGTGCAGAATAGAAATCTCGGCCAGTCCCACTGTCCTGTAGACCAGGAAACCCTGGGGAAATGAGAAACATTGTTCTCAGTGCTTTCTTTGCAGTGTAAACAGTAGGGAGGTGCACCTGTCTTTTGGGGAATGTGGCCCTCTGAAGTTGCAACACCCGGCCTCCTAGTGACCTCTTCTGCCCGAGCAGACAACACAGAAAGAGTCTGGGGCATCACAGCGGTACCTGTGCTTTCCTGAGGAACCGATGTGTCTCCTTGTGGTGTCAGAGCCAGGGAGGCAGATGCTCTGTAATGTTCACTTCCGCTTCTGTAGGCCGGGCAGTTATGTGCTCCAGAGAAGCCTGGGCCAGGTGCCTATGAGTGCCTCTCATGCCTAGGCGCTCCCATAGCAATAACACTTGGAAATCTGCTTCATCTGTTAAAATTTCCACCTCTCCCCCAGCCACCACCCCATCCCCTATGGCAATTAGGGATGTCAGTGATTGCTGGGCACTTATTAGATGGAGTCCTAAGCAGTCCTGCTGCTTTGTGCAGCTCTAAGTGCCTTAAAAGCGTCCAGACAGTCTTTTCTTGAGGAAAAACAATAAGGGGCTACCTCTGTTGGGTTCCCAAATCTAACAGGGTCCATCAGGGAATTTTGCAGTCACCTCTGAGTCTGGGCTAGCTTGGTGCTGCCCAGGGACCTGGGTTGGTGGCCAACTCCATTGATTATATAAAGTTGGAGTTCTAGGGATGAAGCGAAGTCCTTCCCCTCAGGAAAGAGGTATGGCCAGGGATTCCTAGGACTATCGCTTTTTGCTGGATCTAGGGCTCTCCAAGTGAGCACAGTTTTGTTACCAGGCTTTCTTTGCTCATTGGATGGCCACCGTGTAAGGGAAAAAGGGGTCTCCTCTGGAGCCAGTATTTTCCAAGACATTCAGCAGCGTTTGTCTCTGGGGCTACCTCATGAGACAATGTATGTGAAGGCATGTGAGAAGTACTAAAATAAGGAAAAACTTAAATGGTTCAACCCCACAGACCTTGGTGGTAAAGTTGGCTGATGCAGCTTGATTATAGTACAGCTATTGGGCCCTGGGCTCCAGAGTCCACGTTTGAAGTGGTAGGGTGTGATTTCCCTTTGGGCCCCATGTGTTTAGAGGGCGGATGAGGTGCCTGTACGTGGGCAGCCCAGCCCATGCTGGCCCAGGGCCCTGCCAGGCCCACGTGCAGTGGGCCCCAGCAAGGAGAGGGGCTGATGGCCTCCCCTCCAGGCCAGACACGCACCTGATCTGGACGCTGTTCTTACACCTGCCCTTGCTCTCGCTGACAGTCTGTTCCTCCCCTGACAAGACAACAAAAGGACTGTTTTCCGAGAAGCTGTGAACTATTAGGACAAGTCCATGCACTCTCTTTACTGTCAGCCTTTGCCCAACCTGCCCGGCGTGGAGAACTGTAGCCCATGACTCTGCCGGCAGGAGCCTCCCGCTGCCTCTCCACAGGGCCCTGGTGGGCAGATGTCCAGCGAAGCTGTGGGGCTCTGTCCACAGTCTGCCAGTTGTTGTCTCTGGAAAGTTCCACTTTTTTAAAGGAAAATAATGAAAATCTGCTTCAGGCTCCACCTCTGGAACTAGAGAGTCCTTAATCAAACTAAACATCTTCCCAAGTGCTTGTATCAGCCAAAGGAGAAACAAACCGAAATATAAATACTCAGCAATATTTGGCTTGGTTTGTAATAGTGCTCGGCTGAGTGTCTCTGAGGACACTTTGAGGACATGGCCCTACTTATACAGAGGGACCCCATTCTTTATCCAGAGGCAAAGTATGGGGTGCAGTGCACCCTTAAATCTGGAGCCGTTCTAGAATATACCACTGCTTGGTCCGGTAGAACATTTAGAAACTGTCTCGTGTTATTTGGGTGGTATGTACTTTTTTTACTGAGGTGAAATTCACATAACATAAAAGCAACCATTTGAAAATGAACAATTCAGTGACACTTAGTACTATATAGTCACAATGTTGTACTGCTACCACCTCTACCTAGTTCCAAAATATTTTTGTCACCCCAAAAGGAAACCCTGACCCATTAAACAGTCCCTTCCCGACCCCAGTCCCTGGCAACCACCAATCTTCTATCTTGATGGATTTACATTTTGCTAGTATTTTTTGAGAATCCCAATGATTCTATTTTCTGAGCTAAAAACAGTCATGAACTGTTAGCATGGAAAATAAACTAATAGCTGTGAATAGCAATACAGTTTCCCCCTTACTCTTGTGCTTCATAGATTTCACGTCTTCACATTTGTGGTCTTGTTCAGAAGCCCAAGAGGCAAACGTCGTCGCTGAACGTGTTGGCAATTGTCAGCTCCTTGAGAAATTCCTTTTCCCTTAGCAGTGGTGTGTCTGGTACACTGGCAAATACAGTCACTACCTTGATTTGCTCACAAGGCATGCATTTGTTTCTCAAGTAGAGATGGAACAAACCTGAAAAGACAGACTTTGTTCCCAGATGAAAACAGACACCGTTTTCGTGTTATAAATATAGAAGAACCACATTTAAATTAATTTTAAAAATTAATGTGTAGATGGAGACTCTCGCTATCATATTCTTACAGGAGAAAATATTCTTGAGGTCGAGAAAATATTCCATGCATTCAAAAATATTTTTGTGTCCCTACTAAGTACATGACACCGTGAAGGCATTATTGGGGACACAGTTATATAAGATACTATTTTATACAAGTGTTATATGAGGCATCACTGCTTCATAGTCAGATGTTTTCATTTGAAATATGAATTAAGAAATATGAATTATGGTTACAATCTGATTGGAGTGGAAGGACAGGGAAGATAGACATTTAGGGTAGAAGGGTTATGTGGTTTTAGATGTGGCAAGAGGCAGTTTCAGAGAAGATTCTGCAGTGGAAGGGGCCCTGGGCTGGAAGGCGGAGTGAAAGTCTGTCCAAGACGAGCAGAGAGCAAGCATACCCAGCAAAAGGAACAGTCCGAGCAAAGACCCTGTGGGAAAGTGTGGGGCAGCTTTGGAGACCAGAAAGGAGTCCCCAATCCCTGGAGCATGGGCTGATTTTAGGGGATGATGGAAATTGAACCTGAGATCTTGTGGGTCTTAAATGAGAGGCTTGAATCTTTCCATCACTCAGTCGGCTGATTGATTGTAGCGCCTCTTTGTGCCAGAAGCTGTCTTCTCTGCCGGGGAGATAGAGGTGATTGGGACACTCAAGGCTCATTCCTCCACCCAGCTCTGGGTCCTACCATGCTCCTTCTCAGGGATGCTTGTCAATCAGTTTCCTCTTCCTCTTCTGCGGCAGACCTCTGCCTCTCCAAGGGCCCCTTCCCATCAGCATTAAATGAGGTAAAGTCTTAGCCATCTTGAAAATGGCAAGAACCCTCCCTTGACTCTCCCAGGGTGAGTCTCAGAGGAGTTATGTTTCCTTGCTGTGCTACTTCCTCATCCCCCACTCTTCCCTCAACCCACTCAAGTCTGCTTCCACCCCCACTGCCCTGAGAGTACTTCCTTGTGACCAAATCCTACAGACGCATCTCAGTCTGCATCTCCTTGACCACGTCACAGCAGCCCGCACTGCTAACCACTCCTTTGAAATGCCATTTTCTTTGGCTTCCCTCTTCCTGCCCTTGACTGTCTCTTCCTCATCACCACCAAGAACTGCCTTACCTCCTAAATACGTTTCAAATCTGAATGTTCTATCCAGCCCTGCAGCCACCACCCTTGCACAAGCCCCCATCATCCCTCACCTGGACAACTAGAGCCACCTCCAGTCCCCACTCTGCAGCCAAAACACCAAACTGATTTTGAATGTTCAGTCTACTTCCTGCTGCTGCAGGTTCTGGGGCCCAGGGATTATATTAATAAATAACTGTGAAGACTGTGACAGGCCATAGTCAATGCTTTTTGTTGTTGTCCAGTGCAATTTCCTTAAAAGCATAGCAGGCTTTCAATCTACCTGCCTCTGTTTCATTTCTTATATAAAACCCACAGCTAAAGATCTAGGGAAGCCATTATTTTAACACCACGTGGGAACCCAGGGTGGCTTAAGAAGGTGAAATTTAAACCTTCCCTGTGCCCAGCTCTACCAAGCCACCAAGTTTACTGTGCTGCAAAAACCTCTAGATAGATATGTGAGGAAGTCTCCTCCCAGGGCTGGAGAAGACTCCCCATACCCCCCACCTCCCCGCCCCCCATTCCACCCCATCTAACACGCCTTCACTTTCTGGGACTTCAACTGGAAGGTGGATGAGTAGGATGCACACCTGACTTTCTTCCATACCTGCTTCTTCTCTCTTCCCCTCTCCACTATCCTTCGGACCAAAGATCAGGGCTTTCTCTTCTGTTCTCTTCTTCAGGTAAAACTCTACAATCAATTCTGTCGAACTTGCTTCTTGATAAAGAGGAAGTTAAAAACATTCAGAATATCCTTTTTCTCAACAAAGACTGTCTTTTGAGACTATAGCCTGGCTGAAAAATCTTATTTTGGATGTTAGAAGCTAGATATTACTTATCTCCTTCTCTACATTTGTTTATTTGATGATCCCAACTTCACTTCCAAGGCGAGCAGATGATTATGCTGACCAGGAAGAAGGTCACATGCACAGAAATGCAAAAGAGAAATGGAAGTTATCCTATTTTTCAAAATAGGATCTTGTATCATTAAAGACTTCCTATTTTGCTTAGGGTAAGTCCAAAATGTGTAAGAGGGTTCTTTGGGGTCTGACACCTGCATATCGCCCTGGCCTCATCTGATCAAACTCCCGGCCTCACACTTTCACAACCACCACTCTGGACTTTTCTCAGTTCCTTACACACATTTTGCATAGTCTAGAAAGCTCTTCGCCTTACTCTTTAATTGACCAACTCCTACTCATTTCTCAGGTTTTGATTTAAAGGTCATTGTCTCAGGGAGGATTTCCCTGACCCATGGCATCCTTCAGAGTTCCTTCACCCTTGTGATTATTTATTTTTTTTAATGATGTATTAAGTACCTCTGTTCCCCATTGGAATATCAAGTGCAGGAGGGCAAGAACGATGTCCACCGGGCCCATCCTTAGGTCATCATAATCTCTAATCTAGATTAGAAAGGTGAATTTCTAAAAATGCAAATCTGCTTGAATCTGCTTTTGTGTTTCCTCTTTTCATGCAGGGTAGTCAAGCCCCTTTGAGCAGCTTCCAAGGCCCTGCGCGGTCTGGCCCCTTTCCCTCCCGCCTGCCCCCACCTCCCCTTCAATGTTCACCTCGTATCACAGGGGCTGGACTTTTGCCTACACATCTTCAGATATGCTATTTTTGGCATAGGCAACTCTCATTTATCCTTCAGCTCTTAGCTGATTGATCAATCGATTGATCGATTGAACAGTTCATTCACTCTGTCTAGGTGCCAGGAACCGTGCTATGTGCTGAGGAAACAGGGTGAACAAGACAGATCGAACCCCTGGTCTCCTCCATGTTATCTTCTGTAACCATCCTCACCCGAAGCTGAGTTACAGGTCTCCCCTGCGGGCTCCCCTGCTCTCTGAAAATCCCCTAAGGCTGCCTTATCACACGGTCGTAATGACTGTTTACCTCTCCATCTCCCCTGTTAGCCCATGAGCTATTTGTTGAATGAATCTATGAACCACCGAAGTCCTCTTTTCAAGGTAGTTCAAAGAAATTTAAAAATGGCATAGAATGAATGATCTGGGCCACAGAGGCTGTGGGCAGGGGCACAGGGACACAAGGGCACAGCACAGCAGGGGGCACAGGGACTGGGGGGCGAGTGGAGATGGAGGCAAAGGCAACAGAAGAGGACCCTGCTCCTCCTTCTTTCTCAAAGAGTTACAGAAAGTGTGCTCTGAGAAATGTGCCTGGAGCCAGACACAAAAGGTCACATATTGTATGATTCTGTTTATTCTATTACCGAAATTGGTAAACCCAAAGAAACAGAGAGCAGGTTGGTGGTTGCCAGGGCCTAGGAAGAGGGAGGAAGGGGGAGTGACAGATTAATGGGTATGAGGTTTTCTTTTGGGGTGATGCAACTGTTTTAGAAGTAGGTGGAGGTTGTGGTTGCACAACGTCGTAAATGTACTAAATGCCACTTTTAAAGTGGTTAATCGCATTATGTGGATTTTACCTCAATAAGAAAGGAAACAAGGAAGGAAGGAAGGAAGGAAGGAAGGAATGGTGGGGCCGAAGGAAGGAAGGAAGGAAGAAGAAGGAAGGAAGGAAGGAAGGAAGGAAGGAAGGAAGGAAGGAAGGAAGGAAAGGAGGGAGGGAGGGAGGGAGTTAGAGAGTTAGAGCTGGAGGAAGGGAAGGGAGTGGGGTTGTTTCTTTCCCTCTGTCAGTCCTGAAGTCACAGTGACTCCTCAGACTCGGACTGGCTGGGTCTCTGCTTTGATAGGAGAAAGGGCCTCCCAGAGCCATCTGGTTCTTCTCCAGGTACAGGTAAGCCTGGCCCCTGGACACTGGTCCCTGTATGTACCTGAGCATTGCAAGAACATCACAACTTCTCAGACACAGGGACTAGATGGCGGGGCTAGTCAGCCATTGAACGCTTTGAGTCCCCACTGGGTCACTCATTAGCTGAGTGCCCTTGCACAAGTTACTTAACTCCCTGAACTTCTATTTTCTTATCTATAAAATGAGGATACAAACCCTTACTCCACAGGGTTGCTGTGGGGATTATGTGAAATACTGTACTTAAGGTGATTCAAACACAGTAAGCTCTGCATAATGACGAATACCGTCATTCTGCAGCCATCCTTTCTTATTACAACATGAGGGAGGTAGAACCCAGAGAGTGGAAGCGACCCTCATTAAAGGTCACACAGCTAGCTCAGGGCAGGCTTGAGCTTCTTCTGCAATCATTTCCACCTCTGCCTTGATCAGGTCTTTTCTGAAAATCCCTAACTGATCAGATGAATCGATAGCCTGCATTTCACACCCTAATCAGCTACCCCTACTGCCATTTAGCAATGGAATTAGAAAACCATAGGCTCTACTATTTCCCAGTTCTGCCACTAACTTCTGTGTGGCACAGAATGGTTAAGCTACCTGCTCAAATTTACACAGCAAGTGAGTGGCCAAGCCAGATCAGGGAATTGCCTGTTCATATCCTTCGCACATTTTTTAAAATGAGGTAAATGTCTGTTCTTTTTGGTTTGCAGGGTGCAGAGCATCATTTGATGGAAAGTATGAGTGACAACAGCTCTAGGAGTCCTAGAAGAACATGGGCCAGGCTGGGCCCAGCCTGAAGTCTGGAGGTGCCCTCCTCCCTAGGTTGGTAGCAAATGCCTCCAGGGGAAAACCAAACCCCACTCAGGAGGCGGGAGTCTAGGAGGACTGGTGAGAGAGGGAAGGTGCTCCCTATTCACCAATGGAGCACAGTCCTGCCAGACTTTCTGGAGGAGGGGGTTGGTCTGGTTTCTCCTTTGCAGATTGGGGTGTCCCGTAGACAGTGCCGAAATGCTAGCGTCAAATCCAGATTCTGGATTCCAGAATCAGAATCTGTTGGATATCAGAAGTCCCAAGAGAGCTCCTTCTCAATATGAAAGATCCAGGCTAGCTTCAAAGGAGGGATGGCCAGTGACTCACCCACCTGTCTCCTAGATGCAGGTGGCTGGCCAACACCCATGGCCGAGGCAGGGCTTGCCTTGGCTCAGCATGACAACTCGTTTTGGTCAGTGTGGCAAAAAGGACAGCTGCCCATGAGGCCCAGGCAGGTCTCTGGCTGGTTCCCCAAATCAATGGAGACGCCCCAGTTACCTCTCAGGGAGGACAGGTAATGATGGCCTCAAAGCACTGAGGCCTCAGTGCACGGAGCTCTGAAGAACCTTCCCGTGTCAGACCCTCAGCTTGCTGTGGTCTGGGGGCTACCACACACCCTGCATTCCTGCCCTCTGACCCCTTCCCCCAACTCTGTTCCAGTCTTTAACAGCAGGAGGTAGAGACACTCAGTAACAACTCTCTCTTGATCCAATATGTCACTCAGAGAGAGGAATCCAGGGCTTGAATAGAAGCTGGAATAGTTCCCATTATATCATAGGCTCTTGATGTGAAGAAGTATGAATATTATGTAGCTCGTTTTCCCCATATTCTCAAAATTCCAGGGGTTGAATTTCCTCTATAACATTCCCAGGGCAGAACGGTTCTCCAGTCTTTGCTTAAACTCCTTCAGGGGACCTTATCACTTTAGAAAGCAGCTGGTAACATCCCCAGGCAGTTGTCATGGCTGGAGAGTTTAACCTTACACTGGTCCTACCCTGTGCTGTGTCCCGTCTGCCTCCTGCATCTCCTATCCCTGGTTGCCGCAGAAGGTGGCCATTCCCTCATGGCTTTCAGAGATTTGGAGTCAGTTAATGGGTCTCTTTCTCTAAGAGACACCATCATGGGGTTTAGCAGGAGGAAAGAAACTCAGTCTTTTCAGTTCTCAGGGAAGGTTTGCCCTGAGGCTCAGGCCAGCTACGAAGAGGCTTTCTTTGCCATTCTTCTCTGTGGACCCACACATGAGCCCAAGGCAACGGTGTGGTAGCTCTCTAGGCTCTTCCAATTGAAGACACATAGCCTTGTTAGTTGGGAGGGCCTCTGCCCACTGAGTCTTAGTGGAGTATTTCTGGGTCCCTAGGGCCTGGAGAGAGGGATACAGTGTCCTAGATTTATCACTTCCTGATTGGGGTCCTTTAAGCAAGTTGCTCAAACTTTCTGAGCGTTAGTTTTTCTGCTATAAAATGAGAAAATATTTTATTGTGTTTTTATGCAGGTCAAATGACATCACATACGGGAAAATGCTTTGTCAACCAAAACATGCTCTACAAATAATCAATTCAAGTGGTAATAGAGGGGCTGGGAGCTTGGGCATCTCTGGTCTGAGCCGTCCTAGTGGGTGGATGGAGCACAGTTCATTTTAAGAAGACTTTAGACTCTTCCTCTCACCCTGTGCCTGGTGCTTGGCACCCAGAGGGTCTCCCCACTTCGGGGCTCACAGCTCCTTACCCTGGCTTTGGAGAACTGAAGAAAGTGGGTGAGCCTCACAGAGTTGGGATTTGGGGTGGGATCTGGGCAGGAGGTGCAAGGCAGGGTCCCGTGGCTGTCAGTTGGTTCTCCCCTCAGAAGGCCCCAGCGCTGCCTGCCCAGAGCTGCACCTGCACAGCCTCTGCCCATCACAGCTGCCATCGCTCCCTGCCCAGCCTTTAATTTAGACAGAGGTTAATTCTAATCCCCCAATTAGAATGGATTTTATTGAGAGAAGCAGTGCAGGGACTGGAGTCAGGAAACCCAGTCTAATGACAGTGGAGGAATTATGAAGCGAGAGGACCTCATCTGATCCAGCTCCCTCACTGGACCCAGGATGGGGAGGCTGCCCAACTGGCTAGTGGCTGGGCTGAGTCTGGTACATTGGGGTCTCCCATGTCCCAAGCCAGGGCTCTTTCCTGGCAGCTTGCCCCCTCTCTGCAGACTCTGTGCCTCCATCCTGGCTCATTGGCAGGCCTGAGTCCCATGACTGGGCAGAGATGGCTGCTGCCCTCATCCTCCTGGTGTCACGGGAGCAGAAAGGCCAGGAGCCTCCAAAATAGCAGCATGTCACCACTCGCCTAACCCCAATCCGGTTTATCCTGAGTTAGCAGAAGCTCTGTGGGGTGGACTACCCAGGCGGGGCTGGGCGGGCAGCCGTGTCCTTCCTCATGCCACACGGTGCCCTGAGGGCGACAACACTGTAAACAAGGGGGGACCCTGAAGAAAGGGGAGTGAGGTCTGGATTATCTTGGGGGCTATGAGCTGAAGTGGGGCTGGGGGTCAGGCAGCCTGTCTCAGCAGGGATACATGCTCACCCCAAGGGGCAGTCCCCATCCCAGGAGCAGCAGCATGGGCCGGCAGAGGTGTTCGCCCAGCTGTGGTCAGACACAGGGCAGGTGCCAGGCAGAGCTGGCGGCCTCCTCTCTCTACCGCCCATCCTCTCAGCCTGGGCTCCCCAGCTATAAAGCAGGAACAAGTTCCATCTCTTACCTGCCTGGGGGGACATTGAACATGAGTGAGATAATGTCTGCACAGCTCAGCCCTCCACCGGCAGCTTCTAAACACACGTCTAATTTTACTGCCTAGAGCTCTGCCTGGCTAGCTCTGGGGGGCCCTGCTGCTCCCCAGCCCCACAGAGGCAGTCTGCAGGCCCCACAGGCCCAACTCAGGCAGGGCTGAGGGAGCTCCTGAGGCCCAGTGCCCAGCTCTCTGGGGCCTGAGGCCCTGGGCCTGGATTAACCACCCATTGTTCAGGGTTCAAGGAGCCGCCTGCCCACCCCTGGCATTCTGGTTCCACCAGGAGTCAGGGCGGCAGGGTGTGGCCTGGGCCTAATGAGCAGGGTGTGCCCTGAGGAGTTGTTAGGAGTAGGGTGACAGCTGTGGGCAGGTCCCCACCCACAGAGGGTGGGTGGGCCAGCTTACACAACAGTCACCTGTGCTAGGGGCATCCTCGCCTAGTGTTTATTTTTAAAAAGCAAATACTCAACGTTGGTGGTGGTGGTGGGAAATATTTCCAAATATTTAAGAAGACATCATGCTAACACTTTTTAAATCCTCAAATCTATTGTATTAGGAAAACTAATGCAAGTTTGTAGGATTTCTACCAATTACAAGGAGAGTAGAATGCCAAAACGTAACTGGCTTCTCATTTCCCTCAGCTCACTCCTTCCCCTTGATTTTCAAGAAGAAAAGGCTTCTGCAATCATTGGGAAATTGTGAGCAGGGGGGTCCCACATGCTGGCTGTCTGCCACACCTCTGTCAGGACACGCTTCTGGCTCTCTGGCTCCGTGAGCAAACAGAACTGCAGCTCAGCCTTCTGTTGTCCTGTCCTAGGTTGAAAACTGTTGGCAGGAGGGTGGAGTTCCTGGGCCTGCCTGGTTTTCATGCATGGGGCTGTCACTTAAGGCCAGAAGGGACTGGCACGAAATAGTCGAAGTGACAAAAAGCAAGGACCTACAACCAAGATTACTCTACCCAGCAAAACTATCATTTAGAATCCAAGGACAGATAAAGAACTTCCAAGACAAGAAAAAGCTAAAGGAGTTCACCACCACCAAACCAGTATTACAAGAAACATTAGAGGGACTTCTTTAAGAAGAAGAAGGAAAAAAGAAAAAAGAAAAAATATGAATAATAAAAGGCAATAACTACATATCTATTAACAATTATTTTAAATGTAAATGGATTAAATGCTCCAATCAAAAGACAGGGTGTCTGAATGGATAAGAAAACAAGACCCATATATATGCCGCCTACAAGAGACTCACTTCAGATCAAAAGACACACACAGACTGAAAGTAAAGGGATGGAAAAAGATGTTTCATGAAAATGGAAACAAACAAAAAAAGCTAGGTTAGCAATACTTATTACCAGACAAAATAGACTTTTAAACAAAGACTGTAACAAGAAACGAAGAACGACCCAGTAATTCCACTTCCGGGTATTTATCCAAAGAAACCTAAAACACTACTTCAAAGGGACATGTGAATCCCTATGTTCCTTGAAGCGTTATTTATAATAGCCAAGACATGGAGGCATCTTGGGTGTCCATCAGTGGATGAGTGGATAAAGAAGAGGCGGTGCATATATACAACGGAGTATTACTCAGCCATAAAAAAAAAGAATGAAATCTTGCCATCTGCAACCACATGGATGGACCTAGAGAGTATTGTGCTGAGTGGAGTAAGTCAGACAGAGAAAGACGAACGCTGTATGATTTCACTTACATGTGGAATCTAAAGGACAAAATAAACAAAACAGAAAAACTCATAGATGCAGAGAACATTTCGATGGTGGCCAGATGGGAGAGGAAGTGGAGGGGGTGGGTGAAAAAGGTGAAGGGATTAAGAAGTTCAAATTGGTAGTTACAAAATAGTCATGGGGATGTAAAGTAGAGCATAGGGGATATAGTCAATAATATTGTAATAATTAGGTATGGTGCCGGATGGGTACTAGATTTATAGGGGTGATTACTTCATAAGTTATATAAATGTTTTAAAAAAAAGTTCTCTGGCAGCTCTTGGAGTTTTGGACCCAATCAATTTTTCAAATAACAACCAATTGGACTCCAGGTGCTGTCAACTTACCATTGTGTGTCTTTGGGTTACCATTTCTCTGCAAGAAGCTGGCCTCTCGCCTTTCAGCAGAGGTTAGCTCGGTTGGTGTATGGAAGTGGGTTTGTTGAGTACCATAGCTGAGGTGCCTGTGTGTGCACCTGGAGTCTTGCATTCTGGGTCCTGCTGTTATCTGGGAGGTTTTCAGTTTAGAAATTAGATTGTGGAATCAGAGAGAGGCTTCAGTGGGAAATCTGTGACAAAAACAAGGGCAGGTGGGCCTGAGGGGGAAAAACAACCGTGATGGCAAAAATATGGTCCTGCTCCTCAAGTGGATGCTACTGAGTTGAGCAACAGGGAGAATGTGGAAACACCAGACTTCGCATTGGGTGGGGCCCGGAATAGAGGTCGTACCCCTGGAATCTCTCTCCAATATCCTAAGTGCCCTGGCCACAGTGAGGGCGTCTGCTAACAGTCAGTCACTCAGTTATTTCTTTCATTGAACAGTTTTGCAGTTCAAGGTGGCAGGCTCTGGAGACACCAAAAGATCAAGCCATCCTCAGGAGAGTTCTCAATACAACTTGCGACCAAGAGCTAGCCCAGATCTCTCTCCCAGACCCTGTCGAGCTGCCCACTGACACCCCTCATCTAGTCTTCAAGGGGCTGCAGGGGGACACTGTTACCTTTGCTGAAAACGGGAATTAAATGCAAACCTCTTCCCTATTCCCCCCATCCCCGCCCACCCCCTTACCTGTGCTCCAGACACAATGGCCCCTTCAGGCTCTAGGACATCCTAAGCTCATTCTTCCATTTGCCTTTGCAACACACTGTAACTGCTACTCTTACCTATATTTTTCCAATGTGTTTCGGAAAAATTAAAATCTCACTTTCCCTCTTCTGGGGAGTGTTCTTCAGCCAAGCCTTTAAAATCCATCTCAGTGGAGGGAGTTTCCGTCTCCAGCAAGGGAAGGTGTTAATTGTTAGGGCAGGGGACAGCCATAGCAGGGGAGTCAGAGGAGAAAAACTAGATGTATCTCCAGTCTTGCAAGTGAGATAGTTACATATCGTGATGAAGAGAGTGAGGTGAGGGGGGCAGAAGCTACACCTAATTTGTGGGAGACTTTGGGCAAGTCCATGTCTTATTCGGAGTCTCAATTACCCATCTACAAATTGGGGATGATGAATCCCATCTCTCAGGGTATTGTGAGGACCAAATGATGTATCCTTTATGAAAGCTTTTAACATGGATCTGACCTGTAGGAGATGCTTAATAAATGCCAGTTCTCGCTTTTCCCAAAGGCAGCAGTCCACTACAAAGGCCAGGAGAGCCTGTTAGTGCCCCTCAAAGGTTCACTTCCTCCAGGGCACTCTTAGGACAATGAGGAGGTGGGTGGCCAATCAACAGGAGTGATGAGGACTGGGAAAACTGGGTGTTAACAAATCGCCCAGCATCATGGCCATCACGTCTGTCTCTTAATTAGCCCGAGTTCATGAACAGCATGATTCATGATTTGCTGCTTCTCAACGATACCCTTTCTGTTTGCCTTCCTCCCACCTGGGTCTGACAGTTGCTTCCGCCCCTTTCCACTGTCCTCATGACCCCTCAGCCACATAGCAGGCTTAGAAGTTAGCCCCAAGCGGGGAAAGGGGTTGGCTCTGCTCAGCTCCCTGGGCCCCCAGCCCTGCCCGCTTCTGGCTCCTGGACCAGCAGCGCTAGAGAGGAGTCCCAGCCAGTGCTGAGGACCTCAGTATAGCAAGCCCTGAGATAGCGCCCCCACTCCACTTTTTTATTAACAGATATAGGACTTGGCAAAGGCCATATAGGCTGTTATTGGTGGAGTCTAGGCTGGCAGGCTGTGGCCTCCCGTGCAGGGGCTCACCATGCTCCCTCACCTGCTCCCTTCCCTCAGCCCTGAAGCACAGGACACGCACCCGAGGCAGGGCCTTCTCCTTGTACAGATTGACCTCTAGGGGGCTGGCTGAACTTGTGGGACTAGGGCGTCAGAAAATTGGTTCACGGGAGAGGTTTTGAACCACCCAGTTCTATCTCTCTCTATCCTCTGGGAAACCGAGGTGGCCAGAGACTGAAGTGTAAAGGGGCTGAGGAACAGGAAGGCCTCCATGGTGACATCGGCTCTTCCTTACTCCTTCACTACCTTCCCTGCCCACTGCTTAATACGTCACCACCGTGACGCACCGTGACGCGGGGCTGGGGTTGGTGGAGATGCAGGCAGAGTGCACAGGCATAGCAACAATTGGAGTAAAGAGCAAGGTCAACCTCTAGAAAATTCAAGATGCCCCCCCACCCCCAGCTTCCCAAATTCCACATTTCCATGAATGTCTGCAAAAGAGCAAGACATTGGGTGTTGTAGCCAGATATGCAGAGCGACCTTGTCCTCTGCCTGGGACAGCAGGGAGGACGGGGCAGACCCGGCATCCTCGTCAGGGAGACTCACATGGCAAACACGGACCAAAGGGCTTCAGGGCTCACGGTCCCCACAGGCCAGCCCCTTCACTGAGCGAGGTCTGTAGCTCCCAGGGACACGGTGTAGGAGGAGCCCAGTCACCTTGACCAGCTGTCATTGACTGGATAAAGCGGCGTCTGGGTCCAGGGAGTTGGGGTGGGAATGGGGAAGAGCCAGGGTGAAAAAGACCTTATAGACAGACACTAGAAACCAGGCTCTTCAGGAAGTCCTGGAACTTCTTTTCTCCCAGTAGCACAAACCATATTAGCATTAGAGAACTTCTCCCCTTTACAATCCATTGTGGTGCCACAGAGAGTCGTGACATTGCCGGGAGACGCTAACTGCCAACAGTCAGATGGCTCCAGGGCTTGGGTGCTCTGAGAGCAGGATCGTGGCAACGCTTTCGTGTTTTGTTTTATTTTGTATCGTAGTAAAATATACACAACATATGATTTACCTTTTTTACTTCGAGAGACTGCAAAGCTATTAAGAAATTAAGTTGTTTGTGTTTGAGTCCTCAGGAACAAGGCTTGTTAGGTTGCATGTGGTAGAGCAGTTTTAAGTTGTGGCAAAATACATAGGACATAAAAAAATACCGTTTTAACTGTTTCTAAGTGTGTATAGTTGGATAGTGTTAAGGATATTCACATTGTTTTGCAACCCATCTCGAGAACTTTTTCATCTTGCAAAACTGAAACTGTATGCATTAAACAAAATTCCCCTGCACCCCTCTCTCCAGCCCGGCAACAGTTTTCTGTTTGTTTGTTTGTTTTATTGAGATATACTCTACCTACTGTGAGATGCATAGATCTTAAGTATAAAATTTGATGAATTTTAACAGATGCATACAACAACGTAACCACGTCTCCAATCAAGATATAACATATTTCTACCACAAACATGCCTTATTCCCCTTTTCTCTTTCTTGAAGTATTATTAATTGTAATCATAATCACCATGTTGCATATGAGATTCCCAGAACTTTCCTGTCTATCCCCACCCCCTACCCTGAGGCAACTAATGTTCTGATTTCTATCATCATAGATTAGTTTTGCCTGTTCTAGGACTTCATTTAAATAACATCATACCATATGTATGTGCTCTCTTGTGCTGGCTTCTTTGTATCAATGTAATGTTGTTGGTCCATGTAGCATCTTTTAGTAGTTTGTTCATTTCTATTGCTCAGTAGTAGTCCATTCATTGTATAAAGATACCACAATTTCTTCATTTATCTACATGTGGATGGGCATTTGGGTTGTTTCCAGTTTTTGCTATTGAGAGTAAAACTGCTGTGAACCCTTTGGGATATGTTTTTGGTAAATAGACGTTTTCATTTCTCTTAGGTCAATAGCTGGGAATGGAATTGGTGAATCATTGGGTAGCTCTGTGTTTAACTTTATCAGAAACTATCAAACTGTTTTCCAAAATGGTTGTGTACCATTTTACGCCCCACCAACGGTGTCTGGGTTCCATTTGCTCCAGGTCTTTGCCAACATTTGGTATTGCTGGTCTTTTAAGTTTAGCCATTTCAGTGGGTGTGAAATGTTATTGCACGGTGGTTTTAATTTGCATCTCCTGATAACCACAATGACATTGAGCAATTTCCATTTTTGTTTGTTGGCCATTTATAATCTTTTGTAACATGTCTGGTCAAGTCTTTTGCTCTCTTTGATTTTTTTGAGGTTTTTTTTGGCGGGGGAGAGGGGGTGTCTTTTACTGTTGATCTGTTTGGTATTCTTTAAATATTCGGGATACCAGAACTTTGTCAGATATTTTGTGAATGTTTCTTTGTAGACTGGCTTGCCTATTTTCTTAATAATGTTTTTTGATTTTTAAAAAAACATTTTTATGAAGTCCAGTTTATCAATATATATTTTTTAAATGGTTTCTGCTTTTTGTGACTTGTTTAAGAAAACTTTGCCTTCTGCAAGGTCATGAAAATTTTCTCCTCTGTTCTTTTTTAGAAGCTTTTAGAAGTTTTAGGTTGTATGTTTAGGACTATAATTCATCTCAAAATGTTTTTTGAGTATGATGTGAGGTAAGGGTCAACGCTTATTTACATATATATATGTAATTTTATATATATATATATATAAAATTTATATATATGAATGAAAATTTATATATATATGAATGAATTAGTTGTTTGAGACATATATATATATATATATATATATATATATATATATATATATATATATATAAAATTTATATATAATAAATGAATGAAAATTTATATATATATATAATGAATGACCAGTTGTTCTGGCACTGTGTAAAATCGAAAAGTCTTTCCTTCGTCGAATTACCTGGGTGCCTTTGTTGATAATCAGTTAACCACATGTGAGGGGCTCTACTTCTGGACTCTTTTCCCTTGATCTCATTGTCTATTACGCCAAGACCACAGTGTCTGTACCCTATAGCTTTATAGGAATTCCTAAATCAGGTAGTGAAAATCCTCCATGGGGAAGCATGTTTGTGAAATACTAACACACTCCTCCCACTGTTTATCCTTAGTCCTTTTGACCCTCGAGCAGTTCTGTGCTGATTGCTGAGAGGAAGTAAACACAACCCCAAGATGCAGGTCAGACAAGAAGGGGGTCTTCCTGGCTTTGGTTTTGAAAGCTGAGTCCTTAAGGGAACAGAGACGTAAAGTTTGGGAAAAACAGCATGATAGAGAACAGCTCCCCCTCCCCCTCCAGTCAGCAACGCTGCTAACGAGAGAAAAATCCCCTAGGCTGAGTGGACTACATGCACCTCTACGTCTGGGGTTAGGGCCTCAGAAGCCATCGACATCTCAGGGGGCATGGGGTAGCCTGGCAGAGCCACCCCTGTCCCTGATGGCCCAGGAGCAGAGGCATGAATCCTGGACCTTCACCATGGCTGGGGAAGAGTTGTGCCTTGAAGGGGCTGTGGGGTTAGGACAATGGCCATCCCAGCAGAGGTGTGGACAGGTAGCCCTGAGGAAAGTCACTCTATGCTTTGGCTCTCTGTAAACCTCCCAGAAAATCAGTCCTGACACTAAGAATCGGGGGCAGGGTGATCATGAGTTGACTGTGATTAATGTTCTGCCACTCTGGTGACAAGGGGTCTCAGCTGAGTTATAGGAAAGAAAATCATCTCTCTTCTAAATTTATTGCTTAAGGTTTATTCTGGCTTCATGTGGAGCTTCTAACAAATGACCTTTAAATGACTTAGCCTAGTGCTAGTATGGAAGGATGAGGACCCATCCTTTCTCATGGGAGGGGAGCGGGCAATCCGCTTCTCCTTCTCACTTATGTTCCAGCCTGTGCTTAGGAGTCCACCTCATAATATGTTTTGAGTTCTCATTCCTCTGACCTAAAACACCTTACTGAAGTCTTTTCATTTAATGCATCACTCTTGTCTTGAGCAATTCAAAGGCCATTATAGTGGTTCCCAAGTAACGCCTCAACATCCTCATGGAGTAAAGCTGGGGGGTGAGCCCATTTCCACATGGGAGTGGCTCTCAGAGGAGCTGCGGCTTGAGTGAGGGCACCGTCTTGCCTTGGTTGTAGAGAACATTAAGGTGGGGCCGCCTCGTGCTTCACAGTCCTGGCATTATTTTCCATGCCTTCCGTGTCCTGACGACGCCCATTTTAGGTATGGGGAGACTGATGCTTAGAGCTGAAGCATTTATTGAGTGCCAGGACAGTCTAGATTGCGTGTTGTTTTGCTTATATTAGCAGGTTCAGCGTGCACCTTAACTCCAAGAATGTAAAATAGACATTTCAAACGCATTGAATTAATACATTCCTTTGTCGTGACTCCATTTCCACTAAACGTTCAGAAATGAGACACATGGAAAATGGAAAACAAACCAAAAATATTTGCTTGACTGGCATGATGGACTAGGGTTCAGAGGGCAGTATGAACACACACACCTGCTGCACATACGCACCCTGCAGGTCGGGCCCTGAATTAGGGTCCTTTCAAAGCTGGGCTGTGTGGGGGTGAGGTCAGGGGTGCTTGGGTCAGAGAAACACATTGTCCTGGAGCTCAGCAAGGACCCCTGCGCCACTGCCCAGGCAGCCCAGAAACGTGTTGGCTTGTCCCTCCTGCTGCGAAGGCCATCATAACTCGGGGGCAGGAAGCAAAGGGATGGGTCACAGGACTTCCAAACGGGCTGCTAAATAAAGCCTAGCTCCTTTCTAGAGTCCTGTGGCTCCTTCCCCCAGCGAGGACCCCTGGCACATGTCTCAGTGCCCTGCTCGAGGGAGCGCTGAACTCGTTCACCCTCCAAGCAGTCGGGCCATGACGCGCATGGGCCTCTTACTCATCCTGAAGTCATCAGTCATGTTTCCAGGAGGATGAGTAATTCGAGGAGGGCGGGGGAGGGGGAGAGGGCTGCCGGGTGGGGGTGGGGCGATGTTGAAGAGAACTTGTTCCAGAATGAGTCCTCATCCCTCTTACTCCACAGCTGGAAATGCTACTCTTTTTGAGAAGGGATGTACCCTTAATCTGCTCCAAAGTGTGTGTGTGCGTGTGTGCGCGTGCGCACGCACAGAGTGGTGGCAGTTTAAGGAAACTGGAAACCAAAGCACCTCCTTCTGTCGTTCCTAGGTAGCTGAGAAAGTGTGGTGGCCCAGAGGAGGGATGCCAGTAGGGACCTTTTGGACTTATTAATAAAATATGAACTGACATTTGTCCAACGCGTTATCCCATTTTGTCCCTGTGAGGGCAACTGAAGCTGAGAGCGGTCCCATGAGTTGCTAATGTCCCTCCCTTGGGAAATATCGGAGCTGAGATTAGAACCCAGGTCCCTTGACTAGTCCAGCACCTGCGCCTCTGCATCGTGACAGCTTTGCCAGCCTTTGGACTTATTTTCTCTGCGAGATCAGCTTTCCATAGCTGGGCTCAGCCTGGACCCGACAGCTGTCCCCATGGTGCGAGAGCTTTCCTACACCGTGCTCTCTCAGAGGTCTCAGCAGTGGGGGCTCCTGGTGAGGTTCAAATCCAGATTATTTTTCCCTCCTCCTGCTCTGAGGCTTGGCTGAACCTTTTCCAAGCAGTGACAGGTGGGAGAGCCAGGAGACCACGTGTAAAAAGGTGAGTTGGGGAGCTGGCCAGCCAAGACTGTGAGAGGTAACCAAGTGTCCTTCTGGCTCAAGCCTGAGGAGTTAAACATAGTGGTCAGGCATTTTAGTTATGGATTGGCCGAGGAGCCTGGTGTCTTAACCCTGTGCCTGAGTTTCTGCTGTTGCCTGGCACACGCTTCCCCAGAGAACGGTTGGAATGCATCCTTAGTTCCCTGGAAGAGAAACTCTGAAGGGAATACCTGGAAAAGAAAGTACCATGTTATGGGTACCTACTGTGTTCCCGGACATTGTGCTATTATCTTTTTGGATTTTCACAATAACCCCCTTTGAGGCAGATAGTATTATCCTCATTATACTGATAAGGAAACAGAGGCTTCAGAGGTTATGTACTAGAGCTACATCGCCCAACTAGTTAAGTGAAGGAGGCAGAATTTGAATCCAGAGCTGGCAGCTCACGGCTCACTCCACTAAATCATCCTGCCTTAGAAAGTCTACCATAGCGTGGGAAGTGTATCCTGAACCACTTCGTCTCGGACACTAATCTCAGATACGATCGAAGAGGACACAGTCATGGGAGAATGACTTCTGGAGATCGGGGCCTCTTATCAGCTGAGTTGTCCAATTCCCCCTCCCCCAAAATTCATATGTTGAAGTCCTAATGTGACTGAATTTGGGAATCGGATCCTCAAGGAGGGAATGAAGTTAAAATAAGGTCAAATGGGTGGGGCCCTAATTCAACATGATTGATGTCCCTTAAAGAAGAGATAAGGACATATACAGAGGGAAGACCATGGGAAGACACGGGGAGAAGGTGGCCTTTTGTAAACTAAGGAGAGAGGCTTCAGAAGACAGTATCGCTGCAGACCCCTTGATCTTGGACTTCTTGCCTCTAGAACTGTGAGAAAATAAACTTCTGTGTTTAAGCCATGCAGCCTGTGGTACTCTGTTATGGCGGTCCTAGCAAATTAATCCAGAGCCCATTCTAAAAGCCATCTCTGTGTTCTTAGCCTCTGCACATAGTAGGCACCGAATCCACGTTTGTTGACAGGCTCAAGGACGTGCCATGAACTCTGCGCGTCTCCAAGAGGCGGAGAGAATTCACATTTTGATTTTTGCAACCAGCCTCTGCCCTCCTATTGAAACTTCCTATTTCCGAGGAACAGAGGTTTTTGCAGATCCCAGAGGACGTCCAGTAAACCAGCAGCTATTACCAAATAATTCTGGTTTTGATGAGCTCAGAGGGTGAATCAGAAGTGGGCAGAGTGGCGTTTCCCTTGAAATATACCCGAGTTTAAACATTAGAGGGAGAAGCAAAGATATGTTTGGGATTTTATTGCCGGCAAGGAAATACGGGCGATGCTGGCACCCTCAGCTGTGTGGAAATGGTCTTTCCTTTTCCTTTTTTTTTTTTTTAAATTTGCATGAACAGGAGCCACTGTGGGCCTGGGCAAAGCTGTGATGCTGCTGTCACTCAGGCAGAAGCGACCTCTTGGTGTCCAGGGGCTCATGCTCATGGTTCTCATATGGGTGTCCTCTTTCAAAAAGAGAATTCCAGGGGCGAGGGTCACTCCTGGGAGCCCTCGTCGTCTTGTTGGGCTGTGAACTAGAGGAGGACCTGGCTCCAGGTCCCCCAGGAGGGAGTCCTGGTAGCTTCCCCAGAGATATGGAGGTTTGGGAGGGACAGAGCAAACAGCTGGGAGCTTCCTACCCCCTGACTCGGGGAGACAGGGCTCCTGGCCCTGCGATGGAATTGGACAGGGCGTGGGTAACAGGGTAAAGACTGGGTGGGCCACACATCACAGGGAAGCCTGGCTGTTTTTCAGAGTATTTTGTGAAACTGGCCATGGCTGAAAAGTAGCTTTAAAAAATCATGGAAAGCGACTTCAAGCAGGAGGTCCTCGGGAGGCTTTATGGCAACCGGGTTTGGAAGCAGCTGAGAGCTCAGATGGCCCTGGCTTCTGATTCTGGCTCGGCCTCCTTGTTGGCTAGGAAGCCTGGGCAGGCTCCAGTGCCTCCTGCTCATCAGCCTTCTCATCTATCCGCTGTGGGAAATTGGATCTACGTCTGAGGGTCACTGGGGGTGGCGTGAGGTGATGCACAGGCCGGACCCCTGTGAGAGCTTCGTAACTGAGACCAGTCCTGTGAGTGAGCCAGTCACCCATCTGTCAGAGTCACCTGCTCTGCCTGAAGTCTCGTCTCCCAAGAGGGGGTCTGACCAGATTCCCCTGGGTTTACAACTTCACAGGGCCTCACTGCCTGGAGAACAGCATCTCACCTCCTTGAAGTCTGGCTTCTTTTATCTCTTCAATCCCATTTCTCACCACCTCAGGAACTGGTTCCCCAAACCTACCCCGCTCCCAACCTCCGTGCCTTCAAGCAGGATGCTCCTTCCTCTGCCTGAAACCCCCTTCCCCTCTGGCTCCTGCCTACTCCTCCCACACGGCTGATTCCAGACAACCCCCCACTCCTTCCCCTTCCCTTCTCGGGGCAGTTTATTCTGGTCACTCCCTCTGATTGGGGCCATGTCTACTGGCCTCCGGTCACATTTCAGTCTGCCACCAACACTCTGCAGAGTGACGGGGCACTACCCTCGCCCACAGGACTCACACCTGGAACTACCTTTCCCTTCTAGGCCACGAGCTCCCCGGTTCTGCCAGTTCTTGCTCCCTCCCCGGTGCCTAGTCTAGTATCTGGAACAAAACAGCTCAAAAAAGGTGTGTTGAAAGAATTAATGGCTTGCTAAATGAATGACTTCTTCTTGATATGGGGGCCAGTCTCGTAAATGAGTCACAGGACCCGAGTCACCGGGCCTTGCCCCCACCCGCCGACCTGGGTGAAACGCTCCCCATGATGACATCATGAGTTACCCTTAATTCTCAGAATCACCCATGCCTTCTTCTTCTGCTCGTATTTGCTTCTCATCCCCCTCCTCCTCCTTCCTTTTCTTCCTCCTCTGGGGGCGGCACATCTAAATAAGGCGCGGCTCCCCCCGCCACCCATCCGGTGCAGTGTCCTGATTTTCACCCAGTGATGACCCTTGGGTAATGATGAGCTGGAATTAGGAGCTTGATCCCCAGATAAGAAGGCGGGACAGATGAGACTCCAGGGGGAACCCTAGCGTTGGACTGGAATGGAGACTCTGCCGCCAATAGGGAACCCTGCTGCTCTTCGCTTAACTGAGAAGAGGCCTGGGAGGGCGTAGGTGGGGGGAGGAGAGAGTGTTTCATGGAGAAGGCCTAAGCTGAGGAGAATGGGCATGGGGTCTGGGAACCTCTCAAGGCCTCCACATTCTAAGATAATCCTGGTTCTGGCGTGGGTGGGGAGGGGGCTCTAACCCTCGCCCGTACGACTCGAACCTGGTTACCTGTGGTCCCTTGGGGAGGGCAATCACCCTCCCTCCACCCAACTCAGATGGTCAGGCAGGAGCCCAGAGGTGACCGCTCCGGCCATGAGCCCCGGCCAAACCCAGGGGACATGGCTACCTCTTTTTCTCTCCTTTTTCTCTTCTTTTCCTTTTCCCTAAGACTCCCTCTATTTCATTAAATGCAGTGGAGGTGTTCTGGGCCTAAGATATGAGGATCTGGCCATTCGGAGCGTGTCTCCAGGTCATTGCCATTTTCCTGTTGTGTACTTTTCCACAAGAATGACCAAGTAAATTAGGACTCTGCTTCGGAAAAATTGACAGAAAATGTATTGCATGAATTAACTTCCCCCCGCCAACCCCCGCCCCAAGTTGGTTTGTAAATAAGTCGAAGTAAATAAGGCAAGGAGCATAGATAAATCAAAGGATATTTCTTTAGGTTCTTAAGGGACAGAGGGGAGCTAGTTGGCCTCACAGCAGCAACTCTGGCCCCACCTTCTCACGCTGCAATCCAACCATTTCCTGGTCTGTTTGCTCACTGGATGGTGAGGCCTGGAGGGCAGGGGCTGTGTATATATCACCCCTCTCTCTCAATCCCTGGTGCCCAACACGGGGCCTGGTGCAGTAGGTAGGCTGATTATATAATTTATCCAAACTGGGACTTTCAAGAGTGAAAGGAAGCTATTAATAATGCTGTCAGGACAACAGTTGTAACCTGGGACTAACGAATACATGAATAAATAAATGAATGAATGATTTTTTCAAAGGTCGAGGCTGTTGGTGCTGAGGCATCCATGGTTTCCTACATCTGTTGATGCCACTGTCAAACAGAAAATTTACCTGTGTACGTATTACATGTAAAGTCCATCTCTGTTCTTCTCTTAGGATGGGGACTCCCACTACAGAAGGAAGAACAGGGCTGAGAACGAAGGGCCTTGTTGCAGCTGCTCAGAGTCCTCCACTGTGTGCTCTGCTCAGTTGGGTGCCAGGCACTGAGCTAGACTCTTATATTCTTTTATTGCATTTAATCCTCACACCGGCCTTGCAAAATAGGTACTCTTATTACCTTTTGCAGGTGAGTCAGTTGAGGCTTAGAGAAGTTAAACAACGTGCCCCCAAATCTGATACACCACTACCAGTATCAGAGCAGCAACCCGTGCCCAAGACTGATGGACATCTAAGTGTGTGGTTTTAATGGTCCCCAACCCTGCTTTCATGCACCTTCTCTCAGGTAGTAGACTTAGAACAGAGGCCCGGGGTGTCCTGTTTAAGGAAGCAGGGCTGCTCGCCCCTGCTCCATGCCTCCCTCAGTGCCCAGGTAATCCCAGGTGCATAGGCTGGAGAGAAGTCATCCAGGCTGGGGCCAGGGCCTTGTCAGAATGGGAATAGAGAGTTTGCTCTCCTGGAGGCCAATCCTATGTCCAATTGCAGGGTGATGTCCTGGACAGCACAGTGGCCAGGAAGGTGACAGGTGGGCTCCTCATGGATTACAAGCCCTCCGGCCCTTCCACAGGTAAGGACGCCATAAAATAAGCATTGTGCCTGAGTCTTTACGGCTGGTGAGGGAAAGTTAAGAAGGAGAAGGCAGGCCTGGACTCCTTACGAAATTGCTGTCAGCCTTCCACCTCCTGCCTCCTGCCCTCCCCACTCCTACACCTGCCCCTTGGAGGGCCACGGAATTTCCTTGATACCTGTCTGTTTTTCTAGAAAGGCCATCTGTGGCCCAGTTCCAGCCCATAAGGAGAGCAGGCCCAGTGATCTGAGCTCTCCAGCCCAGAGTGGACCATGCTACAACCGAGAGCCCGCAGGAGCGGCTGGCGGGGGCCTGGACACACTGAAATGAGGAGGGGGAGGCAATGCCAGGACCTCTCTTCCCTTGCAAGATTCCCAGGTCCCCGGAGTGAGAGGGCTGGACCTGTGACTCTCAGTGGGTCGGGGGAGTGCCTCACCCAGGAAGGGGGTCAGCCGGGGCTCTGCTGGGCACATTCCCAGCTCATTCTCCACCTGCTGGCCTCTGCCTGCAGCTCTCTTCAGACTGGCCTTGACCCCAGGCTGCCAGCCTGGCACCATCCCGGAGAGGGCTGGCCACGCACAGCTAACTGGCGCCCTCTAGTGCCGGCCACTCACGGCCCAGCTGCCCCTCTGGGCAGCTTCTTGGCTCCCCTGAGGCAGGCTCCGTGAACAGTCCCCCAACCCTACCGTTTATCTTCCAAATCAGAACACTTCTGAGAGTGGGGGTGGCGTGGAGAAATCTGTTGATAATAATACTGGGACGACAGACGTAGAACAGGACTTTCTCAAGCAAATTGTGCATCTGGTCACCCTACCAAGGTCAGAAGCACCCCCTCCTCACAGTCAACACCAGAACCACCTCTGTACAGAGAACTTCTTACTTGTTACCCATTAAGTAAATGACATTACACGTGCGAAGTCCTTAGCACGAGGCCCGGAAGAGCAGGTGCTCAATAAACACATATTAGCTACACTTGGTGGTAAGAAGCTTCAGCTTGGTCTGGCTCTGGGGCCCATTTGCAGCCAGATGGACAGGGGAAGCTGCATCGGAAGTTCCTTGTGGAGTGGGAAGGAGGACTCTAGAGTCTGGCACCTCGCAGGAGGGTAGGTGGTGGAGCTCAGCGTGCCGTGGCTGAAGAGCAAACCTAAAACGTCAACTTATGGTTAATCCAGACATCCCTTCTTCAGTTTTGGGTCTTCCTGGGAACTCCAGAGAAAAGCCGCCCCTCCAGCAAGAGAAGGGCATTTCGACATGGCACCTTTCCCTACCAGCTTTGCTCCATCTCCTCACCCTTCCCCTTTGCACCAGCTTTAGCGATGCCCTCTGCTCTGCTGGCCCCCTCCGTGACTAACAGGTAAGTGTGTGGACTGCCACCTCTCCATTCCTCCCTCCCCCTCCATTTCCTCATCACTGCCTGGTGGCCTCTGGGGACAGGGCCTCAGGGTGGTGTGATAACTGCTGACTCCCTGGGGCTCTCTGACGTGGGCTGATGCAAGGTGGCAGGCATCTGTGACTCTTGCACCAGGTGAGGACCAGCATGGGGACTTGAGTCTTACCCTCGGGGAGCCAGCAGCTCCAGAGGAAGCAGTCACACATACAGCTGAATCTGGAAAACCCCAGGGTCAAAGGATTTCCACAGGTGGAGGTGGGGTGAAGACATGACAGGGCTCAGCTTGGGGGCTCCCGGGGGAGGAATCTGAAGTAACACTCGGTGTATGTGTGTGTCCATATCTATGTCAGTGTATGTATGATTCAGAGAGACGTAGAGTGACTTTAGCAAAGTCAGGGAGATTTGGAGGCTGGGCAAACGTCATTCGAAGAGTTCCTTGGTGTAGGGATGACGGTGGCAGGTCTGCTGCCTTGTGTGGGAAAGGGAAGAAAGATTCGAGTTGGTTTTTTGTGTTCCTCAAACCAGTTTGCCCGCATCCTTGGCATCTGTGCCCTGTGAACGACCTGTTTGGAACCATGCATGTCTGGGCCTGAGGGGTGGCAGTGCCTACGTGAGGCCAGCAGTCTCTACAGCTGCCACGGGGTCATCAGCAGCTGTTGGAATGGAGGGAGGGTCTGGCTCTGTTTGCTACACTACACTTAGAAGGTTCCTCCCTACCCTTAAAAGGCAAAGGAATGTCCTTCTGCTCCTCACTCAGCTCCCCACCCCCACCGCAGCAGGCGGAGCCGGGGGGTCACAACCCACAGGTGTGGGCTGTGGTCTCAGCCCCACGCAGCCTCCAGTCCTGTGCAGCTCCTGAGTCTGCTCCACCTTTTCGCTTCTCAGGGCCCTGGCTCTAACATAAGGCTTCATTCTCTTAAGAGCTCACACTCAGAGCTTTGCACAACCAGCAATACCCATAGGCATTGGGTCTGAAGCAAAAAATACTGGGTTTGAGATCAGGCTCTGCCATTTACCAGCTGTGTGGCCTTGGGCAGGTCAAACTCTTTGAGCCTCAGTTATCCCAGCAGTAAACTGGGGATAATAACACTTAATGGTCCTTATTTCATGAGTCTGTCATGAGGCACAATTGAGATGATGCACATGCAAACACTTCGCAAAGGGCTCTGCCAGTGGTAGTTACCAGGGCTCTCATACCATACACGACCCAAACAGAACACATCCAGGAATGGAAATGCGTGCGCTGAGTGCCACTTAAGTGCCTGGCACGGCTCCTTTACTCATTCGGCAGCCATCTATTGAGCCTACTGTGTGCCAGGAGCTCTTTTAGGCACATGGGCTGTACAAATAATGGAAACACAAGATCCCTGCCATCCTGGAGCTCACATTCTAGGGGAGGAAGTCCCCTGTACCCCAGTCTACCCAGAGCACACTCTGACCTCTTTCCTGCACCCACAAACCTAGCCCAAAAGGTCAGGCCACATTGGGCCACCAGGAATTCTCTTCCTAATTACCTCACAGTCACCTGCTGGCCTGGCAGAAGCCCTTGACTGGAAAAACAAGGTCATTCTGATACTTGCTAGAACACTCAGAGCGTTTGGCAAAAAGCACAATTAAGTCTAATTGCCCATTTTCCAGGTGATGAAATTGGGGTCCAGAAAAGTTTAACTGCCTTGCCCTAGGTTACGCAGCTGATCAGTAACAATTATTCCGTCAGCAAACATTTATTGAGCCGCCCACCTTTCTGGGCACTGGGGTCAAGGTTCCATCTTGACGGGGCTTACATTCTGTTAGAAGGCAATGTAAACGAAATCTGTAAGCAAGTAAGCTCATTTCAGGCAGTGCTGCGCGCTGAGCAGAAAACCAGACAGGACAAAGGAAGGGGGAGTAACTGGGTGTTAGGGCGGTCAGGGGAGGCCTCGTCAGGAGCAGGTATTTAAGCTAAGGACTCCTACCTGCACTGAAAAGGCAAAGGAATTCTTCTCCGTCCCTGCCCACTGGAAAAAAGAAATGTCACCAGAAGAGGGAATGGGGTGTGAGCCCCTCCAGGGGAGAGAGAGCAAGGCTTTTGGAGCCTAGAGGTGGGTAACTGTGGTGTGAGGAGCAAGGTGGCCTTCCTTGTTACACAGAGCTCAGGGCATCTGGGGCTGCTTTTTTTGTTCTTTTTTTCTTTTTTTTTTTAAATAGACTATATTTTAGGATCACAGCAAATCGAGTAGGAAGTACAAAGAGTTCTCGTATGTCCCGTGGTCTCACATATATACAGTAGTCTCCTTTGATCCGTGGTTTGCTTCACATAGTTTCAGTTACTCGTGCTTAACCACAGTCTAAAAATATTAATGAAAAATTCTGGAAATAAACAATTCATAAGTTTTAAATTGCTTGCTATTCTGAGTAGCATGATGAAATCTCGCGCCATCCGGCTCCGTCCCGCCCAGAACGTGACTCATCCCTTTGTCCAGTGTCTCCACACTGTAGATGCTCCCTGCCCATTAGTCATTTAGTAGCCGTCTCGGTTATCAGATCAGCTGTCATGGTACCACGGTGCTTGTGTTCATATAACCCTTATTTTACCTAAAAATGACTCCAAAGAGCAAGAATAGTGATGCAGGCAATTTGGTTATGCCAGAGAGGAGCTATAAAGTGTATGTATGTATGCATGCACGTATAGGAAAAAACATAGTATATACAGTGTTTGGTACTATCTGTGGTTTCAGGAATCCACTGGGGGCCTTGGAACGTGTCCCCCATGGATAAAGGGGGGACTACTGTACCCTTTGCTCCCCCTACAACCTCCCCAGCCATCAACATTCCTCACCAGAGTGGTACATCTGTTACTGTCCAACATTACAGAACAGTAACCCGAAGTTCATAGTTTTCATTAGGTTTCATTGGTATTGTACGCTGTGAGTTGTGACAAATGTATAATGACCTCTATCAACCATTATAGCATCATACTGAGCAGCGTCACTGCCCTAAAAGTGCCCTCTCATCCTTCCCCCTCTCCTAATGCCTGGCAACCAAGGATCATTTTACTGTCTCCATAGTTTCGTCTTTTCCAGAATATCGTATGGTGGGAATGATCTAGTGTGCAGCCTTTTCAGATTGACTTCTTTCACTTAGTACTTTGCACTTAAGTTTGTTTCCACCATGTCTTTTCATGGTTTGCTAGCTTATTTCTTTTGGGCACTGAATGAAATTCCATTGTCTGGATATAGAAGCTGCTTTTGTTTTGTTTTGTTTTTATCTAGGCTTTTATCTAGCTTTTCCTGCAGCAACTTCAGCCTGCAAGCCCTATCAGTGCCCACTGATGGGGTGGAGCAGGGATGTTGGGTGGTGCTTGCAGCTGGCCTAGCTATGAAGGATGTGGCTTCTCAGGGCCCCCAGGCTGCACTACCCCCAGTGCCCAACAGGTGGCCACAGAAACACCTGTTCTGGCCAGCTTCTGGCTGGCAATGACAGCTGGACAGGAAGGATACTTGGGAGTAGGTGTGGGGAAACAAGACAGAAAGGGGGCAGTTCCTCGTGAGCCTCCTCTCTCTCAGTCTCCCCGGGCGAGTTGAGCAGCTGAGCTATGTGGTTTGGGGAAGGGACAGGACTTGGAGCATTTCGCCATTCTGTTCTTCAAGGAAAGAGTAGTTCTAGTGCCTGGCCCTCACACAGCGCTCTCTTCTAGACTATAAACTTCCAGAAGTATGCTCTTCACAATGAGATCTGATCCCAAGCAAGTAGTTCCCTGTGCAGAGAGCTCCATTTACCTGGGGAGAGCCTCCATGGGGTAAGGAAAATGGACACTGGTATATTTTGCCCTTGGAGCTGGCAGCCTAAAGGGAAAAAATATTTCTGCTGAGAGAGGCTGCTGCCTTTTGTCAGCCAGACTGAACTGTGGCAACAGTGAATGGATACAAAAATGTGGTATATTCATACCCTGGAATATTATTCAGCCTTAAAAAGGAATGAAATGCTGATATGTGCTACAAGATGAAAGAACATTGAAACCATTTTGCCAAACAAGCCAGTCACAAAAGGAGAAATATTGTATGATTCCTCATGGATGAGGTATGTAGAATAGTTAAATTTATGAAACAAAGTAGAGTGGTGGTTGCCAGTGGCTGGGGGAGGGGGAATGGGGAGTGAATATCTGATGGGGACAGAGTTTCAGTTTGAGATGCTGAAAAGTTCTGCAGATAAATGGTGGTGATAATGGCACACATTGTAACTGTCCTTAATGACACTGAATTGTACACTTAAAAATGATTAAAATGGTAAATTTTGTTATATATTTTTACTACCATAAAAAACATTTAAAAAACAGATTGAACTTGGATCATAAAGTCCATGGAGCCCATCTCGTTCTTCCCTTGCTGTTCACACAGCCCGCTCTGGGACAACCTGCCGTGCGTGGTGTGGCTTCCAGCCAGCTCTTCAAAACGGAGATCCCCCTACCTTGAAAGAGCAATGAACCTCAAGTGGCAAGACCTGTGTTGGTGCCTCATAGCTAGACCTCAGCTTCCTAGTATATAAAATAGAGGAAATAATACTTGCCTTACCCTATGTTACAGAATCGTCATAGGATAGGTGAAGTGACATGTGAAAGTAACTTTGTAAACTCGAAAGTATTCTATACAGATAAGGAATCATTCACATTATGATCCTTATTGACTTCCTAGGTCATTGGCTTCCTTTAGGGACAGCTCTAATTGTTGGAAAGTTCAGGCAGAATTGTGAAGAAGCAAAGGTCGCTCTTGGTATCACGTCACCTCTTACAGATGTCTTAGAATATCTCTCTGCTTTTAGCAACTTCATTCTCCATCCCAACCCCTTGTTACTGTGAGCAAATCTCCTGCCTATAACTTTTGCCCTTGGGAATTAGGAAGAGCCCACTTCTCCTGTATGTCACTTTTACTCTCACACTGTTGTCATTCTCACAACACTTCTGACTCCAGATGTGTGGGGTTCCCCCTCCCACCCCGCCCCACACACACCCCAAGCAATTCTGAAACACCAGTGGGTATCCTACAAGTCAACTCAATTCCGACATTGCCTACCTGGACATAATGTCCAATTCCACAGGTTAAGGACTCAATCTCACAAGATGAGTCCCGTTTGTCACATGTGCTCCGACTGACTGGCTGTAAATCAGAGGTCCCCACAACCCCCTCCTTGAGTTCTACTAATTTGCTGAGGGGCTCACAGAACTCAGGAAAAATAGTTTACCTACTGTATACCAGTTTATTATAAAAGGATGTAACTCAAGAACAGCCAGATGGGAGAGTCACACTGGGCATGGCACGCGGGAAGGGGTAGGGAGCATTCATGCCCTCTCTGAGCAACTCATGCATCCACCAACCTGGAAGCTCCCCAAACCCCATATTTTGAGGCTTTTGTGCAGGCTTCATCATGTAGGCGGGATTGATCATTAACTCTATTCCAGCCCCTCTCCCCTCTGGAAGATAGAGGCGGGTCTGAAAATTCCAAGCTTCTACTCATAGCTTGGTCTTTCTGGTGACCAGCCCCCATCCAGGAACCCAAGAGTCACCTCATCAGAACAAAAGACACTGCTGTCACCCAAGAAGTTCTGAGAGATTTAGGAACTCTGTGTCAGGAACCAGGATCAAAGACCAAATGTTAGAATAGAAAATGCTCCTGATGCTCTTATCACTTAGGAAATTATGTTTCGTTTTGTTCTTGTTTTTGTGGGAGGTGGGGAAAGGTTGTTGTTGTTTTAGGAGCCCTGTGCCAGGAACCAGGAAAATAAATATATGTATTTCCTATAATCTCACAGGAACTAAGGTGTCACCTCCTCCAGAAAGACTTTCCAGGTATGTCTTCCCTCTTCCCTCACCTGAGCCAGACAGGATTTTGGGAGCCGTGGGATGCAATGGATACATAGTGAAACAATAAAGACCTAGGTTTGAATTTTGCTGCCATCATTAACTATGCATTTGACCTTGACAAACATTTAACCTCTCTGAACCTCAACATCTCTCTGTAAATCAATGGCAATAAATTATTTAACAAGATGGCAAAGAAGATTAAATGGTATAACCAACCATGCTAGAACATGGAGAATGCTCAGTGAATAATAATAGTTTTCATCCTTTGAACTCTCATAACCCTTTATCTGAGCTTCAGCCTTGCGTTATAGGTATGTGTACATCCTTCCTTCTTTCAACAAATATTTAATTGAATAGCAGTAAGTGTTATGAAGAAAACTAAAGCGAAGCGTGGGAGGGAGAAAATGTGTGTTGTACTGCTAGTTTATTTAGGATGGTTCAAAGAGACCTTACTGATAAGGCATCATTTAGGCAGAGAACGGAGGGAGGGAGCCCCGTATACATCAGAGAAGATTACTGGGGCAAGAGTAACGTCTTTGAGGCAGGGACGTGCTGGTGTGTTTGAGGAACAGCTAGGAAGCCCAAGTGGCCAGATCAGAGTGAGCAAGACGGGGAGGGAGGAAGAGCAGAGAAGTAGGAGGAGCCTCATCACACGGGGCCTTTGTAGACTGGGAAGGACTCTTCGTGTCTTGGTGAGGTGGGAAGCCAGTGGTGAGTGTTCAGAAGAGTGAAGGAACTGACGTAAGTTTTAAAAAGATCCCTTTGGCTGCTGTGTCCTATGCCATTGATGGTAGTGTAGCAAGAGTACAAATACGGACACTGAATAGTAGGCTACTGCAACGATCCAGGCAAGAGATAATAGTGGCTTGGACCAGGATGGCAAATGGAGGTAGAAAGAATGGCCAGATTCTGAATGTATACTGGTTTGAAGGGGGAGCTGTGAGTACCTGTTGGGCTGTGAGAGAAGGTGCTAGTGCCCAGCGCTTCGTGCTTGGGGAATCGTGAAGGTGGTTTTCATCTCTGAGATAAGCCAGGTTACAGGAAAAGCAGGTTTGGGTGGAGCAGAATGGGAATTAGGAATTTGATTTGGTATTTACCTAGTTATTTACCATTTCCCATGCTCTTCATTTGTTTCTGATGATCCAAATTTTCCTCTCGTATTGTTTTCCTTCAGCCTGAGAACTTTCTTTAGCATTTTGTTTTTGGTAGCGAAGATCTGCTAATGGTGAATTTTTAAAGTTTTTCTTTATCTGGAAATCTATTTTATCTTTAGTTTTGAAGAATATTTTTGTTGAATATAGAATTCTGGTTTGAAATTTTACTTTTAATGCTTTAGAGATGTTGGATCACTGGTTTCTGGCCTCTATTATATATTTTCTGGGGTTTTTTTTTTTTCAGCTTTATTAAGGTATAATTAACAAAATTATAGATATCTAAAGTATAAACATGACGACTTGATATATGTAGACACTGTGAAAAGATTCCTCACATCAAGTTAATTAGCACGTCTATCACCTCACATATTTACCTTTTTGGAGGGTGAGAACATTTAAGCTCTCCTTTCTTAGAAAATTTGTGATACAGTACAGTGCTATTGGCTTTGGTCTCTATGCTATACACTAGATCCTCAGACCATATTCATCTTATAGCTGAGCTTTATACTCTTACCAATCTCTCCCTATTTTCCCAACCCCCAGCCCCTGGCAACTACTTTTCTACTTTCTGTTTCTGTAAGTTCATCCATCTATGAGTTCATCATCGCAAATGACATGATTTCCTTATTTTTAAAGCTGAACAATATTCCATTGTACAGATGTAGCACATTTTCTTATCCATTCATCTGTTGATAGACACTTAAATTGTTTCCATACCTTGGCTATTGTGAAATGCTACAATGAACATGGGAGTACAGATGTCTCTTTGGGATAATGGTTTCATTTCCTTTGGATAAATACCCAGGAGTAAAATTGTTGGGTCATAGGTAGTTCTATTTTTAATACCTTGAGGAACCTCCATATTCTTTTCTACAGTGGTTGTACCAAATTACATGCCCACCAAGAGTGCACAAGGGCTCCCTTTTCTCCACATCCTTAGCCATATTTGTTATCTCTTGTCTTTTTGGTAATAGTCATCCTAATAGGTGTGGAGTGATATGTCATTTATATATGATGATTAGTAATGTTGAGCATCTTTTCATATACCTGTTATCCATTTGTATATTTTATTTGGACAAATTTCTGTTCTAGCCTTTTGTTCATTTTTAATTGAGTTACTAATTTTATTTTTTTCTGCTATTTAGTTGTATGAAATTCCTTGTGTGTTTTGTTTAACCCCATAGCAGATGTTGACCCTTACTGTTTCTGATGAGAAGTCGTTTGAATTGTTTTTAACTCTATGTAAGGTATCTTTTTTCTCTGGCTACTTTCAAGGTTTTCTCTTAATGATTGTTTTTTAGCAGTTCGACTACAATGCACCCAAGGGAAGTTTTCTTTGTGTTTATTATTCTTGGGGTATACTAGGCTTCTTGAATCTGTAAATGCATGTCTTTCACCAAATTGGGGTGAAATTTTGGCTACTATTTCTTCAAGAAAATCTTTTCCTCTTCAGTAGTCTCTTTCCTTTTCTTTGATTCCAGTTACAAAATGTTAGACAGTTTGATGTTGTTTCTTAGGCCTCCGAGGCTCTGTTCATCTTTTCCCCATTTTTCTTTCTCCTTGTTCTTATCCAGCTTCAAGGTCATTGACTCTTCCCTCTGTTACTTCCATTCCGCTGTTAAGCCTATCCAGTAAATTTTTTATTTCAGACATTATCTTTTTAAGATCTACAATTTCCATCAAGCTTTCAAAAAATAGAGTTTATTTCTCTGATGAGATTTCCTATCTTTTTATTTGTGACAAACAGATAACGTCTTACCTCACAAAGCATAGTTGTAAGAGCTCCTTTACAATTATGATCTGCTAATTCTAATATCTGGGTTATCTTGGCATCAGTCTCTGTCGATCACCTTCTCTCTTGAGTATGGGTTAGATTTTCCATTTTCTTTATGTGCCAAGTAATTTTGGAGTATTCTGATCATTGCGATTGTTGTTGCGGAGACTCTGGATTCTGTTATATAGCTCCCCAAAATGCTGATTGAGTCAAGCTGTAAACTGTCTCATGGGCCACAGTTTAAACCTCAGTTCAGTTCTTTTATTCTTATCTAGGCCTCCTTAGCCTGCCTCATGTATGCATGGTCCAGATATTGGTCAGAGGTTTGGATGAAGTTTATATACAGAATGTGTGATTCTTCCTCTCTGGGTCTCTCTATTCCTGGATTCCTCCTCTCACTTTTCAAACGCTTTGGACACAAGTGTTTAGTCTACTGTGGACCATTGCTGCCCTTTTTCTCTTAACTGAGAAATTACTAAATGATTTGAGATATGTGTAGAATGTTCTGAATATCTCTGAAGGGATACTGAAGAAATTGATGACAGTAGTTTTAATGGCATGTGTGTGGGGGTGGGGGGAAGGGAGGGAGTGGAGATTGGTTGAGAATTGTAAAAAAATGTAAGTTTTTGAAGTATTTGCTGATTTATAATCGGCATTTTATTTTAAGACAAACCCATCCTAGGGTCAAGCAACATGAGCCACATGGCATCCTGGGTTTTAATGCCCATTCAGGGCACTTGGAATGAGTGAGAGTGGGTAGAAATCAGTTTTTGGCAGAACAAGATCATGAAAAGAAAAAGTCATGGTATAATTCTGACCCTGCTCCAGTTCTTGTAAAATAACATCTAAGCAACCTGCTCATGCTTAGTTGAGCTACAATAGGGAACTTCTGCCTTACGAATACTGATGGCTGCAGTGTCTTCCAGGAGGGTCCTTGAGGAACAGCTGCTCCTGGTGGTTCGTTACTGCAGGGAAATGGCCCAGCACAGCTCTGCAACAGGCCACACCATTGTTCTTTTTTTGGTCAGTTCTTTAGTCTGCAGAAAATAGTAAATAAACCTATTCAACAGATTAAGTAATTCAGGAATCTGAAGGGAAGAGGTGTGGATTACACAGCTAATGCTATGCCATAACTCAGGTACCTAGGCAATTTGGCAAACAGCATCAAGGGGCTGAGATGGAAGGGCTGAGGGAACAGATCTGGTCATGGACAAACTAGAGGCACGAAGGGTATAGAAGCCTCTTGCTTAATCTTGGGGTGGGGTGAGGAGTGTGGTCAATATGAAAGTGTCAAGACAGTGACTGTCATCATGGAGAGGTATGTCTGCAAGTGGCAGGACACTCAGGAAAATGATCTCATTTGAGGAGATGGATGGAATCTTTCTGAGGAGTCTGGGATCTGCCTGCGACTTCCGCAGCTGCCTCCTGAACCTGGGAATGGAGCCCATTAAAAGGCTAGTCCTGGACCTGTCACCTTGTTCCAATCACAACTGCACTTGGTTGCCATCCTGCTCTGAGCCTGACTGGATAAAATGAATCTGTATTTGGCCCACAAAACAGGGATGCTCCCACTCTGTTATCTGACCTAGTAGCTTTCAAACTTTCTTTCACCAATTTTACACCATAATTCACTGTAAACACACAAAGTTTTGAAACAAAACTTTAACGAAAGTTTGTACTAATTGTGATGTACTCTGATATTTTTATTTTATTTTATTTTTTTTAATGCTACTTGCAACAACCAAGTTGATTTCATAACTCACTAATGGGTTGTAACCAGTAGTTTAAAAACACCACTCTAACCATATAAGTCAATCAGATTTGGTCTCTCTGATTCTCACAGGGTAGTAAGCCACGCAGGGGCCCCAAAAGTCTCATACCCAGTTGATATCTCAGCCTGTCTATCTGTTCCCATAGATTTGCTTATATGAACTTCAGAACACATTTATGTAAGTGTGCACTTTGCCCTTTTCGACCTGACCTCAAACAGACTCACTTTTCTGCACCCCGCGAGCCACAGTGCTGAGCTCACCACTTCATTCCTTGTTTCTCTGATCTGCTGCACCCAGCGCTCCGCCTCTCCCCACTCGGTCCCTGTGGGAGATCCCTGAAGTTAAAATATTTCAATCAAAGAATGTCAGGGGTGAAAGAGACTAAAAATCATTTCATACAACCACCCCTTTGATGCATCTCAGTCTCCACACTCTGCTCGCATCCCTCCAGGGACAGAGAGCTCCCTACTTGTTGAGGCAGTCCCTTCCCTCTTTGGACAATAATTAAACCAGAATTTGTCTTCCTATGGCTTCTATTTCTTAGTTTTTGTGTCAAAATTAGCCCTTATATATTATCGGAACTGTGGCTGGCAGTAAACACTAGATAAAGATTTCTCACTGACAGCAGCAGCAGTGGTTGTCTTAGTGCTGCCAACAAGAGTAACTCATCTCACCCTTTTTCACATCGCTGCCTTCAGATGTTCGAAGGAAGGGATCACATCGCCTGGGTCTTCTCTTTTCTCTGCTGAAGATCCCCAGTTCTGTTTGTCCTTCCTGGCGTATGTGGTTTCCTGGCCCTTTACATCCAGTTCACTGCATCCTCTGGGTACAGCTGGTCTCTCATAGGTCGCTGCCTCTCTGAATATGCAAGTCTTCAGAACTGGGCTCCTTGCGTGGGGCACCAGGGCCGAGAACAGACTCTTACCTCCGGTGACCTGAGTGCTCAGCAGCTCATAATGCTGCCCAAGATTATTAATAGCTCACATCAGATCAGAGAGAGGCCTGCCTGCAAGCACAAATAAAGGAGGGGTGGGTGGGGTGGCATCCCCCGCTCAGAGCTCAGTCCCTGTAGTAATGAGCTGGCATCCCAGAAGGAATTGGGCCTGCAAGAACATGGTAGCTCACCCAGGAAGAGCCAAATACCCAGTGGCTACACCAAGTATCTCAGGCTCCAATAGCTGCAGAGAGACAGATAGTAGTGGGGCCATGGTGAGCTTGGGTGCCACACGCTCCATCCCAGGGCTGCTCTGCTGAAGTTAGTTATTACCGTGCAGGAATATGGGCCCTCATGTTTTGAGATCATCCACATTTTCAAAAGAAGTCAGAAGTATAAAATTTTTTATATAGAATTATCCCATTTTAAAATGTCAACTAATTCAGATTTTTTTTCAAAAGGTGACATGAGGCAACAGCATCCAGGCTACACCAAACCACTGTGACCTTCAGGTCTCCTTTTGGACCTCTGTTCCGTATGCACAGAGCTGGGGGTCTTGGTGGCACCTGGTTACTGGCCCACCCAACTTTTACTCCAGTCTCTCCAGTTCTCAAGTCACTGCTGCTGCCAGGGCCAAATTTGGGGAAAACAGCTATGTTATCTGAGCAGCCAGAGAGCAATTCCCTGAGTCTCACACTCACCTTTCCTGGGCAGGTAGAGAGAGCAGTTGAGCCTGGAATACTGTGTGGAGGAAGGCTTTGAATGGAATCAGTCTTCCCCCCACCCCCTTCCTCACCCCTCCTCACCCCCACTAAGGGGCAGGAACATGACCTGCTTGTAAAGTACCTACCTGCTCATTGGAGGAGGAAGAAATCAGGCTTCGCTTGGCTTCTGGCTTCCTTCATGACTTAAAATTCCCCTTCCCAATGACTGTTTGCTTATCTCTTTGCAAAACGACGGGGTAAAAATGTAGTTGCTTATTGTAAAATTTTGGATTCTTTATGGATCCACAGAATCACAGAGTTTTAGAGCAAGAAAGGGGATTTTCAACCGGCTAGTGGGCCTAATCAGGTAAACTAAGGCAGAGAGTAATTTGCCCAAAGTCTTGTTGCTCGTTCACTGGCTCCCCTATTTCAGATAATCTTTTTATTTCCTTGGGAAAATGAACCGTAGCCGCCCCTCGCCCCGTTGCACCCACTCGCACTCTTCAGAGCTGGCCTCATCAACTCACCTTAGAGATAGTATTGTATTTTATGCAAAATAGAAAATTTGCATAAAATACTAATAACATTTGAAAAATATTTTATATTAAAATAGTAATAAAACGTTTACTAAACCCTCCATGAAATAACATGACTCCCCAAAGTTTTGCATAATTCGAACCCCTGCAGGACAAGTGAATTGTAAACTGTGTATGCTAGTGCCACGCGGTTGACCTATAACTTCAGCTAGTAAACAGAGACCACTACCATACTTCATCAGGATTGGTTTGAATGTACGTGAGCTTTAAAATGTGCGGGTTTTCAAAATGCATCTTTCCCGTAAAATGAACTGCCTGGTACTCCACTGGACAGGTGTGATTGTTCTCCCAATTGGATGAAACCCACCCTGGCCTGAGAGCTCTTGGTGATTGATGATGGCTGACTGCCTTCCTAACAGCCATTCCTCCTTTCTGCATTGAGAGTAGAATCCCAATTCTGTTTAGATATTGATCAACAATATGCTCAAGGCAGGTGGCACCAGTCCTAGGATGTGAGTCATACTTGGTCTAGGTCCCATCTCCTTTGCCAATGGTTGGTTTAGAAGTGGTGGTGATGAGACCCAGTTATGCCTACCAACACCTGTGGAGGAGTCAGCTGGAGACCTCTGGACAAGAGTTCCTCTGACAAAAACAAAGATACACACAAAAAAGCTGTGTTTTCTTCATATCTTTGGACATCATTATGTAAAAGTGGGATGCTTGGAGGTTTGGCAGCCATTTTGCAACCATGAGGGAAAGCAAAGAGCGTCATAGAGAACACTAATTTATGCCAGGCTGAAACAGGTGTTTTGTGATGATAATAAAGGGAGAAAGAAGAAAAAGACATAGGCACAGAAAGGTGAGACATATAGAGCCAAATCTCTCAGCAAGTCAGGACCAAAGCTGGAATGACATCAGTCTCCACTCCTTAGCCCCTGAGTTCTTTCTCTTACACTAAGGATGTGAAAAAAAACACACATACCTAGAGTGGGAGCAGAGGGCACCCAGAAGGTGTGAAGTGTGAAGGACATAGAGTATCCTGTACTCACTAAGGGGAGTGTATAGGCCATACCCACACATGCCACATGCCATAGCAAATGTGCTCTGGAGAAGACACAAAAGCTTCACTGTGCCCCACAGATATGTATGGAGTTGTGTGATAATGTGGAACTCTTCTTGTAAATTAAGCCATTCATCAGTTCACTCAGTCATTTTACTAATTTACAAAATGTTGACTTTAGGCCACACCCTTCCTGTGCTGTTTCTAGGGAGAGGAATCATCCCCATAAATAATAGCAACCAAGGCAGGACAAATCAAATACCAGGTGAACGGACCAGGCAGCCAGGGCTTGGGGTTCAGAGAATGGAATGGTCCCTGGGACCTGCGTCATCAGGAAGGGCTTCAGGGAGGTGAAAGGTAAGAAGAGGAAGAAGTCAGATTCTGAAGGTTTGGGGCCTGGAAAACAGACAGAAAGGAGACCCAGAGTTTGGGAGGTCAGGAAAAGGAGCCTTCATCTTATTGCTTCCTTGCACCAATGGGAGGAGTTTAAATTCTAGATCTTAATCTACTTTTTAATATATGGCTTCGTGCATGGCAACATATTTGTATTGAGTAACTACTATGTGCTAGAATAGGTTGGCAGTTGGGGCTATATAAAGGCCAGTCCTTCAAGGAACCCTGTGTCTGTGTTGAGACAGACTTGTGGTCAGCCAAAGACTAGAATAAGTGCTAGTATAGGAGGACACACAGGGTGCTGCCAGGCCTGGTCAGAGGAGGGACACCAAAGAGGGTAAGTGAAATGGCAGGGTAGTTTTTTGGGGGCCCCAGATTAAAGTTTATTTTAGGTTTCTAGAGAATCCTCCAGGCTAGGGAGGCTGCGGGCCTTTTGATTAACTAACCTCCACCCCCCCAACTTTCCAGTAAGGTCCTACACCCTTGGATAAGAGATCATCTTGGCCTCTCTGTGGGGATGATCCCCCAATCAGTCCAAATGATTTTGGTCTCTCATCCCAAATAATTTTGGTCTGGATAAGGAGGGACACGGCTCTGCCACCCTGAGCAGATTCCCTTTGCTTTGAGTCGTATGGGCATCTGTAAGTAGACACCTGTCATTCTACTGTGAAGAAGACTGATAGGACAGTGTGGGCCCATCTTGCTCACATGTTCCTTTGTAGGCAGAGCTTGAAGGCTGCTGGGAGGAGGCAGGCGGTTGTTCAGTGGCCTTGAGCTGCCTTGGGTGCCTGTCACCTGCTCATTGGGGACCATCACTGTAACATCTTTAATGGGAGGAGGTGGTTCCATCTGAGGTCAACTGGTGGGAAAAAACATTGGGTGCTTGGGAAGGAAAATCCCTGAGTGTGGCATTTGTATAAAAAGATGAGGCCATGTTGAGTGGCCAACCTGGTGAGGCAGGATCCACCGTGGCAATTGTTGAGGGTTATGTATGCTCAGGCAGACCTATTCCTGTGGTGGAGGGACAGGAGGAGCCAGGAAGTGGCCACAGGGGTCTGATGTACTGAGAGATGAGGTGTGGGACGAGACGGTGAGCTGATCTCGGCATCAGAAAGCAGATGCTGGCCTTTGTTGGCTTTGGAGCATCTCCAGCCACATTAAGAAGTGTTTGTCTTCCCAAGATGGACCGTTACAGGTCTGTCAACAATTTCCATTTTCATTAAACAAATACCTTTTGTGTAACACCCAAAGGGGTTCAAAAGGGCTCCTGCTTTGGAGGAGCCTTCTGCCTCTATTAGATGGCCAATTTGGGTGTCGACAGAGACCAAAAATGTTCTAGAGCTTCAAAGGAGGGCGAGATCACAGCTGGTGTGAGGCGGCTGGAAGCAGGCTCTAATAGTGAGCACCCCTGAGTCCCTGCCAGGATCAGGTACCGGATTTCACTTCATCCTCGCCTCCCTAAGGTATGGATCATCCTTTCTTTCATAGACTGGGAAATAGGCTCGAAAGATGTGACGTGACTTGCCCAAGGGCACACAGCTGCCAAGTGGCCAGGCAGAGATTGAAGGCAAATGTCTCTGGCTACAAAGTATGTACTCATATGAGATGGCTGAGGTTTGAGATGAATTTGGAGGGCGGGAAGGAACTTGCCAGATGAAGACAGAAAGAAGGCATTGCAGGCTGAAGGTACAGCCTGAGCAAAGATTGGGAGGCAGTGTGGGACCAGAAAGTTGTGGTTAGCTCAAACGGAGTCTTAGGGGAAGGCCAGAAGGGAAGGTTTAGATGTGTTAAGAGAGGCCTTGAGGGACTCGTGCCCCTTCCAGAGGTCACAGGAATCACTGGTGGAGGGAAAAGGAAAAGAAGATGCAATGACAGAACAGGGCAGAGCAAACCATGGGGAAGGAGGGTGCTGGAGATGGGGGCTGGAGGCCAGAGGGAAAGGGGAGGCGTTGCCTTCCTTGTGTGGGCAATGGAGCTTCTTGGAGAAGAGTCGCCCAGAGACACTTGTCCTGGCCCGAAGGTGCAGCGGGCAGACCTCAGGGAGGAGCCCCGCAGCACCCACCACCCCGAGAAGGAGAGCGAGAGGCTGGGCATGAGGCCGATGGGAAAAGGAAGAAAGGGGCTTGTGATGGTCAAGCTGAGAAATGACCCTCTCTTGATTTGGTTGGGGGGACAAAGAAGGGCCAGGTCTGGTGAGAACAGCACTGTCCATACTAAGATGTTTTCCTCAGAGCCAGCCCTGGCTACCACAGGCGTGAGTCTGTGTATCTTGGTTAGGCTGAAGTGACTTTTGGAGGAGCAGGTTCCTACAGGATGACACCTGCTTTTGCTCGTCCCATGTGGCACTGACTATGTCCCATGTGGCATTGGACCTGACCTGTGGCACTGACTATGCATTGGGCCAGGGTCTGGGATCTGGACCCAGACTGAAGCAGCCACACCTATGCCACCCAGGCAGACCTGCCAGGCAAACCCCTTATCTGTGGGCTCATGGCTGACCTCCATGTCTTTGCTCAAGCTCCTCCCACCAGATACATCCCTTCTTCTAGACCTAGCTCAAGGTTTGCCTACTCCAAGCAGTTTTCCTTCAGGGATGCACCCCTCCCTACAGCAGCTTTGTGTACACTTATGTAGTCTTTCCTCTTACTTATAGTCTTTATTTTCTGTGTATGTTCATCTGATCACCCCCAAAGAGATGATAAGGTCCTTGAGGATCAGATATCTTTTCTGTCTCCCACATAACACCTAAAATTGGCTCACAGCAGGCCCAGCACTCACAGAATGTTGAATGAATGGGAATTCCCTTCCACATATGGGCCCCGCGGCTCTAGGAGTGAGACCCCAAAACATATCCAGAGGACGTGGTGAGATGCAGGCGGAGAACAGGGCCAGGGAGGAGCTGAAGCGTGCCTCTGCCATGATGGCTCTCTGGAACGATGCTCAGCTGGGAGGGACCTTGGTGATGATCCAGCCCTCTCACTCCCAGGGGGAGCGCAGGTGCCCAAGGGCACAGAGCCGAGCTGAGGCTCCGAGGAACACCAGCAGTGACCCCCTTTGCTAAAACCCAGTTTTCCAAGCCTCAGATTCTTGACTTCTCAGCAGCGTCCACGTTTTGGAAAGGCCCTTCTCTTCATGGCACAAACCTGCAGGCACTGGAGTTTCTCTTTCCACCCTCTATCCTGTCTCCCTAAGCAGACTCCCCCACCACAGTTGGAATGGTCACAGCCGACTCCCACATAGCTCTGGTCCAGAATTCTCTTGAATGTCTGTTCCATCTTTCTTTCTGACTCTTGTGCTTCTCTTAAGGGTCCTAAAGACACCTCACACTCGCTATGTCCGAACTTGAATTTATAACTTCCCTCAGCATTCTTCCAAAAAATAACTCATCCCTGCCAGTGGTCTCTACACGGTGCAGGAACCGCCGCCCCGCCCGTGCCCAGGCCAGACATCGAGGCATCAGCTTTCCTACCCTCTTACACTTCTCTCCATCTCCACCAGGCCAGCCCGTTTCAAGCCTCCTTCACCCCTGACTGGGCTCCCAGCTTCCTTCCTCATCTCTCCATGGACCATTCCCCACCATACACAACCATCAGTCATCTCTTGAAAGCATTCAGCAGATCCTGTCACTTCCCCTCTTAAAATCTTTACTGGCTTCTTGTTTCTCTTAGGCTGAAGGCCTGGATGTTAGCAAGGCCTGCGAAGCCTTGAATAGTCCCTGCCTCCCTCGCCTGCCTCCAGCTTGCTTCACTCTGCGTGGCAGCAACCTTGGCCTTTCTCTCCAGGGAATTCCCCGGGATGCCACAGAGCCTTGAAATGGGAGAGGCCTCCTGGCCTCATGTTTCCATATTGTCATTTTACATTCATCTGGGAAACTATTTAATTAATGTTTCTCTCCTTACCTGCCTAGATTGTAAGTTCCATGAGGTCAGAGGCCTCACCTGGTACATAGAAACGGCTCAGGAAGTATGTGTCAATCCTTAGGCCTCTTTCACGGATGATACTCTTGGGTTCTGGTCACCAGGCTATGGGGCAGATGTATATTGTCTCGTTCTGGGTAAGATGTGAGTACCTGGGCCCAGCATCGGAGGCAGCGGACAGGGGCCAAGTGGGCCTGGAAGTGATGGTCACAGGGAAAGAAAAGAGACAATGACCAAGAGACTTGGCCTTGAACTGGGGGAAAAATTGTTTTATTTCCTGGCAGTAGGAAATAGGAGGAAGAAGAGTCTACTTTTAGCTTTTATCACTAGGTGGGTGGCCCTCATGTTCTCTTTAAATCATTGTCACACATTGGAGACTCAGTCACATTCTCTGTTAAGACCCCTGCTTAACTGGGGCATCTATACGGAGCCTTGGAGCCTTTCAGTAGGTGGGGGTCTTACCTGTATAAGAAGCTAAGAGGAGCTAAGGGAGAGAAGGCTTCCCATTCGGGCTATGCTCAGCATAGTTGGGAGGGTTTGTCTGAGCCCTCGGGATACTATAATGTTACCAGGTGCTGCTATTCTGGGACCCTTGGGCTTCCTGGGCTCCTATGCGAGGCCCACATGGCATACAGGGTCTGGTACCTGGAAGGTTTGGGGCACTGGTGAAGAGCTTTTGTAACACCTGAGTTTTGAAATCTTCAAATGGGGCAGAGGATCACACAAGCTGGGCGGCAGCATCAAACCCAAAGAGAAAGGGAAGTCTCAGGCTTGACCCCCAGAAGAGGTTCGGTTCATGTCTGCGGAAGCACAGGGAATCTACTAACCCAAGTAGGCAGGTGAAAACCTAGGTTATCGCTTTGCAGAATGCTCCGGACACAGGGCACGGACAGAAAGCACCTTTATTCTCACTTATCAGCTTCTGCAAGACTTTCTTTGGACCCATTCTTCCCTTCAGGGAAACCCTAGGCAGCCTCTATCCTTTTGAGGTCTCTCTCATGTAATACAATATTCAACCCCGTAGGATATCAAAATTCCAAGCTCCGTTCCATTGAAAATTTCCCCACCCAGTCAGTCTGGGGAAGCTGTGGGGGCAGAGGACAGCAGCCTGTTCTCTTGCTTTTCTCTCCACCTGCTTTCCCCCTTCCGGCAGAGCTGGGCTGCTCCGGGGTGGTGGGTTTGTGCAAGAAAGGGCAGGAAGGGTAGGGAAGGGCCTGCTTGACTTTACAAGTGTGTGTGGCGTTGTGCCCTCAGGTAGGCAGACTGCCAAGCTAGATTCTCTCTCATGGGACCCTGTGGTCACGTTGAAGCCTCCTGTATCCCTGAGGTTCTCCGACACAGGCCATGCCTCCCCGGATTTCTCTGGCTCCACCAGTCCTCACCTGGTCCTGTAGAGTCTGCTTCTGCAGGGCTCTGCATGTCCCCACACTCATCCTCGCTCCACCAAACCCTGTGTGATGTTGCGATTTACAATAAGAAATACACATGTGGTCTTTTTGCTTGTTTCAGACTCAGGGCTCCTAAACCCCATGGAATTTCATAAGCGATAAGAACGACAGGATGTCTTTTGTGATGTTAATGAGGTGACTTTTGGAAAGCTCCTAAGTCACCAAAGCCTGCATCTAAGGTTGCCAAGGGAACCAACCACATGATCAGAGGGTTGGAACTTTCAGTCCTAACCCCCTTCCTGCCCCGCCTCCCACCACCTCTGGGGAGGGGAAAAGGGTAGGGATTGAGTTCAATCACCAATGGCCAATGATTTAATCGATCATGCCTGTGTAATGAAATCCCCATAGAAACCCAAAAGGATGGCTTCCAAGGACATGTGATTGGGGGAGAGTGATGCTCCTAGAGAAAGCATGGAGACTCTGCATTCCTTCCCACGTTTTTTGCCCTACACATCTCTTCCATCTGGCTGTTTCTGAATTATATATTTTTTTCTAATAAACTGGTAAACAGTAAGTTAACTATTTTCCTGATTTCTGTGAGCTGCTCTAACAAATTAATCAAACCACAGGAGGGGGTCATGAGAGCCTCTGATTTATAGCTGGGTGGTTGAAATCAAACGTGACAACCTGGGCTTGGTGATAAGTGTCTGAACTGTGTGTGGGGGAAGGGAGGTGTCTTGTGGGACTGAGCCCTAACCCTGTGGAATCTGACTCTATGCCCAGGGCGACAGCGTCATAATTGAGTTGAATTGTAGGACATCCAGCTAGTGTCACAGATTTGGGGGGAAAACCCACACATCTTGTGTCAGAAGTGTTGTGTGACAGTACGTGTGAGAGTGAAGGAGACACATGGGAACAGTGAGGGTTTCCAACACCCGGGAAGCTCGGGCCTGTTTCCCAGTCACTCCCTTTCACACTTAGGAACTGGAGGTGGGGCACCGGTTGACTTCTCACTCTTACTCAAACAGTGTCGGTGGTCCAGCACTCCGAATTAGGGTGTACCACATTTGGCACTCGCTGAATTATTCTTGGCCTTTGGCTGTTCTGTCTAAAGGCCAAGACAAAAGGAAGAGTCACTTGGGTCCACCTGTTTCATGAACATCATAAAAGACCAGAATGTGTCAAAGAAGGTTGGGGCGGGGAAGTAAGGCAAGTACAGGGAGAGAATTCCTAGCAGGAGACACGCGGACGGACGTTGAGAAGGGAAGGAGTGTGGTTGGAAGTCACAGAGAGGGCATTAACCTGACATTTACGTGGCACTGGGGGCCCCTGAAGAGTCTCATTTCATTTTGTTGACTCTCTCACCAACCCCGAGGGAGGATATTATTCCCATTTTAGAGAAGAGATGGGAAAACGGAAGCTCCCAAGTGCAAGTGACTCATAGAGCACGTAGCAGAATTTGGGCGTCAATCTAAGTGAATCAATATAACTCCTAGAAAGTCCCAATTGTTTTTCCCCTTAAAAACAATTTCTAGTTAAATGAGTAATATTTTAATACATTTTCCATGTTAAAAAGAGAAATAAAACTTTAATGATAAAGCTAAAGACCCCTTTGACCACCAAATGATTATTACATGGTATGACTTTTAAATATCCTTAGAGGGCTTTTCCTCTACATCCATCCTCCACACACACATGTTGCTTCCCATAAGAAAAATTTAGCATTTTATTGATTTTTTTTTATTTTGTTATTCTTTTTAAGAAAAGAGCTCTCTCTCTGTGTACATGCCTTTTGGCTTCTTAGTTTCTTCATTCAACATTACACCCTAAAAAGTCTTTGTTAGTAGGTGTGGATCTGCCTCATTCTTTCTTATTACTGTGTAATATGGTATCCTACCACAGCTTGTTTAGCCACTCCCCTGTCGATGGGTAATTAAAGAGTTTCTAATATTCAAATAACAGATGCCTTGTTTAAAGAACTGCAATGTGTCAGGAATCTATGTTGACAAGTCTCAATACTCAGGAGGGACTCCGATCAGGCTTACTTGATAATGAGGAGGGATACGGGTCAGGATGATGGGGAAAGCTCTGTATCAGCATCCAGGAGTCTGGGTTTGAGGCCACTTCCCTTCCCTGAGCTTCAGTTTCCCCTTCTCTAAAACAAAAGGGTTGGGATGCCGGCGGTTCTCAGCCCTCGTTGCTCATCTGAATCACCTGGAGAACTCTAACGAAACAAAAAAGTAACGTAAACAGTGCCTGGGCCCTACTCCTAGAGGTTTTGATTCTGTTGGTCTGGGACAGAACTCTTTTGTCGGTCGTGTGAGCAACTCTTGTGTGCAGCAAGGTTTGAGAATTGCTGCTCTAGACCAGCTTCTCAAACTCTAACGTGCTCACCAGACACACGGGGACTTCCCCAGCCTGAACCCTCTGACTCAGTAGAACTGGGCCGAGCTCGAGATGCCACCTTTCTAACAAGCTCCCAGATAACACCAATGCTGCTGTTTCTAGACCATATTTTGAAGCAGAAGACTAGATACTCTAAGCTCTTTTTCATTTCTAATGTCCTTTTTAGCCACTCTTTTTCCATACTGACCTTCAGCCAACTAATGCTGGGCTGCGGTTGGTATGTAGAGCGTGCCTGAGAACTCAGGTGCAAAACAGAATGGTTCCCAAGGACCATGCAGGGCGGCCGAGGAGGCCCAGGGGGTTGGCTCCAGTTGTGGGTGTATCAAGCCCAGAAGACAGCAGGCAGAGGATTGGCAGGGCTTGTGAGGTCCAGCTTCAAAGTAGGTGCTCCTGTATCAGCCCGTATCGATTAGGCAACAGTTGGCCCAGGGCCCTCCAATCGGACCATCTGAGCCAAGCTGCAAGGAATTCAGGGCAGGTCCTGGGAGGAGTCCTGCCTCTAGGCAACTGCATCAGATATAGGAAGGGGATTCCCCTAACAAGACAGGGTAGCGTAAACCCAGTCTTTTTTTCCCCAGTATCTCTTCTGTTTTTTTTTATATTTACAGGCATCTTTATCAGTAAGGTGGTGATTAGAATTAGAACCACCCACTTGTTTTAGCTGCAAAGTAATGTGATTATTTTGTTTTATATTGTTCCAAAGTCCTTTCAAAGTACACCTGCTATGGTTTAGACAGTGAGGATATCTTCCATTCTAGTTTTTGCTTGCAAAAAGTGTCTGATTTTGAGTTTAACCCATTTACAAAATGAAATGAACAGACCCTGTTGAGACTGACTCCTGATCCTCTTGTTGGGAGGTAATTTCTAGTCTAAAATCTCATTTTGGTTTATCTTTTCTCTGCTTACAAGACTGAATCAAGACCCAATCAATTTTTGGTTATTTAATTTTAATAGTCTTGATTTTTAGAGCAACTTTACATTCACAGCAAAATTGAAAGTACAGAGAGTTCCCAAAGACTCTGTGGTCACCCTTCACCCCCAGCCACACACACACACACACACACACACACACACACACACGCCTTCCCCACCATCAACATCCTGCCCCAGAGTATACGTTTGTAACAATCAGTGAACCTACTTTGACACATTACCACTCAAAGTCCGTAGTTTACATTAGGGTTTACTTTTGGTGTGGTAAATTCAATGGGTTTTGACAAATGTATAGTGGCCGTATCCACCATTATAGTATTATACAGAAATAGTTTCACCGCCCTAGAAATCCTCTGTGCTCTACCTATTCATCCCTTCTCCCTGCTCGAACCCTGATCTTTTTACTGTCTCCACAGTTTTGCCTTTTCTAGAACATCATATAGTTGAAATCATACAATATATAGCCTTTTCAGTTTGGCTTCTTTCACTTAGTAATATGCATTTAAGGTTCCTCTACATCTTTTCATGGCTTGGTCACTCATTTCTTTTTAGCACTGAATAATATTCTATTGTCTGGATATCCCAGTTTATCCATCCAACTACTAAAAGACACTCTGTTTCCAAGTTTTGGCAATTATGAATGAAACTGCTATAAACATCCAAATGCAGGTTTTCGTGTGGACATGTTTTCACCTCTTTTGGGTAAATAGAAAGAAGTGATTGCGGAATGGTATGGTAAAAGTATGTTTAGTTTTATAAGAAACTGCCACACTGTGTTCCAAAATGGCTGTACCATTGTGCATTCCTACCAGCAAGCAATGAGAGTTCCTATTGCTCCACATCCTCACTAGCATTTGGTATTATCAGTGTTTTGAATTTGAGCTGTTTTAATAGGTGTGTGGCGGTATCTCACTGTTTTAACTTGCATTTCCCTAATAACATATGCTGTGGAACATCTTTTCATACTCTCATTTGCCATCTTTATGTCTTCTTTTGTGAAGTATCTCTTTAGGTCTTTTGCCATTTTTAAAAATCAGGTTGCTCATTTTCTTCTTGTTGAGTTTAAGAGTTCTTTGTGTATTTTGCATAACAGTCCTATATCAGATATAGCTTTTGTAAATATTTTCTGTCTGTGGCTTATCATTCTCTTGATTCCAATCAATTTTTACAGGGAAGGTCCCAGAAATCACTTTTAATAAATTTGGATTTGTTTTCTGGGCTCTCTTGAAGCCTGTTGATTTAGTATGCATGCTAGGATCCCTTAAGTCTGACCCTGGATTCATCTATTCTGCTTTTAACATTGACAATTTAGCATTTGATATTCCTACCAACATGTGAATGAGTTGGCAGGGATCTCACAGGCCTAGATTATAGGCCCCTGGGAGATTCTGAATTCTTCAGTAAAGACGTTTTTGTCTTGTCAAAGTTTGGGGAAATTTTGGACAACGGCTCTTAGTTCTGCTGAGACCAGGGTTTAAACTCTGATAGAAGGCATGTGTGATTCTCAAATGAGATTTACCTTTAAAGGAAACTGATGTTTTTGAGTGTCGGGGGCTTGTTAAGAAAAGGCAAGAGATCCAGGTGAGGGGAAGAAAGAGGGAGAGGGATTGGGGTTGGATCTACCTAGGAGTGGAAAAGAGGGTATGGTGAAGAATCGGGGGCCTAGAGTGTGGGGGTTTAATGAGGGAGGCAGTTTTATCCCAGGTAGTTCCTACACTTTGTCATCAAGTGCCTTGTTCAGACTTGACAAAAAAAAATTCTTTAAACAACTGGAATTTTAGAATTGGAATTTTGTTTAGAAGCATCAGTGTACCAATCAAAAAATGCTGCTCGTCGGGCCTGAGGAATTTTATTCCATTTTGTTCTAAGGCACCATTCTAATGAACGGTTCTAATTAAGTGTTCCCCAAAGTGTCCCCTGAAGGCCCAAATCATTCTTGGCGAAGTCCTGTCATTTAAAAAAGTATAGGAATTATAGTGGTAATGGAGTCCCTGGAAGAGGCAGTTTTTCCCAGAAGGGTACTGAAATGATTCCTGGTTAAGGAGTTGAAAGTTACAGTCAAAGTTCCTCATACAACCTCTGTCTTGGGCCCCTGACCTGATGGTTAATGACCTCTGGGCACAGACTCAATAATCTGAGTCCCTGACAGGTGGAATATATCAGAGAGAGAATGCTCTCTCTGAATCAAAATCAAGTTCTCAGGGCAAATAGCCAGAATGGGAGGACAATATCATGTGGTTTTGCTGATGAACCACAGCAAAGTTTGTCCTCAGAGGATGCTGATCTGGAGAGAATAGCCAACTCTCCAGTCTCTGGGGCTGGCTCCAACAGCCAGCTTACAGGACCAGTGCCTGCGTTCCACTCTATGACCTTCCTCCTTGTGACAGAATAACACTTAAGAACAGGGGACAAAATGAAGGGAAAGGCAGAAGTAAATCACCAAGGACACAGCCCCAAAGGGGAACATTAACCAAATATCAATACCTAGGATTTGACAAGTGAATCAAACAGCCAAGGAACTCAATGCAAAGAGAGCAGAGTTGAGGTCTCGTGCAAACTTACTTGTCGATGTGAACGATGTTTCATGGGCAGTGAGGCTCAAGGGGTCCTGGTGGGCATCACACCTGGACAGGATCCAAGGTCTGCAGCGATAAGCAGGTCGGACTGAGTCACAGCACCAAGATTGCAGTAAAAAATCAAACAAAACCTGGGACAAAATTAGACAAGACTGTTTATTTATAAACGCAGCCACAAGGGCACCATCTGCAGTTGCTTTCATTTCAGCCGGGGTTCAGAGGTGTCTCAAAGGGGAGTAAGTTTTATACAAGCAAAAAGAAATACTGACAGTCTATGATTGGCAAGCATTCTATAGGGGGATTTTTAGAAACGAGGAGACTCGAATTGACCTTCAAGTACATTTGGCAATCATTGATTGGTTCAATATCTGTAACTTACAAGACTAGGAAACTTTCAGGTTTTCCTGGGGAGTTTTTTGTTTTTTGTTTTTGTTTTTGTTTTTTTTAGAAGACTATTTAAAGAGATTTCTTAACTCTAGAGACAGGAGTATAGGAAGATATCTGGGCCAGGCAGAGGCCAAGCAGGGCTCCCCTTCCTTTGTGCAACAATGTGTTGTTCTTGGTGCCAAGAGTACAATTCTTGGGACAGTTTCCCACTGTGTGCAAAGCCACTGTGTTAGGGACTGTGCACGCAGTTACACATATGATTAAAGCATGGGTCATACCCTTTACAGCAACGGAGACAGCTGCAGTTGAACAATTTTTTGATTCCTGACATAATGAAGTAAGTGATATGATGGAGCTGAAGAGAGGGCTGCAGGAGTAGTTAATGTGCTGTGAGAGAGGACTTAACTCTATTCACTGAGGGCCCTAGAGGAGTGGCTGGGGCGAGGCTGGGTATTTTTATCCATGCAGCAATCGGTAAGCATCTGCTGATGTCAGGTCCTCTACTAAGTGCTACGGACACAGCAGCAAATCATTTGGTCCTTGCCCTCCTGGAGTTCATGGTCAGACAGAATAGACTTTGAACAAACAGTTACAAGTGAGCTGAGTACTGGAGTAGAAGCACAGAAGCCCAAGGGAGCATGAGACAGGGCCTTACATTGACTGGGCTAGAAAAAGCATTTCATAATTATGGAATAGTTAAACTAAGCCCAGAGGGAGAGTTAGTGAGGCCAAGAGATAAGAAGGGGATTGGAGTGGCTTGGGAGTTCCAGGCAGCGGGAATAGCATGTGTTAAGGCTCTGAGGTAGCAAAAAGGATGACATGTTCAAGGAAGTGAAAGGAACCCAGTGAGCCTGGGCTCGGAGAAGAAGGGGAGAATGGAGCTTGAGACTGGAGAAGAAGAGGACATACAAAGCCTTATAAATCATACTAAGATGGTCAGACTTTGTCCACAGGCAAAGGGAAGCTGTCGAAGGGAAACTGTTGAAAGATTTTATACAAAGGTGCGACACTGGATTTGCACTTTGAAAGGCTCATTTAGGCTGCCACGTGAAAAAAAATATTGATTGGAAAAAGCAGGAGTAGACATGTGAGCCGCTATTGCCGCCATTCAGGGAAGGCAAGATGGCGGCCTGGGCCCAGGTAGGGGCGTTGACAATGAGGGATGATAAGTGGTTTCATGAGGTGGTTTAGCATATAGAATTTATGGGACTCAGAAATCGATGATCTATTGGGGCCGAGGGGACGGAGTTTTCAAGGATAATTCCTGGGTGGGTCTACAACCACTATCGCCATTTCCGGTAGGGGTACAAATAAGTGGGGGGAGATCCTACTTCTATTGCTTAACTCCTCAAGTGTGAGGTGCCTGTGAAACATCAAAGTGGAGAAGTTGAATCAATGAAAGAGTTTATGGGCTTTGAAGTTTAGAAGAGAGAAGTGGCTGGAAATTGAAATGTAGGAATCACTGCTACATCGATTTTAAATGAAGCCATGGGGGGTTGGAGGTGAGATCCCCTTGAGAGACAGACAGAGGAAGGTCCAGGCCAAAGTCCTGAGGCAGAGGGGAAGCTGGCAAAAGAGGCTGAGAAGGAACAGCCAGAGAAGAAACCAGGGAACTACAAGCATGGAGGCCAAGGACACAGGGCTCTGAGACTAGGAGTAGAGGTCAGCTGTCAAATGCTGCTGAGCTGCCAAGTAAGATGAGGTCTGAGGATCTCACTGTCCATTGGACTGAACAAACTGTTGACCTTAGAGCATGTCTGGTAGATTGGTAGGAGCAGAAACCACATCAAAGCGGGTAGAGACCAGCGAGTAGAAGGTATTTTAAAAGGTCGCCCTTGGGTGGGTGAGGATTTGAGCAGCCAGCCTGCAGGGATTGGTACAGAAATCCAGTAAGAGATGGTAAAACTCAGAAACTCAGAGCCTCACTCTTGTTAAGACATGGATCTCAACATCAACAGAGAGGAAAAGTTGGAAATTTGTCTCACAAGCAAAGAAGAAAGTGAATGGGAAAAAGAAGTCATGTGGGCTCCTGCAGAGACCACACCAAGATGTCGGCCACTCTCTGGACCGCCTGCAATTAAGGCTCACGTCTCTGCTGTTCCTGGTCCTATGTGCCTCTCGGAGGCCTTTGAGGTCAATTAAGGAACAAACTGAAACGAACAAAAGTTGCTGTGCCTTGTGTTAAGAGGACTGACCTTTGGAACAGAAAACCCAGTATTAAAAATTCGTGTTCACTACCTGCTCTCTGTGTGATCTGGGGCAAGTTTCTAAGCATTTCTGTGGATTGTAAGAGTCTGTTTTCAGAAATGTAGTAAGAGAAAATGTGCGTGGATTAGAATGGAGACAGTATAGAATTCAAAGATTCCTTTTCTCTTCTGGGTGCTAACCCTGCAGCTATGAACATGGCCCTTCCTGAACCCACAAGGTGAGAACATTCTGGAATGATAGGCTGACTCACCTCAGCCAGCAGTGTCCAGAGGCAGAGGCACACAGGCACTCCCTGGGAAACAGAACCTGAGGTGACAAAGCTCCTCAGCGCTGTGCCCGATCCAGCCTGGCTATCCTGATGGCCGGAGCTCAGATCAGATCTGCTCACTTGGTCCAGCAAGCCCATCTGCATCAGGGCCCCATAACAAAAGGCCAGCCCTCACCCTCTCCCTGCTCACTCTCACGGCCCCATCATGGGTGGTGCCGTCAAAGGTAAATAGTAGGCTTGCCCAGGGAGCTGGCAAAGCAAACGCATTTGTGCATCATCATCATTGCTAAAGCTAATATCACCACGTGCAGTGTGTGTGGGTGGAGAGGGGCTGACAGCCCAGCTGGTGAAGCCATGCCACAGCAATCCCCTGGCCCACAGCCAAAGGCCCAGGACCCCATCCTGGAGCAGCAATGTGGATGGAGGGATGGCCCCCTGCTGGTGGTAGAAGGCTTTCTTCCTTCCCTGAACCCCTAGTCCAGGAGAAGCCTCCTGGGCCACGTGGTCTGCTCTGAACACAGCACATGATGAATGGGGCTGTGGGAGCCAGGGCCCTTCCGGCACGGTCTGAAGCATGTGATATTCCCAGGAAAGACTGGGAGACTTTGATTATTCCCTTTGGATTTGAAGAACAGATCGCAGCTATCACAGACAGGATGCAAAAGGAATTGAGCAAGGGAAAGATTAGCCACATAGCAGAAGTTCCCTCTGGATCCCCCTGGTGGGCAGAATACTCTCACACCACTTCTGTCCCCAGAGCACCCCGTGGGCCCTGCCATGTGGGATCTCAGCTCTGGAAGATCCGGGGGAGAGCTGCTTCTGTATGCCAGTGCCTGCTGGTCACACTGGCTGGCTTGTCTCCATGGGACGTCCCTTTCCCGGAATGGAGAGCTGGCCCTGGGCTCTACGTTGGTGTCTGCTAAGGAGGGGTCTGTCCCTCAGTAGCAGAGATGGAGCTGCCTACATCCCTCAGTTTCAGGCACTGGACAGGCCTGGAGCAAGGACCCTCAGCCCTATCTGCACGTCAGAAGAAGCCAACAGTAAACTTTAAACAGGACCAATGTTCAAATCCCCGACCCTTGACCAATTAATTCAAAACGTCTGAGGGCGAAGCCCAGGCACAGGTATTTTCCTTCAAAGCTTCCCAGGCGATTCCCATATGCAGCCAGGACTGAGGACCACTGTGTGGACGGATAATGGTGGTGGTGGTCTTCCCTTCCAGGGGAAGAGCCGTGAACTGTGAGCTCCAGTGTTACTTTCCGACTGTGCTTCATGGTATTGTGGCGCCATGCCTCTCTCTTTTTCCTTAGTTTTGTATCCTAAAACATGATTCGTATTCCCTTTGTCTTTTCTGTTCTGTTTCGTTAAGCTGAACTTTTTATAGTGGTCTTGGTTTCTTTCCTTTTATTCTGCCTTTCATAGATTTATTGATTCGCCATCCAACGTTTAATGAATGCCCACTATGACAGGCGGTGTGCTAGCTGCTGGGGAGACAGCGCGGGCAAGAAGGCCAGGTCTCACGAATGCATGTTCTACGGCAATTTACGCTGTTCTTTTCTCTTCTTTTTTTCTGTGATATTTGAATTTTTTTTTTTTATAGACATACATCACTGGCCCCTTCATTTCGTCTTTTTTTCACTCCTTGAACTCCTCTTTAGTATACTGATATAAACAAAGCCTCTGCCCAAGGGAAACTAAATCAGCTCAGTTACTTTCATCGGACAATGTTTTATACGTGTGTGTGAACGTGCAGGTCTTGTGTTGTGTATGTATGGGAACTCTAGCATCAGAATAATGTCTGGGTTTGGAGATTCCTAATCCATGCCTCCTTTTACTTCTGTGGGAAGGATCTTAGAGAACACAGGCTTCGTTAAACCCATTGTCTCTGCCCCCAGAGAATACTCAGTAAATGAAGATTTATTGAGGGCTTTGTATGTGCAGGACACTGAGCTAGATGCTTTTGGGAGGGGAAGGGTTTTGGGGGCTGACAAGGTAAGCTCACTAGGAACATTGGGCTATGTTTCATGCAGAAGGAGTGAATGATACAGAGCCGTTATAGTGAGGGCCAGTAGGTACTTAGGAAACCCAAAGCTTGGGGCAGACAATCTCATGTCATTTCCAGCATCTGTGCACATTATTCTGAGGTGGACAGTACTGTGGTCCCACATTTCTGGTGTGGACCCTTCCTCTCTCAGCTCTGCATCTTCCATCAAATAGGCACCAATGGATACTAGTCCTAGGTGACAGGCTACTGGCACATACTTCCACCACATTGGCAGAGCTCACCCGGGAGCCAGGGACTAGGCTTTTCTTGTTGAAAGAAGAGAAACATTTCACTTACTCTCTGCTCACAACCATTATAAGTTTGATTTGTACTTTCTTCCCCAGGCCCACAGCCAACCACGGGCATTGTTTTTAGCTCCTAGTACAAGGGAATTTGTTGTTAGCTGCATCTTATAACCCGAGGGAAAAAACAAACCTGTTTTCTTTTTCTCAAAATCTAGGGATTTCTTTATAGATCTGGATCTACTCTCTGAGATAGTGGTTTTGAATTTTTTTTTTTTTTTTTTACTGTGATCCTTATTAAGAAATACATTTTACGTCACCCCATATAGCTGAAATGAAGTTTCCCAAAACATTACTTGCCCTTACCAATTGCAATGCCCTCAGATATTTTATATTCTATTTTATTTTTTAAAATGAGCGGATCATTCACCAAATTAAAATCATGGGATAAGAATGGGTTGTAAACCCCAGTTAAATACTCTTCTAAGGTCAGCTCTCCACATTCTTGGTCTAACACACCCTTGTGGATTCTTGGACAACAGCAAACTCTAAGCTTTTTCAGTCACCAAGGTGCCTTCTGAGCAAAGCACGGACTGCCATTCTTAAAAGATTTAAATTCATGGGCCTGCGCCTTTCTGCTGCTTGTGGCTAAAAACTGAAACGGAGAATCTTTTCTCCTCTAAGACATGTCCTCTTAGGATATTCTAGCAGCAAAAATCAGAGAACAAAAATTGGTAAACAAGTGATAGAACTTGTCTCTGGCTTTTGATGAGGTTTTCCCTATGTTTTTCACAGCTGCTAATAGATCACATAGATAATAGGTACCCGTTAAGCTAACACACGTAAAGAGCCCATCACCTGCCTGATCAGATGCCCAAGGAGTGTTATTCCCCCACTGCCTCAGTTGATGAGAATTCCTTGATGCTTTGACAGGACTCGAAGCTTTCTTATACCTAAGAGGTAATATATTCCCACACCAAAATGCCTCGCAAAGGTTAAACATGTTTTTAAGTCCTTTCTCAATTTTTCTAAATGTAAAAAGGGGTTAGGTTGGTATGTGTGCCAGCCCAGATGGGCTAGAGTGGTCACGCAGGGAAGCAGTAAGATATAGAAGCGAATGCATGGCTTGTAGAGCCAGACTATTTATGCCCATTTCCCATCATGCTTCCCACCCACCTCCCACTGGTCTAAGCATGAGTGGGGACCTATGAACACTCATTCAGTGCAAGTAGGTTTGGGGATCCTCCTCGAAGCTGCTGGTGGCATAGAGATGGGTGGACACCTGACATCCTTAGTGGCAGGACAGAAGCTTTGGGTCTCTTGTTGAGCTTGTGGGAAGTTGAATGAAGATACCAAGTGTCAGAGACTCAGGAGCATCCATGCTCAAATGGCAGACCTCGCCTGGGGGGTATTTTCTTCTTCCTTCTCTGTGCGTGCCATTCTTCAGCCTCTGGGACCAGCCGATGGCCTGCCGGGTTAGTTGTATCAGTACCCACACACTACCAGTGTGACCTGAGACCTCCATGCTGCCCTGAAGCCGAGCCTTTGTCATAGCTAAATCATTGGTCACCCACAAGCCAAATTTTTCTGAGCAGATAAGAAAGGAAGACAACATCCTGATACCAGGGACCAGGAAAAAAGGGCCACCCATGTTGTCATCACTTTACAGTCAAGATAACCAAGCTATAACTGTGATTTTAAACATATGAGAAACACGTCAGCAGATCAGGATCTGAGGTTGGGTCATAGAAGCCAGTTCCAGGCTTCTCACTGGATCTCAGAAGTCAGGCTCTCGGCCTCACTGCCATAAGGGTGGGCCAATGCAAGGATGATTTAAATATATTTGTTCATATTAACCGAAGGCAGTTGTTCCTGATATTTGTGGGAAAATTTTTAAATTTTGCCCTCAAAGGTATTTTGTCACCCAGGCTTTAAATGCCAGCTCTGCCTGCCCAGTTCAGACCCAGCCCAGCATTCCGTCTGAGTTTGCCCAAAGGAATCTGCTGATTCATGTCACATGAGTTGCATGGCTCACCCCTGGTTCGTATCTCTCAATTAAACATGCAGACAATAGGTGTGTGGTGTGCACTTTGGTCCAACACTTCCAGTCACCCGTGCTTTGGATGTGGGGTGGGGACATAAACATACCTCTGCATCACGGAGACCAGGGTTCCCGGTGGTGCTCCTGAGACACCTTGGGAACACATTTCATATTAAGAGACCTTGCGTTTGGCAGCGGCTCCATGGTTTAGTTGTTACAAAGTACTGTCACTCCTTTCATGGCTTTTATTTATGACCATGGCTTACAGCCAAGAAGCTGAAGCCACGATGAGGGACGTGCCCAAGTTCTCACAGCTTTGGCCGACCTGGGATTCCAGCCCCATGCCCCTCCCCAGCAGACCAGTCCCTGACACGGGCAATTTCTGGGCACCCACATTCCGGGGAGGCCATGTGAAGGGAGTTGAGTGGGCTTGGTCTTTTGATGCCTTCATCTAGAACATGCTACCCATCTTTGACCCATCTACCTCGAGACATCTGCCTTAATGTTAATATTTATTATTTACAGCCAGCCACTGCCCTCTTTCAAAGGTGAACACAGTAAAATTTATGACAGGCACATTATCAGACAATAAAGGAGCATAAAAGGAGGAAGAGTGACAACTGGTCCATTTGTGGAAACGGTTCATCTGAGGCCCGCGATACTTGGAGGATTCTGGCATGGGGCTGTGGACACACGTTTTCCTCCTGGGGCTGCTGCCACTTCTGGGGCAAGGTAAGTCTGCCCGAAGGGTCAGCCCTGCTGGTGTCCCATGTTGCTGAGGCACGGAGCTTGCGAGCGGAATGTGTACTCTTCACGAGCACAGAATGTACAGTTCAGACCCAAGCGGGCTGGAATGCTGAGGTTAAGTGCCCAAGGCCATGGGGTGAGAAGTCTTGGGATAAGTGAGAAGGACGAGCAGCAGCTCCATGGTGGGAGAAAAAGCCATGGGTGTAGGGAGTCACAAAGACCTGGATTCTGTTCTCTGTGCTGTGTGGAGCCTTAGGCAAGAGCTGCCTCCCTGGACCTTGATTTTTCTCATCCTTCACGTGGAAATATTACTAATAAGAAGCATATTTTGATTATTACTTTTTATGGGCTTGGTTTTGTTTTTGCTGAAAGAACAGAAGAAGACAGATTTCGGGATAATAAATTCTAAAAGATTGCTCACTTTCTTTAGTGCCATTCACCTTGATGGAAAAGAGTGGGCTGCCAGCCAGGGCTTTGGGTTTCTCCTGACAATAATAATTACAGTGAGCTTGTGCCTCTACAGTCATCCCTCTCTGCCCCCGTCCACCTGACCTATGGCTCTTCCCTCCTCCCTTTGTTAGAAAGACAGAATTCTTTACACTGGGAAGAATCTTAAAGATTTTTTTAGCTTCTCTCCCAAATGAAAGTCCTGGGCCCAGAGCGAGAAAGCATTTGCCCTGGAGCCCCTAGAGGGACAAAAGGAGATAGAGAACAGAGGCCTGGCTGCAGTCCAGGCACCAGTCCTGCTGGGTACCTTGGACAAGTCGGTTGCCCACTCTGAATCTAGGGGTGTGCGTGTCTAGATGGGAGGATTGGGGTGAGGGGATAATAATGCCTACTCTGCTTACTGCACCGAGTGATTGCATTTTCCTGATTGCTACTGAGGCTGAGGAGCTTTTATTTTAACGCTTGTTGACCGTTTGATTTCCTCTGTCGTGAAGTGCCTGTTCAAGTGTGTTTCCCATCATTCTATGGGTTTTTAGGAGGAGTTTTTCATACATGCTGTGCACTCGCTCTTTGTGGGTTATACGTAGGGCAGATACATCTACTCTGAAGTTTGTTTTTCCACTCTCTTTATGGAGACTTTAGATGAGCAAAATACTTAATTTCGGGGGGAAAAAAAAAAATGAAGACCACCCACATGAGAACAAATGGCGTCTATTCAGAGGTTGCTGTGGCAAGGGGGGTCAGCCAATATCACTTGTGTTGGGCAGAGACTCCAAGGCAGGCAGGGGAGTGAGAAAGCTTGAGAGTGAAAAGGGGAAGGCTTCAGGGGTCCTCTGGTTGGAGGCTGTTGCCATGGGGAAGCTGGAGGTTGCTAACTAGAAACGAAGTGATTCATTTGGGGAATGTATCCAGCTTTCGCCGGTTGATCCTGAGTGGAAACGAACAAAAGTAGAGAAGCTGCGATCATGGCCCAAGTTATACAGAAAGAAAATAGATTTTTGTATATTGATTTTGAACCCACTCCAACTCTTATAAACTTTAATGTTATCTGTATATTCTTTTGGATTTTCTATATACATAATCCTGCCAATAATGACAGTGTGGTTTCTTTTCAGTCTGTGTACCTTTTCTTGCTTTTGCCTTACTGGGCTGGCTGGTGTCTCCACGACAGTTTTTCACAGAGGTGATGGTCGGAGGTATTCTTATTTCCAAGTTAAAAAAAAATTTTTTTTAAATGTTTTGTCAGAAAGTATGGTGTTTGCTACCAGCTTTTCTGTAGATAACTCCTTATGAAACTAAGAAAGTTTCTCATTTGCTAAGCGGTTTTTCTTTTTTTTTTTTTAAATCATGAGCGGACATTAAATTTTATCTAATACTTTTTCTGCACTTATTAAGATGATTGTATGATTTACTCCTTTAATTTTCTAATGCGGTGAATTAATTTAGTTGTCTTCTTATTATTCTGTTTATATTTTCAGTCTTTGCCTAATAGATTTACCAAAGACCATATGTTGTATGTAATTGTCCTGCCTCTAAAAAAAACTCTTTTAATCTAGAACAATTCTTTAACCTTTTTTTTGTTGGTTTGTTCCTTTTTGTGTGTCATTAAAAAATTTAGACTGGCTTTTGACATGTGCACTCCAATTTGGATTTGTCTAAACTGTTTCTTTATTGCTAGAATCAGATTAAACTCTTTGGCCAGAAATGCAACATAATGTTACATCCAGGTGAGACACATTAGAGGATCCACCTGATGTTAAATACGCCAAGTAGTCATGTTAAATCTGATAATTTGGTGAAGGCGATGTCTGCCAGATTTCTCCCTTGTAAAGGCACCTTCCCCTATGTGATTTGTAAGTTGTAGGGAGATGCTGTGATACCATCTGACTGGTGATTCTTGTCTGAATCTATTATTACCATGATGAGCGTAAAATGGTGATTAAAAAATGCCTGTCATTCCTTCTAATATTAGTTGACATTCCTTCATAAAAAGAGAGTCTTTACTTTTTCTCACTCCTTTTATGTTTTATCTTTTAAACATAAAATGGACTTATTGATTCTTTGATTAATCAGTGTGTGATCAAGTTCAGTCATTACTTTTGGTGCTCGAGTCATTACATATTTGGCCAGCGAGAGCCCTTTCAAGCTGAGTCCTGTGTCCTCATCGATTTTTAAGCACTTTTTAACATTATGGAATAAGTTATTCAGGCTAATCTTATATTTTTCCTATCTTGGCCATGGAGTTTGGCCATTTCTTCATGGTTCCAACTGGTAGGGAATTTGATTTAGAAACAAAGATCTGGGTTTGAGGCATGTTCATTGCTGCTCCCTCTCAGTAGACAGAGCTAAGAAACAGTTTCCTTTTTTAAAACAATTACACAGCTACCTCTAATCTTAGTTAGAATTAGACTTTTATCTCCTTTTCCCATTTCAGATTTGTACTGTCCTCCCACCGTGCGAACCAGGGTTACAAAAGCATCAGTAATTGTATCCATTTGCTGAATCCCATGACGTACATACCATAATATTGGAGTTACTACAACAGTAACACCATCACCAACAAATGAAGTTCAGATTTCTTGGTCATTCTCTTGTCCTCAGAATATATCCCACACAGGGTGTATAACTGAAATTCTTTGTTCAAAATCACTTGGATTAGTTTTTTTTCTTTTGTTCTCTTTGTGTGGTTGTTTGTTTGACATATAGTTAAGTTTGTCTCCGTTTGGATTCGGTTATAGGGTTCTGCCATTCTTATTGATTTTTACTTTTTTTTTTTTTGAGTATATAAAACATTAACATGGTTCAAAAGTCAAAACTATGTGAAAAAATATACTCATGGTGTAAAGTTCTCTAGAACAGCCCAGCCCCATACTAAGCATGATACATATACAACAGCGTCCCTTTAAAGGGGGTGGACTATTATCCCCATTTTACAGGAGAGAAAACTGAGACTCAAATAACTAATCCAAGGTCATCTAGCTAATAAGTACATGAGCCAGAATTCAGTCCTGTGTCTGAGTCTAGAGCAAGGCCTTTTACCACCGCCATGCATTACTACTGAGCCCAAGAAAAGACAGATTCACAACTGGGCTTTTATATAAGCTTTAAAATGGCTCAACAACACATTTGAGAACAAATTCTTGCTCTGAAAGTTTGAGTTTATAAAACTAAAACATCATTATTTCAAAACTGTAATTGGCTAAAGCAAGTTGGCAAGAAATCACTGTATCTAGTAAAATACAACTTTCGCCTGATTTTTTTTTCTTCCCTAGAATGGGTCAAAGTTCTCCAAGGGAACATCATGCTTGTGAACGAAAATTTGTTGCCTTGGTAATATGCCTATGCAAAGCCAAAAGTGGGAACTGGGCAAAGTCATCGTGTGAGGAAAAGAATCTCTCTCGTTATTAGAACAAGTAAAACTAGTCAACATTCATTTTACAAGGATCCTTTCCTGCAGGTTGCCAGCCCAGCCTTCTAGAAATATCTTTTCAAATGAGAGTAGAAACCTTGGAGAACTTCTGGTGGCCCAAGTCCTTCCAGTTATTGATGAGAGAAGGGAGGGGACTTGCTCGAGTCATATATTTGATGGCATCCCCACCCCCACTGCAGTTCACACACTTGCCTCCAAATTCCTGCTCTGGGCAACAAGCACAGGTATGGGATTTTCTCTGCGGGCTCGGGAATCTTGCATTCCTGGAATGTCATCTGTACCTTGTAGATTTTTAGGGTTTTATTGTCAGTCATTATTTTCATCAAGTTGTGTTTTTGCTACTGTCAATTAACTGAGCATCCTTCTAAGAACTGGAGTTAGGCAGAACCTGGCTGGTAGATAATAAACCCAATGAAAAGAACCGTCTGGGGAGAGAGAACTGATTTGCATAAAATCACTGGAGAAGAATTAAGTACGAAAATAGATGTGAGTAGCTGTAATACAAGCAACAGGATTCAGAGAACTGAGTGATGAATGTGGGCTGGAGAAGTTTCATGTGAGAGGTAAAACTCGATGGAGCAGGATTAAGATAAACACAGGAACAAGGAGGACATGCAATTGCGGGGAGCAGCATAGCTAAAGACAAAGTGGGGGCTCAACGTGATGGGTATGAGGAGCAGGGAGCGGGCCTGTGCTGGAGTACAGGGTGGGTGTTGGGGCACGTGAAGCGTTAGATAAAGTAGAATTTTGAAATCCCAAGACAAAAAGAACAATAGAGATCATCATAGTGTCCATTTGGCTTAAAGAGACTTCTGAAACGATTTAATCCAAATCTTTTATTTTACATTTACAAAAACTGAACCCAAACGATTTAATCCAAATCTTTTATTTTACATTTACAAAAACTGAACCCAACAGAGGTTAAGCGACTGGTCCAAGGTCATGCAGCAAGCTGAGAATTTGAATTTGCTAGAGCGAGAAGTGGAGAGCTATTAAAGATTTCTTCAGCAGGGTAGTAGCCTAACACAAATGGTATTTTGGGCAAGATGAGTCCCCTACCTTTAGATACAAAAGGTCAAGAGTTGGAAGAGGCAACACACTGACCAGTTGTGTATGTGGCTCCGATATAGCGGCCCAATAGGGAGCTTGCTGGGCTGTGGGAAGGCCAGGTGCTTTTCTTCACCCTAGGCAAGCATTTCCTCTTGCATTCTTGCATCTCAGTGAGAAATAGTGGTCCTCAGGCAATGCTCCCTTCTTCAGTCCAGAAACTACCAGTTGTCTCTGGAAAGAGACCTTCCTGATGGGGGACACCATACGGCCCCTACACTGTTCCATGACATTCCCCTCCTGTTGGAGCTCAGTCATCATTGCTCCTACCCTCTCCAGCTTTGAGAGTCCCCTTTAAAGTTCTGGCCCGTGGTGGCCGAGGCAAAGCTGGAGCTGGAGTGACCGTGGGGGACATTAGTGTAGAAGGAGGCAGGGCTCCGGCCTGCCACCACCGAGGCGCTGCTTGTTCACTTTCACCACAGGACCCTCTTTGGGTTGTTCCTGACTCTGGCTCTGCCTCAATTCTCCCCATGAGGAAGTTGAGGACAAAAGCAATCTAAAGACAAAGCTTTCTTTGTCTGAGGTCATACGGTGAGTCATGGCAAAACCTCAGGTCGACTTCGAATGTGTTCTCTCCTGTTGAGACTGCTCCGTAGAGCCCCCTTCGCGCTCTAGGGGTACAGCATGTAGATGTGGGATATTGGGAGGGCATCAGGAGATGAAGACAGGAGGGAGCACTGGTCTCTACCTGGAGTGGAATCTGTAATGGGTGGTGGCGTCTCCCTGTGGCCGTCAGCACAGGACTCAGCACGGGACACGGAGTATTTAGAGAGTGGTGGTTTGGGACTTGCCACACCATCTCTAAAGTTTTTTGTAACCTTATCAGACTAGAGATAGTATCTACCCCAAGGCCAGGACAGTGTTAATCCTATGTCATTTTTGGCATCCTGACTATAAATCTGGATTGACTGATGGGTAAAGGCAACTGAAAATATTGGTCCGGTAGACATGGCAACAGAATAAATTTCCCTATGCTAGAAACTCGGGTTATAGAATGACACACCTAATAATAAGCTTTTTATAAACTTCTCTTAAAAAGACTTTGGTCTCAAGGAAAGCATACCGGAGTAAGTTAAGGAGAATCGAGCTACACACACGGCCCTTTTAGTAACTTGTGAGACGTCTTTGTCAAGTTTGCTACTCCCTGGTTCTTAGTTCCCAGAGGTATCGAACAAGATGATCTCAAAGATCTGCTCACCTTGACCATTCCAGAATTCTCAGACAAACGTTCAGAGGTCAGTCTAGCTACCCCAGAAAGTTTCTCTGTCCCTCAGCGTCACCTTCTACTGACTCTCAAGCACCACATTGATGGAAGGACACTAACATCCTGAGCTTCTCAGAGCACTGGATATTCTAGCGTTGGCGCAGCAGCCGGGCGTGACTCACGGTTTCTGACTCCGTGCCCCCAGGTAGTCACGTGCTGGGCCTGTTCACAGGTCACCAGCAGCATTCCACAGGCCCTGGGCGTGAATGAGAATGAGGTGCTGCAGACCTGCTTACAGTCCAAAACACTACAGGGGACAAACACTGGCTGGCTTAGACCCTCCCCTTCCACTCAGCTCACTGCTTAGTGGATGCCAGTGCTGGAGGGAGGCCGGCCTCTGCCCTTGGTCTGTGTGAGCTGCCGGAAGTCACCAAGCCTCTTATAAAAATGCCAACAGAGTCATAAATCCTGCCTCTACTTACTTTTTAGGGTTGCTGTGAGGACGTTATGCACTTTTCAAAGAGCCCAAGAATTTAATGTACACTCAAGAGTGGTCTTAATTCCACACGCGTTGACAGTCCCGCCCACTGGCCAGGGCAAGCAGCTTCCTTTCATCCGAGGAGACAAGTCCCCCCTCACATGTGTACAGCCCTCTCTTCTTCACACAGCCCTTTCCTCTTCTGTGATTCTCACAAGCACCCCGTGAAGAAGACAGGGAAGTCCATCTTATCCCCACTTTATAGATGAGGAAGCCAAGGTCCAGGGAGAGTAATGCTTGATCAAGGTCACAGAACAGCTGTCTTTCCTCAAGGCAGGGACAGGGGTCGACAATTGTACTCCAGACACAGTATGAATAGAAAAACATAAAGGAAATCTATAAATTGTGAGAGCATGAGCTGTTTTAATTTTGCTTTTGCAATCACCCTACCTACCCCTGGCCACCCACTGGACTGACACTTTGGGTTTCTTTGAGGAGCGGAGGCTCTCAGACTCAGAAGTACACGAACATCCCTCAAAGGGCTTTTAAAAACTGCTGGTGCTCAGCACACCCAGGGGTCACCCCACACCAGTCAAACCTGCATCTCTGTATTGGGGAAGCTAAGTTGAGAACCATTGCTTCAGAAGGTACTTCCCTAGGAAAAATTGTGTGAGACTTCACCTAGCCAAGGCCTGACACTCCAATGGCCCTTTGTCAGTTCCAGGCCCTCTCTGGTGTTAGCTGTGTCCAACATGGATGACTGATCTCAGCCAACCCTGTTTCTCAGAGTGTGCACAAAGGTCTTTCTCTTTCATTCCCATCAGGGTGGAAAAGTATATTTTCTTCCCATACTGACTTTAATGAGGTGGGAGTTTACCAGGAAGCTCTAAGCCTTTCATAGATCAATGAGCTTGAGGCTAAAACAACCTTCCAAAGTGAAAAGTTCCCTTGGGATTCCGTGATTGGGGTTCGGTCATGTCACACGTGCTTTGACAACTTCTTCCACGATGCCTCAGGGTGCTGTGGGAATAGGCAAGAAATTTTCTTCCCGTTTACCTGATAGGAAGCAGAGAACTGGAGTGAGGGTCCAGATCACTCTAGGATTCAGTAGGGACTTCGGTCTTCAAGTCTGGACACTTAACATTTAGGTTCCAAGTATAGACTCTTTGTGACACTCCAGATCATCAAGATAAAAACATGAACTATAGTTATACGATGAAATCCCAGAATATGGAGGCTGGAAGGACCTGAAAAATGTCTATGCTAAGTATCTCTCTGATATCAAAATTATAATAAATCATAACTACCAATTACTGTACATTTACCACAAAAACGTAGTCTTGAAAAAAGTAGTCTTATCACTTTCCAGATAAAGCAAAAACGTTTTAACTGTGTAACTGTATCAGACACTGTGCTTTGGTTTACATGTATTTAATCTTTATAGCAACTCCACAAGGCAGGTATATCAAACCTATCACTGGCCCAGTCCTGGTTTGGGGGTCACATGGAACAAAGCCAGCCCCCTGGGCATCCGTCCCTTTACATACGGAAGGAAATTCTCATATACCCACCCCTAACCCATCTTCTCTTTTTTGGTTTTCCTAAGTGTGTTTCAATCTAATATCTGACTATTTATGTTTCAATGTGTCCTACCTGTTCTATGACCTTTTCTCCTTCATTTTTTTACTTATTTCATTTCCACCACTCTACCCTGTCCAACATTAGCTTGCTAATGACACATTTTTTATTATTTTGACATTTAAGATTACAACATGCATCCTTGACTTATAAAAGTCTAATATAAATGAGTAGTCTTATCACTTTCCAGATAAAGCAAAAACGTTTTAACTGTGTAACTCCATTTATTCCATCCAAATCCCATTCAGCAATATACTACGTATGTTTTAAATTCCACACTACGTTATTTTTATTGTTTATATTGAAACTGGCAAACTTTTTTGGTAAAGAGCCAAGTGGTAAATTTTTTGGTTTTCTGGATCATATATGGTCTCAATCACATATTGTTCTTTTTTTTTCATAACCCTTTAAATATGTAAAAGCCATTCTTATCTAGAGAGCCATATAAAAATAGGCTATGGGCCAAGTTGACCTATGGACCATAGTTTTCAGGCTTCTGTTTTATACGGTCAATATTATTTTGGCTTTACTTACATACTTACTCAGGTCTTTGTTCCTTCTTACATTACCATGCTTCCCTCTGGGATCATTTTTCTCTTAATATTATGAATGTGTCCTTCCACTGACTTCTGACCTCCATGGTTTCTGATAAGTTGGTCATTAATCATAATGTTGGTCTCATGTGTGTGAAAAGTTGGTTTTCTTCTGTTTTTGAGATTTTTTTTTTCTCCTTGGCTTTAGAACTACTCCTAGACACATTGATTATTACAGTTGATGTGTTTTGGCAAAATTCTCTTTGTGTTTTTCCTACCCAAGGTTTTTTTTTGTTTTTGTTTTTGTTTTTGTTTTTCCCCCAGCTTCTTTTATCTGTGGCTCAATATTTTTCATCAAATGTGGGAAATTTTCAGCCATTATCTCTTCAAATCTTTTTTCTGCCTCTTTCTCTCTCTACTTCTTCTGGGACTTAGTACCTGCATGCTCCCGCGTTTGACAGTATTCACAGATCTCTGAGGTTCTGTTTATTTTTCATTTTTCCCTTGTATTTTTAAAAATGTACTTTCTATTGGTCTTTCTTTAAGTTTACAGGTTCTTTTTTCTGCCACCTCAAGTTTGTTGCTGAGCCCATCTCATTTTTCAGTTATCGTACTTTTCAACTCTGGAATTTTCTTATATATTTATACTTATTATAAATATATTACAAATATATATAAAAGAAAATATTTATATCTCTTCTTGTAAGCCTTTAGTCTTTGTTTTTCTGTAGTTCTTTGAACATTGTTTCTTTTATTATTTGAATATGTGTATATATGTAAATATATTAGCTGCTTTGAAGACTTTGCCTGCAAAATCCAACATCTGAGCCCACTCAGAACCAGTTTCATTCACTGTTTTTGCCTTGAAAACGAGAACTCACTTTTCAGTTTCATGGCATGTCTCGTAACTTTTGGTTGAAAACTGGATATACTTGTTAAAATTTAGCAATTTTGGATTCTGTTTTATTTTTATGAGGGTTGTTGGTTTCTTTTTTAGTAATTTGCCTGAACTTAAACTCTGGAATCTGTCCTTCTCATGGTGAGCAGCTACTAAAGCCTTTGCTCAGATTTTTTATTTCTTGTGTTTATTTTCTTAGTCTAAGGAGTCACACCTGGGTCTGCATGGTTTAGTGACCGGCCAACGATTTGGAGAGAGGTTATCCTCAAACACCTAAAGTTTATAAGGCTCTGTCTATTGATGTGTGTGTAGGTTAAAAAATAAACACAAAGCTACTGCCAATTCTTCGGTTTTTCTTCACTTTAATTTTACATGGGGCTCTTGCAGGTCTTCCTAGCACAAAAATAGATGTCCAATCAGCCAGGAATATGTGAAGAGCATGTCTTAACCCTTCCTCTTTCCTGGTTTGCTCCATTAAGTATCTGATTAGTTCACTTCTATTCCAAACTGGGTACAAAACATCAGGCTAACAAAGCTGTGAATATTACACATTTATTTCCACATTAGTCCACCACTTTTCACTTATTACCGTCTAGTTTTTTCCCTCTCTCTCTTGGTTTCTGTTTATTTTATGTTGTCTCCTGGTAGTTTTTAAATTGAAAGACAGGCATCATGTATGAAAACTTAGATAAGTTCATGTTCTGGATGGTGCTATCTTCTTCCCTAGAGGCTTTATTTTGGCAGGTGGTCAGGTAGGGACTAATCAGGAATCAGATCAATTCAAAGCTGGGCTTTAGTCTTTTTAGAGGCTGGTCTACTTCAAGTTTATCCCTACTCCTAGGGCCTAGTTCTCTGAAGTACCAGCTGAAAGCCTGGTATATTTACCATGGCTCCTCCATTTTTTCTTTTTTTTTTAATTAAAAAAAAATTTTTTTTTAGACAAGGCAACCCTTGGTCAACCTCACAGATTGCAAGGATCTCGTCAGCTTACAATCCTTTATTTTTTATTTTTTATGCCTACAGCACCTGGTCTTCCTAGGTGGTCTCCCATCCAAGTACTAACCAGGCCCGACCCTGCTTAGCTTCCGAGATCAGACGGGATCAAATGGCTGCTCCTTTTTGATGGGTGCTGAACCCCAGTATTTTCCCTACCTCCATGGAGCTCTGAACAGTACATTAACCTCTTACCTGCTGATTTGTGTTATATGATTTGGCAAATGCTTCCGGGGTAAAGATAGCATCAAATATTGGGCTTCCTCTCTTCATTTCCTATCTCTCTGGCTCTTGGCCCCTCAAATTCTTGCTGCCTTTACAACTCTCAACAGATGGGGTGTCTCTGTGTATGTCTTGTGCGCGGCGTGTGTATGTGTGTGTGTGTGTGTGTGTGTGTGTGTGTGTATGTGTGTGTATAAATGCATAATAGAATGTCCACGGAGGAAAAAAAATAAGGCCTAGAAGATTCCATAACAGTCGTAGGAAAAGATGTAGGGAGCCACTGATTATCCTCAAAAACAGCCAATTTTGAGCGCCTTTAAAACCTTTTAGAACTAAGTTGGTAGATAGGAGTTCTCAACTCAGTCCCACCCCTCTAAAGAAAAATTTTAATTTTTGCTGCCATAAAATTATAATGACATCTATCTCCCTGGATTGTTTTAATGATAAAACAGCAGCACTGTTCATCAAAATTAACATATTTCAAAATTTATTTTGTGCCAGCACCGGGCTAGATTTTCTTATATTATTCGATTTAACATTTTTTAGAGTTCTGAGTATATTTGCTGTCGTAAATTTTTTTTTTTTTTTTAAACTATATATATCAGGAGACTAAAGGCTTTCTTTGAGGGGCAATTTTTTATTCCTCAGACTTGGAGCCTAGAGGATAAGAGATGCTGAATGGGACATTTCTCAAAGACCCGAGTAGAGTTGGCTTCCAGCCGCTGTATTCCTCTGTCCGAAGATCCTAGCAAAGCCCAGAGAGGGGCTGTAACCAGCCTTATAATCTAGAGGCGGACCCCAGGCTCCCATGTGGGATCCCCGGGGCCAAGGGCTATTGCCAGGAGGAGATGCCATCTTCTCATTTCACTTCGATGACCATTTTTCTAATGCAGTCGCGATTGAACACTGGTTGGCAAACAATAGCCCGTGGGCCAAATCCTGGTTTTGTATGACCTGTGAGCGAAGATTTCATTTTAGATTTATTTATTTGGATGCTTAGTTGTTCCAGCACTGTTTGCCGAATGGACCATCTTTTCTCCATTGTATGGCCTTTGTTCTTTTATCAAAGGTCACTTTGCTCTCTTTATGTGGGTCTTCTGGGCTCTCCCTTCTGTTCCGTGGATCTAGTTGTCTGTTCCTCTGCCGATACCACGCTGTCTCGATGGCTGTAGCTTCACAGGAAGTCTCGAAGTTTGGTAGAGCCAGTCCTCTGCCTCTGATCTTTCCTCCTTCTGGGCCTCACCATAAAAACGTTAAAATCAATTTGGCGATATCCACAAAAGGTTTTACATTTTTAAATAGTTGAGGAATATAAAAAGATTGTTTCTTGACATGTAAAAACTATGTGAAATTCAAATTTTAGTCTCCACGGATAACGTTAATTTGTTTGCACATCGTCTACTGGCGCTTTCACTACAGCAGCAGAGCCGAGAAGTTGTGGAAGAAACCGTACGGTCTGCAAAACACATTGACTCTCTGGCCCTTTACAGAAAGAGTTTGCTGATCCCTGGTCTAGATCTTAGGCTGTGACTTAGCTTATTGCTTATAAGCGCAGCCCATGGAGCCAAAACACCTGTTTTCAAATCCTGCCATCACCATTTGCTGTGTCACCTTAAAAATGTCATTTAACCTTGCTGGGCCCTTATCCATAAAATGGAGATAATAATATTTATCTCATAGAGTTGTTAAGATTCAAGAAATTATGTCATGTAAGTGCTTAGAACAGTGCCTGGCACATAGAAGTTGCCTATATGTGTTGGCTACCATATACGTTTTTATCCTGGCTTAAAAAGAATATTACCAAAATAGTCTCAAATCTCTGCCCTTCTAATTCATCTAACACACTACTCTCAGAGTGATGGATGACCAGCTTAAAACACACCTCCACACTCGCCTCTTCAAAAACTGCTCATGGCTTCCTGCTGCTCATGGAGCTGGCACTGGCAGCTCCACAGCCCAGCTGCTGTCTGTGCAGCCTTGCCTGCTCTCCCCTCATCTCCCCTGCCCCCCAGTTACAAACCCCGTGCTCCAGCCTTTCCAGGGCTCTGTATTTGTCCACACCTCTGCGCCTTCCCATCACATAGCTCATTCTGCCCAGAAAGCTTTCTTCTGGGAATCTCAAAAGGGTCACTGAGATCTGGGGGCAGGTTATAGCTATCTTTCCTGTTACAAGCTCCAGTGTGGAAATCAGTGCCAGATTTCCCAGTGGGGATGAACTGGAAACATACTCTTGCTCCTCCTGAAACACCAGAGAAATTCTTTTTAGGGTAAAAAAGTAAAGCTGCAGATAAAGGCAGGGGTGGAAAATACATCGAGCCCTCTCCCCCACGTCAAGCCTCTCTTTGGCTTTGCCTAATGTTGTTTGGGGGTTCTCACATGGTATGCCCTTAACAAGGAGAGTGCGCCTGGGCAGAGAACTGGGCGGGGAGAAGTCAAAGGAAGCAAGGGACCTGGATCTCTGATTACGCATCAGTACCATAAATGTATCACGAAGCTGTTTAAATAAATAAGCATCAAGATTATGAAATGACATGAAAAATGCTCATGATACAACATTAAAGGGAGCTTGCAGGATACAAAATCACATACACATTAATAACAACTGAATGAAAAGTTTACCTGATGGTGGACACGAAAGTGTCAACAAAGGGAATCACTTTTGGTTGTAGGGATAGAGGCACCATGGGTGACTTTTTTTGTTGTTGTTCCTTTATTGAGAGTGCTGTTCATTGTACTATACTATTATTTGCATATTTAAAAGGTTAAAGGTTTTATGGGAAAATTCACCAACTTGTACACTTAAAACGAGTCTTTTTATTGCATGTAAGTTATGTTTTTAAAAAGTTTAAAAAAAATTGTTTTAAAAGACTGACCCAAAGTAAGCTGGGGTGAGGACAGTGTTTCTACAGTCTCCCTACCTGCCTTTCTCCTGCTTCAGCTACTTTCAGCAAGACCCTTCAAGACAGCCCGTCCAGCCGCTATGTGCAGACATGGCTATGGAAGCCCCATGATTAGCCCTTCTCCTAAGCTCACATCACCCTTCAGACTATCCTAGAATGTCCTCTGCCTTCCCTGCTTTGCCCTGGCTCCCCAAACAACAGCAGCCATTAACATTACCATCCCCTAGAGTTCTGCCGTTTGCTAGGGAACCAACCGGTAAAGGAATCTGTGATGGTGAGCCTGTGCATGGTGTGGGGTTATTGCTGACCCCTCCCAGGTAACACTTTTGCTTTCCAACCTGGGGATTCTGCCTTAATGGGCTGCATTCATGGAAGCACAGTGTTCCAAACAATGGAGGTGATTGTTGGAGGAATGGAATTAAGACTCTCCTAACACAAGAGGTGTTACTAAGGTGAGCATGTAGGTGTAGGCTGGCAGCAAGGCCACGAAAGGTGCAAATTTGAGTTCTCATTAATTTTTGAATTCCAGCTAAATGACCTATTTTTGCTTTCTTCCAGGGACTACCCAGGCCAATACCTCTCCTGAAGAGAACACATTGGAAAATCAGCTATGGACTGAAGTAAGGGCTTTGTCCTCCTAAGAGGTGTTGGAGGGTGAGACGGTCCCTTCCAGGGAACAAATCCAGGTTTTCATGCAAGTTGGCAGGACCCTTCCTGAGGCCTTGAGGGAATGGGCTGGATGAGATTCTTCCCCCAGGAGAGCCTGGCTGCCTGGCAGAGCAGAGATGGCCCAAGTGTGTCTCCTGGAATTGGGGGCTCATCATTCCTGCAGACTAAGTGGGTGGTTCCCAGAAGTGTCTAGAAAAAATTATAAATGGGCTTGTTATCTCTATGAACCTTGAAGCAGATGCTGTGAGCTATCTAAAGGCATCTGGATAAGGACTTCCCAGAATATCCATAAGATAAGAGTTGAGAATAAATGCCTTATCTCTTACCGTAAGCAGTAACCCAGGAGAAATTAACTTATATTTTCCTGTGATAGTGAGATGTGGTCAAGGAACTCATTTACTGTGTGTTGTCCCCTGTTGGAGTATAATAAGTCCTCAGTTAACCTCATCAATAGGTTCTGTGGTGACCTGTAATAAAACCAGTTTTACTATAGACTAATTGATATAAACAAGAATTAAGTTCCTACAGCATCTCATCAATTTTATAATGAAACATCATTGAACAAAATGACATTATTCGAACACCTGCTTATTTCCTCTTCTTCTCTCAATTCTGGAAAGGAAACATGATCTCCTTCCCCAAAGCCTTCCATGTCGCTCACAGAAGCAGGAGCAGCTTTGGACTCCTGTAGCATCTGAGAAGGCCCGAGGGTCTTGAGAACCCAAGCACTGGTCACCCAGTCCCTCCTCTGCCTCTAGGCTTAAGACATGCCAATTTGATGGAGACACAAGAATCTCCAGTTTCAAGTTTACCCAGTTTCCAGCCACATATACACATAATGTCTTTTGTGTAAATAATCAAATTAAAAGAGAGAAAGTAGATAATACAAACGAATGGAATAGCATAGATGGACTTTTTAAAAAATCTCTTAGTCTAAGTATACTGGGTCTCTCCTTAATGTGCATAATTTAAAATGTACTATTTTACTCATTTCTGAATATACATGTTAGTGGCATTAAGGACATTCACATTGTTGTGCAAGCATCATTACTGTCTGTCTCCAGAACTTTGTCATCACCCCAAGAATTGATTTTTCTTCTCCTTTCTCATCCTCCCTCCTTTTCTATCCCACTGTTCAGAGGCATTCTTACCTGCCACCTGCTAAAACATTGTGAAAAGACGCATGGCCTCTTTTACTAGGTGACCTCGGTTTAGAAGAACATGACTACGGACAGTTTTGTGCCTGGACTTTGAGCCTAGCTAGAGCACTTACACCAAACTTTCGGGACCTGCAATATATCCATAGGAGGCAGTTGATGTTTCCCATATTTGGTTTCAGTTGCAGATCCTGGAAGGTTTTCCTTTCCTGTGCAACCTGGAGACATCAGGATCCAACGTGTCTTCTAAGTCAGGTATGTGACCCCCCAAGCCATACCCAGGAAGGCTGGAATCCTCTCTCCGGTGTGGCCAGTAGGGGCTCCAGCCCTACTTCTGTTGTGGTGCGATCAATTCTAAGATCCACGGAGCCAGTTGAGATGAATTATGAGCCTTTACTAGCCTGCCGGCGACTGACTCTCTACCACACAGGGTTCGAGGAGATCAGCCCCGAGCTCCCAAAAGAGGCAGCTTATAAAGCCTAGAGCCACACCCTGGTTTAACATCAAACAAGCAAACAGATTACAGAAGCAGAAGTTGGCTGTTAGCATATCTTTGCCCAGAACCACACCCTTAACATTCCCCACTGTTTTTTTAGGGGAATTCAAATCATTGATTCCTGCCTACACCCTTTTTGACATAAGTAGTTAACAGTAGGTCTAATCCTCTCTTATTCTGTCAGGTTTCACCTAAAAGCCATACAAAGACCCCCTTACTTTAGGAGGAAGAGAATTAAGATGGTTCAGACTGGTATGGTAAATCCAATGACGGCGTCCAGCTACCTTGACCGTGGTGGATGTTGTGAGGATGACAGGGAAAGGTCCGTCCCAGCAGAGCTCAACAGAAGCAGGCTGTATACCTTTTTCACCCAGATCCAATCGCCTGGAGCATGGCTGTGTGGCTGGACTGAATGCTGAGCGGTTGTTCTGGTGGTGGAGACCAATTGGCGGGTCTCCTGCCGTGCGAGATAGAGGGCCTGCAAGGACTTAAGCAGTGAAAAATTATGAACTTCTGTTAGCTTTTCTTCCCCTAACTTGGGGAGGAGAGGTGGGGGCCTTCCAAACATTATTTCATAAGGCGTGATGCCCTTACGATAGGGTGTGCACCGTGCCCTTAACAGGGCAAAGGAGAGGAGACTCACCCAGTTTTCGCCAGTTTCCAGCTTGAACTTAGTTAGGGTTTCTTTCAAGGTTCTATTCATTCTTTCTACTTGCCCTGAACTCTGCAGCCTATAAATGCAATGCAATTTCCAATTGATCCCTAACACCTTTGCTAGAGATTGGCTGGTCTGGGCAATGAACGCTGGGCCATTGTCAGACCCCAACGTTATGGACAGGCCAAATCGAGGCACTATTTCTGAGACTAATTTCTTTGCTACTACCTGAGCGGTCTCCTGCTTAGTGGGGAAGGCTTCAGTCCATCCTGAGAAAGTGTCAATGAACACAAGCAAGTACTTGAATCCGAAAGTTCCCGGGCTGACCTCAGTGAAATCCAACTCCCAATGTTCCCCCGATGCCTGTCCACGAAGCCTCGTCCCTTGTTGTATTTCCTTGGAGGGCTCTGGATTCACTTGTGCGCAGATGTGGCACCGGGCCGATACCTGCTTGGCCATTCGTTGCAGCCCCGGAATGTAATAGTCTCTTTTCAACAGTTCAATCAACTTGGTCCCTCCCAAGTGAGTGCTCTGGTGAACCTGGGTTATGAGGTCTCAGCTCAAGGCCTCAGATACTACAATGCGGCTGTCTGGGAGCCTAACCCACCCAGTAGATTCTTCTTTGCCTCCCAGCTTGTTGCATAGTTCAACTTCCCCTGAAGTGTAGGTAGGGGTGTCCATTAGCACCCTGGGCGGTAGGGCCTGCAGAATGTCAATTGGCCCCACTGGTTTTGGGGCAGCCTCCTTTCCTGTCTGATCAGCGAAGGAGTTGCCTTGTGCTACCTCTGAGCCCGAGTTCTGGTGCCCTGGGCAATGAATGATTGCAACTTTCTTTGGCAGCCAAATTGCTTCTAGAAGGGCTAGTATTTCTTAATTTCTTTTCCTCCCAAAATCAGTAGCCCCCTTTCCTTATATAATGCCCCATGTACATGTGCCGTGGCAAAGGCATACCTGCTGTTCGTGTAGATGTTAACAGTCTTGTTTTCACCCCACCGCAGAGCTTGAGTCACTGCTACTAGTTCAGCCCGCAGAGATGAAGTTCCATGGCTTAGGGCTGGTGCCCAGATGACAGTTTCAGTGGTAACCACTGCAGCCCCAGCATACCTGACTCCTTCTTAGATGAAGCTTCTTCCATCCGTAAATAGAGTAGTGTCCGGATTCGGCCAAGGGCTGTCTGTCAGGTCCGGTCTGGTGCAGGTGACGTTCTCTAGGACTTCAAGGCAGTCATGCAGGGGTTGGCGAGGGTCATCGTCAGGCAGTAGGGTAGCTGGGTTGAGTGCGGCAGTTTTCGGGAACTGTAGGTGATGTGGGTTGAGAAGCAGGACCTGATACTGGGTGCTTCAAGCATTGGAAATCCACCGGTCCGGTGGACTGCGAAGCACTGACTCAACTGCGTGTGGGGCGATGATCTGGAGGGTCTGCCCTAGTGTCAATTTTAGGGCTTCCTTAGTGAGGATTGCAGTGGCAGTGATTGCCCTCAGACAGTTAGGCCATCCTGCTGCCACATGGTCCAATCTTTTGGAGAGGTATGCAACTGGTCGCTTCCAGGGTCCTAGGGTCTGTGTCAGGACCCCTTTCGCGATTCCCCGCACCTCAGTAACAAAGAGCTGGAATGGCTTTTCCAGGTTAGGCAGGGCTAATGCAGGGGCTGTGGTCAGGGCTGCCTTCGGGGCTTCAAATGCCTTCCTTTCTTCCTTTCCCCAGGCTAGGTTCTCTCCTTTCCCTCTGGTACTAGTGTACAGGGGCTTAGCTATTTCTGTGAACCCCAGAATCCAAAGCCTGCAGTAACCCACTGCTCCCAGGAACTCCTGAACCTGTCGCTTGGTGCATGGCTGAGGTATCCTCACAATAGCCTCGATCCGACTAGAGGACAGAGTCCTTTTTCCTTTCTGTAGATTGTACCCTAGGTACGTTGCCTGGGGAGTGCAAAGTTGAGCCTTCTTAGCAGATACCCGATACCCATTCTTGTCTAACTCCTGGAGTAGGTCCTCAGTAGCCTGTTTACACTCTAATTCTGTTTCAGTCCCTAGCAAAAGATCATCAACATATTGTAGAATTACTACCTCAGGGTGCCTCTGGCGGAATTCGACTAAGTCCTGACTTAGGGCTTCATCGAACAGGGTTGGGGAGTTCTTGAAGCCCTGAGGCAGTCGAGTTCAAGTCAACTGTCCTGAGTAAAGTCTGTCTGGGTCTTCCCATTCAAAAGCAAAGACGGGCTGGCTAGCCTTGGCCAGCGGCAGAGTAAAGGAGGCATCCTTCAGATCTAGGACAGTATATACTTGATGACTCCGGGGTAGTTGGCTAAGAAGAGTGTAAGGGTTGGGGACCATCGGGTGGATGGTCTCAACTTGCTTATTAACCTCCCTGAGATCCTGGACAGGCCGGTAGTCATGGGTGCCGGGCTTCTCTACTGGGAGCAAGGGAGTGTCCCAGGGGGAGTGGCAGGGAACTAAGATTCCTGCCTCCCTCGACCTTCGAATATGGACAGCAATACCCGCTCGGGCCTTCTGACTGACAGGGTATTGACGTACCCGGGCTGCAGTAGCTGAGCTGGACAGAGTCACTATAATAGGAGGATGACGTGCTGCCAGACCGAGGGGATTTGCCTCTGCCCAGACACCAGGAAACTTTTGTTGGAATTCAGTTAACAGGGGGTTTTTAGGCAAGACCCCTGGCGAGTTTGCTAGAGGCTCCTCTAGCAAAGGTATTCCTCAGACAATGGGCAAGTGAGTAGAATGGCCGGTGGGCCTGACCCGACAGTTCAGTATGCCCTTCCTTGAAGGAGATTGTGGCCTGTAACTTCTGTAGCAAGTCTCTACCCAGCAGTGGGTACGGGCATTCCGGCATAACTAGAAATGAATGGGTAATCGTTCCTTTTCCGAGATCTGTTATCCTGGTTTGGGTCCAAGGGTAAGATTTCCCTTGTCCAGTGGCCCCTTGTATGTGTCTTTTCCCTTGAGAGTGGGCCCTGGGCGCTCTGTAGGACAGAGTAGGTAGCTCCTGTGTCCACCAAGAAGTTCACAGGCTTGCCCTCGACTTGTAAAGTTACCCTGGGCTCCCAGGGGCTCATAATGTAAGAGGCCTGACCTCCTCATTCTGTGTCCTCGAAGAGGATGAGGGAGGCCTTCTTTTGGGGGGCTCGTCCTTTTTCAGGGCACTCATTCTTCCAATGTCCCTTTTCCTTGCAATATGCACATTGGTCCTTCTCTAACCCGACTCTCCTGGGTCCATTGTTCGCCCTGGGTGCCTGTTCTCGGCCTCTGCCTTTTCCTGGCAGTCCCTTTGGCTGGGCTCCTTGCATGGTTGCAAGCAGGACCTTGCTCATCTTCTTGGTCTGTGCTATATCTACCTCATCTTTATTGTTGAATACTCGTTGGGCTATCTCGACCAGCTCAGACAGGCTCTTTCCTTCAAACCCTTCCATCCTCTGCAGTTTCTTTCTAATATCTGGGGCTGACTGACTGACAAAAGCTAAATTCACAGCCCTCCTATTATCAGGGTCCTCTGGGTCAATAGGGGTATATAAGCAGTACGACTCTAAAAGTCGTTCCAGGAACGCCACCGGTGATTCATCCTTAGCTTGGATGACCTCGCTTACCTTAGATAAGTTAGTGGGTCGTCGGGTGGCAGACCGGAGGCCCTGGAGCAGAAGCTGGCGATCCCGTTGGAGAGCCTCCTTATCTTGGTTGGTGTTGGGGTCCCAAGGCAGACGGGTGTTCGGGAGAACATGTTGGACGCAGGTCGGATCGGTGGAAGGCTGCCCGTTGGGCTCTAATACCGCTTTTGCAGCCTCCCTCAGGATCTGCTCCTGCTCCTCTGAGGTAAACAGGACCTGGAGGAGTTGCTGACAATCGTCCCGGGTCAGCTGGTGGGTAAAGAAAATAGTCTCTAGGAGAGAAGTTAATCCCTGGGGTTTCTCTGAGAATGAGGGGTTCTGGTGTTTCCAATTGTACAGATCACTGGTGGAGAAAGGAACATAGACCATGAATGGCCTCTGGGTTTCTCCCCCAACTAGGGGAGCCAGTTGCCGGAGTGGGGCCAGGACTGCTGCCTGGTTCGACGAGTCAGGGACAGGATCAGGGTCTTGTGGGGGCCGGTACACAACCCTAGTGCGGGTGTGGGGAGGACTCTGGAGTCCTCCCTGTTAGATGGAGGACTGTCTCCCTGTTAGATGGAGACAGGAACGGGTCACGAGGGGAGTAAGGGGGAGGATTAGTGATCTCAGGGTCCTCAGGGGGTGCCTGTAAGAGAGGGCAAAGAGAGTTAGGTGTCTGTCCAGATGGTTTCTCTTTTGGCCTCTTTGGTATGGAGAGAAGGACAGACTTGGGAGTCGCCTTTGACTCTTGGCCACAGCGTCAGTCCTTCAAGTGCTTGGGGGCATCAGAAACAATATCGATCCACACATCGATATGTGGAGCCTGATCAGGGTGGCCAGGATTTCTGTAGATAATACCCCGCACCTGAAAGGCTGTTTGCAGGTCGAGTGACCCCTCTGATGGCCACCCTGTTCCAAATGTGGGCCAATCTCACTGGCAGAACCTCTGAAGGTCAAAGGGAGTGACACTAGCTCCGTAGGCTTGGGCTTGTCTCCTGAAATCCTTAAAATGGTTAAGGAGGCACTGAAGGAGGGTAGGACGATTCGAGGAAGAAGCCTGACCCATGTTAGTAAAAACAGGCAAGATCCCCACAAAAGCCAAAGAAGCCAGGGCTAAGATCAGCCCCTGACCTAGCGTCCAGTCGGACGGGGCCACAGAGGCCGGACCTAAGGAAAGAATTAAAATACCACACATCAATATATGGAGTAAACTTATGAAGACCAAGGCAATAGGAGGGTAACAGTACATTCGACCAGTCCAGACAGACAGACACGATACAGACAGACAAGACAAACTACAGGTAGCACAAAACGCTAGCGTACCCAAAAACCTGAATACCTGAACCAGAAACCTGAATACCTGAAGTCAAGTCTGACGTCTCAGACCTTGACCGAACCAGGGAAGTATTGCTGCGTCCAGCCTTCCACTAGTTTTCTTTAGGGCCCACTGACCGACAGATCCCAGTGCAGTCTGACTCACCAGTGAAGCTGCTCCAGATGGCTTGTGCCCAATTGTTACAGAATTGAACCTTTTGTCCACCTGCCCTCCTGAGCGAGTCTGCTTGGCATCCGGGGCTGAGAAACGTCTCTCAGCGGCTGTCCCCTGGATGCGGCAGGTCCTCGCCCAAGGTGGCCGAGGTCACGGGTCTTAGGACATCTCCCCCTCTGGAGAGATCTCGCTGGCGCCTCTAAATGTTGTGACACGATCAATTCTAAGACCCACGGAGCCAATTGAGATGAATTATGAGCCTTTATTAGCCTGCCGGGGACTGACTCTCTACCACGCAGGGTTCCAGGAGATCAGCCCCGAGCTCCCAAAAGAGGCAGTTTATAAAGCCTAGAACCACACCCTGGTTTAACATCACACAAGCAAACAGATTAACCACACCCTAGTTAACATCAAACAAGCAAGCAGATCACAGAAGCAGAAGTTGGCCCTCAGCATATCTTTGCCCAGAACCACACCCTTAACACTCCTCTTGTACCTTTTGGGCATTTAAGTCCTCCCTCTGCTCCATTCTTTGCCCCTCACACCTCCTCTTTTCCCCCTCATTTGTTTCCATGGACGGACACAGCCTGACACGCTACTCAGAGATAAAACCAGTATGGCCCCCCAGTGGCTTGCCTGGTGAGGGTGGCCTCTGGGAGTGCTTACCTCCAGGTAGGCCGACAGTGTCATGGGAGCTGTGGGTTGGAGCCTAGTCACTCATGCGCCCTCCCTGATCCGCTAACGTAGCCCGAGTGGCTGGTCTAGACATATTTGTCTTCCTACAATGGGCTAGGTTTGTCTAACACCCGTGTGCTATGAATGTTGCCTTTGAGCTTGTCATCTCCTCTGGCTTTATCCTATTAAGTGGCCACATCACGGACTGTTCAATGACTTTATTTATGTTTGCACTGCACTGACTCACCAGGGTTTCCAGTTAAGCACGCTAGTCTTACTATTCTGTTCTATAAGGAGTGGAGGTAGAAAAAGGAACCAGTGCACTTCTTAGGAAATGGCTTCTTTGGGAGCCCATAGCATGACCAGGAAGTATGTCAGTGGTTTCTAGGGAGACTCAATTCTAAAAATACTGGTGACCGAGGTCCGTCAAGCTGGCTTCCTGGTGCACCATTTGCATACAGTTTGCATCTGATGCTTGCATGCGTTAGGGGCGTTGAGTGCTGTTCTCTGGCAATCTTCAAGCCAATGTGATCCTTTTTGTACCCAGGTGGTTTCAATTTTAATTTGTTGCCCTCTTACTTATTCATGGTGGCCCAGAAATACAAAGCAATGGCGGGGAAGGGAAGCAAGAGGCAGAAAGAAGGCCAAGTGAGAGGGGAGAATGAGGGCCACGAGTGACCTTCTATGGGACATCTCTTTGGAGAGGCTGAGTCCAGTTAACAGTGTGGCCTCCAGAGAGGAGTGAGTCTCTTTAGAACAGATTCCCAGGGCTCCCAGCAACAGCCTGGTCTTCAGCTCTCCACTCCCGTGGCCAACAGATTCAGCCTCAGCAGCTGTCCTCTGACTGGGAGACGTGGCGCTCCCCTCCCATTTGGCATCCTTCGCCACATTGTGGGGAATGTTGACCTGACCTTCTTACCTGTGTTCTTGTCTTTGCAGTCCACTCTCTGAGACCTTCGGATATTAAATTTGTGGCAGCCATCGGTGATGTGGAAACTGTGAGTATTTGAGGAGACAGAGGTGGGAGGTGGAGTTTGGGACTCATGACCCTCTGAATGAGCTCCCAGTAATCAGATGGGAGGTTTCATTTTGGGAGAGAGAAACATTCTCTGAGTTGGAGAAATCCTAAAATCTAGGGGGTTTTGAGTCTTTTTTTTTTCTTTTCTCTCTAATCAAATAAATACCTCCCTTTATGTTCAAGTGAGGAAACTTTGGGAGTGTTTCATTAATAAATTAAACCCATTGATACATTAAGTCGAAGATCACACAGAATTTTAAAAGTAATCTCTTAAACTTTCTATTAAAAAGATAAAGAAAAAATGTCCTTATTTGCTTGGTAAACTTTAAAAAATACTTCCATCTTTGCTAATACATTTTAAGTGGTATATTTTACATGGTTAGGCAAAGAAGGAAAAAAGCAGTAAGGAAAAGATGAACAGAGAGAGAGATATCTAGAGAGAAGAGGGTTGGAAGACAGAGTGAATGTCAGTGTGATTCCCCAGTCAGTCCTGGCTTCCGCCCCCCTCCCCCCACCCCATCTTAGTAAAGGCCTGCTACCCGCACCGCCCCGCCCCTCAAGTCCCAGCTGGGCAGATCACTCAGCAGGTGTTCACTGCTCTGCCCAGAGCACGGCCACACCTCCCGCACCTGAACCTGAACATTTTCTCCCCACCAGTGTCTTCCTCCCGCCTTCCCTGCCAGTCTCCTTCCTTGCGTCCCTCCCCTGTCCCTGTACCCCCTTTAACCTCAGCCCCTTCGCCTGGGCCCAGGCTGCCGCCTCGCTGCAGGCCCCAGCCCACTACCCCACGCGCACGGTGCCTGCTGTATGTAAGTTACAAGACTTCACATTGGAAACCTGAACAGGAGCCCAGTGAAGTCAGGCAGGCAGAGCTTCCCATCCTTGTTTTATTCCATCCGTGCTGGTGCTGAACGGAATGAGTGACTGTGTGCGTATGGATGGCGGGTGACGGTGGAAATTTGCTGCTGGGAGGGATGTGAAGGGGGGTTGGGGAATAAATGAGAAAAGAGGTTTCATGTTACGAATGGCACATTGACTTTGCTGAGCATGTGTGTCCCTGCACGCCGATGGTTACATTCCAGAGCCCGGAATGTGTGACACTCGCGGGAGAACCTCCGTATTCTTCCGCTTTGGGCAGGGAAATTCACTGCAAGAAAATCTCCACCCCAAGTCCGGTTTCTAAAGTTAAACCAATCGATGACTTCTACTCTTTGGTCTCAGCGATGAAAGAGCTTCTTACTCATGAATTATTCAGACTCCACAGCTCCTGCCTGTCACTCAGCTCATCCTTTCTCCTCCTGTGAGCCTGAGGCCTGTGGCGCTGGAATACAGTTTCTGTCCATGATGGTCTCCCAGCCCCAGAGTCATTATACTGATGAGCACCTCAGCCTTCAGGATAAAGCTTGAAAGCACAGCTCCTAGGAGGCCATCTCCCTCTGCCCTGAGAGCCTGCTGTCACGAACTGGTGTATAAAAAGTCAGGCTGGGGCAAAATAATGGAAAACAGTGAATTTAAAAAGGAAACAGTTCATAATGCTAATGATTTTGCTTTGAGTTCCTGGAGCTTTCTGTAACCAAGGCACTATCGCTTACCTGTGACTGTAATTAGCGCTTATTTGTTTAATTGCTCTGGACTCTTTTCTTCATAGCACTTTAAAGATCAGATTTGTAAATGTTCATAAAAGTTACTCTCAAACTGGTATGATACATGCTCAATATGAGAGACAAACAAAATACATATATTTATAGTATAAAAAACTGAGTTTGCCATTCACATCTCTTATTCTGCTTATCAACCACACTTTTTTTTTTTGAGAAAGAGGAGAGGGAGGGATGCAAGGGGGAGAAAAGAGTGTGTGTGTGACAGTATTGTGTGTGTGTGTGTGAGAGAGAGACCTAAAGTAGGGTCAGACTGTAATATCCTATCTGTGACTTGGTTTTTTGCTTAACTGTCATAGACATTTTTCTGGGCCAGGGAGGTTATAAGCCACTATGTCAAAATCCTGGAAGGCGGGGACTGTGTCTGGCTTAGCTTTGTGTCTCCAGCACCATAGTACCTGCCACAGGGCAGGCGTCCAGCCAATGAAGAGTGCGAAGAGGAAATGACTGGCAGCAGGCAAAACAGAGACATAGGCGTTTCCTGGGTTTGCCCAGCTTTACCTTGCTCACTGAGCTCTTCCCCTCACTTTGAGCCTCATTCTTCTTGTTCTCCTTCCTTTCCCCACTCACCCGTCTACACCCCTCCCCCCATCGAGCTTGGTCTGAGGAAGACTTCTGCTACTAGTCAGACTCCCTTTGGTTGGGCACAGACTTTTCCATGTTGTCTCAGCCCCAGGAGAGCTGCTTTTCTCATGACGTCACCTGTCTGGCATCTTTGACTGGCTCCTTGGGGAGAAGCAAGGGACTCCATCCCCAGTTAGAGAAATGTCATGGTCAGCCCGTGCTCCTGAGAGGACTTCTGAGGCATGATCCAATTGTGTAGACCGGCTGTCATTTGAGTCAGGTGGTTAAGGATAAACAGACTCTTTAAAGAGAAGCAGCAGCAGGCTGGGTATAGACAGTGTGGGTACAGCTGTCACCTGTCACCACCATACCTGAAGACACTGTCTTCTAGGAATTTAAATCTCTGAAAATAATACTACTGACAGCAGCTAATGTGTACTGAGCACCTTCTATGTCGTGGGCAGGATTCCAAACACCCCTAGGACCTTTTGCGAAAGACACAATTCCTGGGTGGGTCACCCTGTGTCACCTCTGGCCCAACAACAAGGGCACCTTTCCAACAGAGAGGGTCCTGGTCATCTAGGATCTTACCAAGAGAAAAATCAGAACCTTATTTTGTTCCTTCAAAAAGTATTTATTGAACAAATATTTATCGAGTACTTATGATGTGTCAACACCGTCCTAGGCTCAAGGAATATAGTCCAAAGCAAAACAGACAGAAATCCCTGCTCTCGTGGTTCTTACATTCCGGTCAGGGGAGACAGACAATAACCAAAATGAGTCTTAGATTATGGACAGTCACAGCGACGCTATCTCCTTTACTTCTATGTAGAGTGTGACTAGGGTTTCACGATGCGTTTAAATCTAAGCTCTCCTGCCCCATTTCTGTTCTGAGGGAAATGGTCACACCATCTATTGCTCTGGGTTCTGACCAACGATGCTGTGCAGGAAGCCTGACATTCACGGGCAGATTGGACCCTTCCCTGGATCTGTGGGTTCCCTTTTATCACTGAGAGGGGCTGTCAGGTAGCCGGGGTCTCTCGAGAACAGTCTCTGCTGCCTTCCCTGGCTGGGTGTTAACGCTGCTTATCTTTTCCAGCTTCCAGACTCAGGAACAGCCGACATAGAGAATCACCAATGGTAAATACCTTGGAATCATTGGGAAGCAGGGCTGGGAGGAGCCTCAGTGCTGATGGGCTCTCATCTCCTGGTTTCACCGATGGGGAAACCTGAGGGCCAGGCTGGCGAGGCCTCGCACTGGCTCTCTTAGGAGCAGGTGGCAGAGTCGGGGACAGAACCCAGCCTCCTGCCTTCCAGTCCAACACTCGCCATGCCTGGCTCCCTGGGTGAAAGGAAAAGCAGAAAAGGCCTAAGGGTGGATTCTTGCTTCCCACCACCAGGCTTATGGCTCTCCATAGCATGCAGGGTGGACGAGGTTCAGCCTCATTCTACACAGGGCTCTGCAGCTCGGGCCCTACTGGAGATGTGGAGAGGAGGGTTCAGATGGAGCTGTGCACCCCATTTGAGTAAATCCATTGCCATCCAAGCTATGTCTCTGACTCCGGGAAGGATAACCCCAGAACCTGAGCCAGACTGAGCCAAAGCTGGTCATGAAGCAGACCACAGCGAGCAGCCCAAGGAAAGGGTTGTTGGCAGGTGACAACTGCCGTCTGACGCTTGCATGTTTGCTTCTACTTGTAGGACTGGAAAAAGGCCAGAGCAGGTGTGCATGGGAGTGGTGACAGGTGAGTTCTGTGTATTTATGGCCAGATTCCAGATTGTCCTTATCCCTCCCAACACAACAGCATTCTAGTTAACGAAGAGAATCTCCTATCGACTGCTTCATCACTGAGCCTAAAGAGAAAGGAGGAGGCATTCTGAGACAGACAGGGAGCCCGGGTATGAAAAGGCACATATCCTATGAGAGGTTTCTCTGAGCAGAGAGAAGTCAGGAGGCATGGGGTGACGTTAGGGGACATGGGAGCAGGGCCCAGCACTGGCTGGGCCAGAGTCCCAAGGCTCCTTCTCCCCCAGAGTCCTGAGGCTCCTTGTCCCCCAGGCCTCCAGGACCGGACTAGTAGCGTGTCATCTGGGGAAAGGGCCTGCCATTTATTGCTTCCCCGCACCAAGGAGAAGACCCCAGTCTAATTTTCAGCTTATTTCATTTTGTAATCACTTCCTTGCTTATAAAATAGATATTGCAATTGGGTTCAGAAAAATGAAATGAAGAAAAGGAAAATCAACTATATAGCTCACTATCTAGAGATAATCATGAACGTTTTGGCCTTCTTCCGTATGAATGCCATCTGTGACCTGTTGTTTTGTTTTCATTTAACATCAAACGTCTCTTATGACTCTATTAAGTCGCCTGAGACCCTAAGTCCTTTAACGCCAGCTGAATTAGCCTCGTGGGATATTAGAGTCACCTCTGCTTGGTGCTCACAAGTCAATGACAAGAAGTGAGAAGGCTCAGACCACAATGCACGTGCTCTTCCGAGCTGACACTTCTGGAAGAATAATGACAGCAAGGTGGCTAGTGCCTGTCAATTCAGCCAGTGATTTTCACCAAGGGCCTGGGAAGTATAAGGCTCCTTGCAAAGGACGGGGATGACTCCGACACTGGCCCTGCTTTCAGCCCTCGCCACCCAGCAGGGGAGGCTGAGGCCTGCTGTCCAGCCTTCCAGGGTCCGACGGACAGGTGGTAGCCAAAGTGGTAGGAGGGTGCCCTTGCAAAGGATCAAAAGGTTCTGAAAAACGACGCCCTTACTGACTTAGCGACTGTCACCGCTCTGTCTAGGTTTGGCCCTGTTTACCTTTAAATGGTAGAAAGAAAAAAAAAACAACGAAATATTTGTCGTGTCTGGGATGATGGAATGTAGTTTAGACCCTGAAACCACAAAGACGGCTTATTTGCCTGATTTTTTAGTTTGTCTCCTTTTTATTGTCCCTCACCCACCTGATAACAAGTCCTAACTGCCCCTCCTTTAGCAGAGAGTGACCAGGAGCCCCACCTGGCCAGAGGCGCCGCCGAAGGCTGGGCAGTGAGGGCTGATCTGGTGCCCGGATGTCCTCAAAGGCAGGACTCATCGTTGCTGCCAGTGAATCCAGCCTACATTAGGCAGGGGGCGGGAAGGAGGAGTGGAGTGTGAGTCCTGGAAGCTCAGCTGGGTGACCAAGCCAGCAGAGGAGCCAAGGAGAAGGTGCTCTGGGGACATCTAGGCCCCTGCAGTGTGCAATGGGGCCAGCCTGAGCTCAGTCCATCTGTCCTTCAACCCCAGGACCTTATAGCTCTTCAAATCTAGCCACGCTTTGCCTACCACAGCCAGCGTGCAGATGGGAAAACTGAGTCGGGGGTGGCGGGGCAGGGGGAGGGACTTTCTCAAGTTACATGGTTAGTACCTGGCGGAGTCCCTGTGGACTCAAATGGTCCTGCCCCACAGCCTGTGCCCTATCCTGACCCCTCTGGCAATCCAGAGAGAGAACAGACCAGGTACACAGCAGATGTAAAACAAAATGACGGGCAGATTTATGTGAAAAGATCTAAGGTCCTGTTTGACCACAAGAAGCAATATCATACAAATACCTTTAACTACAAAGCAGTTCTCTTTCAAAGACCTAGAGCAGACATTCATGTTCTATCGTTCACCCTCACAGAGTCTCCTGAGGTGAAGTGTTCTCCCCACCCATACATAGTCATACCACTCACTTACACACACACTCACACTCAGTTCACACACACACGCACTCACATGCACACACACATACTCAACACACACTCTCACACTCAGCTCGCATACTCTCATGCTCATACGCGCTCGCAGCACCACACACACACTCACATGTGTGCACACACTGTCCCTAAAGTCTTCCACTGGCCTCAGAGGTCTCGTGGGAATGGGCTCCTTCTGCAAGGTGGTCAGCACTTAGAACAGGAAAAGGAAGTTCATTAGTTTGGGACAGGATGAAGATGGAGCCACACACGACTTGGGTGGCTGCCCAGCCCGACAGAGCTGAGTGACCGGTCTCCCAACTCCAGCCCAGCTCCCCACCCCTTCTCTGTCTGCTGCCTGCACAGTGTCAGCTCCCTGCACAGGGAGCCCCTTTAAAGCCGCCTTCTGGATTCTGCTCCCATGAAGCCCCAGACACTTCTGGATGGAGGCAGAAGGGACGGGGGACTGGGGAGGGGGTGGAAGCATCTCCTTCTCATCACCCTCTCCCCCGTCTGCCCTCTCATGTCTCCTGGGAGCAAGACACAACTGCTCCTTGACAGCACTATTTTTAGCGGTCCTCTGGCTGTCAGCTCTGGGACATGTTCTCTGTATGTTCCCTGGAGCTTTCCCACCCTGCTGTCACTCTCAGAAGAAGGGAGGGGGACCGGGAGGCAGCCTGCCTGGGTCTCGGTCCCACACACTTTCTCTCATAGGGCGATAGCGCACAACGGTAAAAACCTTTGGCATCTGAGGGCTTTGGATCAAATCCCAGCAACTTCAGTTAGCCTGGAGACCTCGAGCGGGTTGCTTAGCTTCTCTCAGCCTCAGTTTCCCCTTCATACATGTAAAGCGCTTAGCACTGGGCCTGGCCTAGGATTTAAAGGATGTTAGTCCCTTGCAGCCCGAGGCAGTGTGAGGTCTTGCTTTGGAACAGGGGCAGCAACCATGGTACCTCCCCGCAACTCCACAGGCGACGTCCAGCTGTCAGAGCCACAGCCTCAAACCCGCGCTCTCTTTAGTCCTTTCAGAAGTCATCCGACGCTTCAGTCCCTCTGTGCTGAGGCCCGTGTGCACCCCTGGGAAGAGCCTGGGACCCCACAGTGGTGCCGAGTAAGTCCCTTTGCTAGCTCTCTCCAGGGCTGTGGATTCCTGCCAGTCTTGGACGTCTGGGCAGGAGGGTCTGGCAAAGTCAAAAAAAGGCTTAAAAAGTAGAGGTCTGTGTTAAGTCAAAGCCAAAATGCCTCTCGTGGCTGATTTCAGTCTCCCCGATAGGCCTGATTTAAAAAGTCAGGCCAATGTCTGCCCTCCAGAAGCCAGGGGTGGTGCAGTGCAGCCTTGGGCTCAGAGACTGGCATCTGGGCAGGGGTGAGGGGCAAACTTCTAGCCCTGGGCAAAGTTATATTTATCTGATTTTCTCTCTGCCCTGCTCCGCCTGTGCAGGGACTTGTGGATTCAGGCAAAAGAACTGGTGAGGAGCATGAAAGAGAACCAGGTAAGAATCTACTGGACTCTCTGGTTGGGGCTGCCCATGCCTGGTGCAAGGCAGTCAGACCAAACACATCAGGCAGCCATTGTGCCCTGAATTCAGCAAGGAAGATCTGGGCACTCCAAAAATGCCCTTCCCGTGGTGATTCTCTGGAGACCCTTAAATCATAGGGCCACTTCTTATGTGCACAATGGCATTATTCTGTGTGGTCCGGCTAAAAGTCAGCAGATGAAGTAAGTGACATCTTACTTAGGGAGGTGGTCGAGAGCTTGGGTTCTAGAGGGCGTCCGGTTTGAGAGTGAATCCTGAATTCTCCCCCTATTAGCTATGTGATACTGAGTAAGGCATTTAACCTCTCTAAGCCTCAGTTTTCCCATTTGTGAAATGGGTATAATAAAAGAAGCTACAGCACAGGACTTAGGGAGGATGAAATGAGGAGTCGGGCGTGCCTGGCACTGTGAAAGCCTATAGTCGTCATTGTCATTGAAGTGATGATTGCTGTTATTATTAATTACTGTATTCATTTTAGTTCTGAGGTGGAGGCCTCTGTAACATACATGCTGGGGCCCTGGTACGCAGACTTCTAGCAGTTCACATGGTTTTTATTTGGTAACTCATGAGTTTGTAAGAAGCATCCCCCAATCTTTGTGCTTTTCTTACGGACAAGTATCAAAGCAGGTCTTGCTGCCATGTCTGGCTCTAACCAAGTGCTGAGCCTGGACCGCTGGAACCAAGGTCAGCCGCTGTCTCAACCAGCCATGCATTTATTAAAGGGATCGGGCATTAAAGCCAGATCATTACAGGTTATATAGGGACAGCAACAAATGCAGGAGCTATGCCGTAAAGAGTTGGTTTCTCCCTAACGAGAGAATCCCAGAATTTCTGGAGTAATCATAACAATCTGGAGAATAGCTAGGAGGTCTTGAAACCAACGTTGTAATTTTACAGATGAGGAAACTGAAGTCCCGGAAGTTATATGACTGGTCCAAGTTCACACAGCTAGTTAGAGCTAAAATCTAAGGTGTCTGATTCACAGTCCAGCACTCCTCAACTACATCATGCTGCTTCTTAAAGAACAAAACGCAAGTTTACTTTTGGTTCCACGAGTGACACGTGTTTATTCAAAGTTAAAAAAATTAGAAAACACAAATGAACATAAAGAATATTACCCAGAGATGATTACTGTCGACAACTCAGGGTACATCTCTTTCCACATTTTTTTTCCAAATACATTTATTCCAAGCACCTGTGTATATTTTATAAAACAAGGAAGCTACTAGATGTAGATACTTTTTGCAACCTAATTTCCTCAATACGATATTTCACATGATGTTAATTACATTTTCCAGCATACTTTTAACAGCTATATAGTATTTCATCTTATGAGTGTTCCACAATTTACACAGCAATCCCATATTTAGACATTTATGTCTCTTTAGTTTTTTACTGTATGAACAAGGCTTCATTGTTGTAGCTAAATCTTTCGTGTATCCTTATTTCCTTAAAATACAGTCTGAAAAATGGAATTCTTGGATAAAAGGGTATGCCCTTAAAAAATAGTTTTTGATATATTTTTCCAACTTGCCTTCCAGAGCTGTTCATACAACTTTAGAATCCCATCATATACTTTGAAAAAATATATATATAAATATGATTTCATGGGGATGGGTGTATGAAATTGAAAGACGGGGAGAAATAGTTCTTTTTGTACCAGGCCTTACTACTATCTCTTTTCGATGCTGTTTCCCTTTCCTTTAGCAACTTGACTTTCAAAATGACTGGAAGCTCATCAACGTGTTCTTCAGTAACACAAGCCAGTGTCACCTGTGTCCCTCCGCCCAACAGGTAAACGGCAGGCTGGGAGGCAGAGAGATTGCAAATGTCAGGTGGGTAGAGTAAATGAAGTAAACCTGCCTGATCTACACCTGTCAGGACCTGATGGCATCTATTTCAGAGTAGATAGATAGATAGATAGATAGATAGATAGATAGATAGATAGATAGATAGATAGATAGACAGACACATACATACATACATACATACATACATACATACATACATGCCACATACATACACAATAGGGGCTCAAGCAACCTAATACCGGGACTGCTGTTTTTAACTTACCATATTTTATATCAAATTGAAGTATAGATAAACTTAGTCAATGATCATTCTACAACTGGGGAAAAACAGCTTCCTGGTTAAAAATCTTTTTGCGTCTCTTAACTCTGATTTCTTTTAAGTACTGAATTTAGAAAAGAAAGTAAGATGTGTGCTCTTGTCATTACCTCTTGAACTCTGGTTGTAATGGGAGGCCTGCTGTTTTTGTATATTCTCCAGGCTCTTTAGCTTTCCTGGGAACAGGATATGAACCATGTGGCTTCATTTATTATTCATGTAGGTGACTATCTAGGACTTAAGTCTTTATTGATGATCGTCCAGGTCAGGATCAGTTGAAAGTGTAAGGAGCAGCTTAGATACCAAGGCTATGAGGACATAAATGGCACACAGACTCTTCTTCAGGAGTCTGAGGCATGGTTGCCACCAAGCTGGCTCTGCCACTTATAGCAAACCAATTCCTTGCCCACTGTCCCCTCAGCCCCCTTCCAGGGCCTCCACCACGACACGGGCATGGGTCGACGTTTCTCGAGGTGCTGTCCTCCTCAGTTCTGTGTCCTCCTTCCACAACATGTACTCGGCCTTCCTCCGAATGCCCCGTGGCTCCACTGACTCCTGCCCCATCGCCAAAGCCCCCTCCCTTTAGAGATGTTGGGTCGTGGGAGAAGGCGGATGCAAGCCTCCCTTCCCTGGTCAGCTCTTGTTGAGCAGTCTTCCTGCAGATCTCCTGGGTTTGTGGCAAATAGACCTCGAAGTCTTGTTGTTCTACTTCACCCATGCCCAGTGAAATTTACACGCTCAGTTCTCTTCCCCCGCCCCACCGTTTGGTCCTTATGCACGCTAACATTTCTTTATGATTTACACATTCATGCATTAAAGTGCTCAAACGAGCACTTAGGCATTGCCAGATTTCTCTATATCGTCACACATTTATCCATCCATCCAAAGTTGTCTATTCATGCATAAAGTCATTCTCTCTTTTTATATGGAGACACATGCTGTTGTATTTATGATGAGTATGTTCATACTAGCTTTTGTTTGATTTTTTTTTTAATGTTGGAATGCTTTCATTGATGCTTTACTCACTCATGATTTCTTCCATACTCTTCTTGCACTCAAGCATTTTTATTTGAATTCTTGCATTCTTTCATGTATTTATGCTTTCAAGCATTCTTAACTACATGGTACTTTCTGTGTGTATGTATCCATTTATGCATTATTTACTTTTATTGGTTTTAGTTACATAAGCAATGCACAAATGTTTTCTCCTTTTAAAAAATGAAAACATTACAGTTCAAGCTAAAATACCCTTTGGCCACCACCTCTATTCCTCTCCCTTTTTATTACTAAGCCTTTTATATATCTGTGAATCCTAGTATTATTTTAGCGTGGGTGTGTGGTATTATGTGTGTGTGTGTGTGTGTGTGTGTGTGTGTGTGTGTGAATTAGAAAGATATAACATGAATAGTATTATACTGTATGCACTATTGAGCGATTTTTTCAGTAACCAAGTATTTTTGAGGTCTAGTCATGTTGATACATATGAATTGAGCTTATTCCTGTTATTTGCAAAATAGTTTTATATTGTGTAAATTTACTACATTTTATTTTGTTGTTCCCTATTGTTGGCCATTTAGGTGTTTCTAGTTTTTCACTATTATAAACAACCTTGCTTATTTACTTGAACCTTTAAAAAAAAAATACAGTGATTTTTCGGACTGTAAATTAAAGTATGTTCATAGGTCAGAAATCAGTTTAAAAGATTGCAATTAAAATTATAAATATAGAAGTAAAATAGAATAAACTATAACATTAGTATTCATTGCATACAGTCAGGTAAATGTTAGTTCATGGTTATTTTTGCTTATTTCTAGATATGTGTCCTGAGTTGTGATGTGAAACATATGTAACATTTGCAGCTCCTAGGTCTGGCTCTCAGCCAGCTTCTCTGCATCCCCGCAGCCACACTTCTGCTGCCCAGACCCCCTACTCACCTCCTGGTCTTCCCGGTGGTGCCTCTGGCCACAGCTTCCTCTTCAAGTGCACTCAGTGGCATAGCTCAGGCCCCTGATCAGAGAAGTCCTTACACAGCACTTTGCATTCCCAAAGCACATCTCAGGTTCCGTCTCTCCCTGGGGGCTTGTTCTGCAGAGTTCCGGGGGCCACTGGAGGTGCCTCTGAGGGCACACACAAGGCTGAGAGGTGGGCTTCCGGCTTCCAGCTGACTTCACGGAGCAGCCCTGCCTTTACCTGTGTCATAGGTCAAGTTTCCTGAAGTAGTTCGTGTGAGAAAAGGGTGTTTTACTGTTAAGAAGTGATAACCTCCTTTATCCCCTACTTAAGACCTGGAATTTTTCTCCCCTGCTAGGACTTTCAGCCTTTTTTTGTAGGGAATAGACAAGGCCTGTGTGCGCATTTGTTCTTTAGGGGTTTCTTAAAACCAAGGTCATAGGAGAATAAAATCAGAAGCCATCCATTAGACAGTGACAATACCTCAGGGCCGCTGTCACGTTTCCAGCTATTCAGAGGCAGGTAGGTGCTTCAGAGGTAACTGATGACCTGGCTCATTGCAGTAACACGGGATGCTTGTAGGGTCTGGATTCTGTTTACTGCTCTCTAGTTAAAGACTAGTTTTGTTAATGAATAAGATTTTAAAAAATCAGTTAAAAAGAATAGAAAAAAAATGAAGAGAAAAAAGCCAAGGACACTGCAAGAAAATATATATAATTATTTGTTGCAAATGCTTTAGGAAGCAGGTGTCAACATTTTGGAGGGGACACTGGCAGGAGGATTCAAGAAATCTGAAGTGTTTGTATCTTTTCACTGAATACGCCTCATTAGAATAAATGTCAGGGAAATAATTTATTAGAAAAAAGTTAAGTTTTGTCTCAGGCACATGTTTGATAATATAGCATTCTTCTGACTCTAGGGGCAAAAGATATAAATGAAAATATGCAGGTTCATTTGGAGAAATAAGCTTTTTCCTGACTTTGGTTTCAAGGAGGAGTTTATTATGTCTGACCTTATAGACAAGGGACATTTTTTAGGCATGTAATGTCTTCCACTAAGAAACAGGGACAGTTAGTTGTGACCAAGTGACAACCATTCTGTACCTGGAGTGACCGGATGGGCCCTGATTTCGCTCTGCAGCTGTCCATAAGCTCCCTGACAAAGAGTTTTCTAAAGCAGGCTTTGCCGTCAGGGAAGAACCACGCAGGGCTCCGCGGTGTCCCTGGGGAAGGCAGATGCCCTGAATGGGTATGGATGGGCGGCGAGGACCTTTCTAGACAGAGTTCCCAAGGCTCTTCAGAAGGAACAGTGAGATGCTTAATGTCATGCTCGGAGAGAGACTCACTCCGACCGAAGAAAATGAGACAAGGCTTTATTGCTGGCCATGGCAACAGAGCGGGCTGAATTGGCTTCCAGAGAATAACGCCCCAGCAAAGCAGAAACTCGGGAGGAGGGGCACTGCCCCACATGCGGCCCGGCCCGAGTGATTGGCAGCTATCTCCAGAGTCACCGCCTATGTCTCCCCAGGAAACAGCGCAGCTCCTGGGCCTCCCTAGTCTTCCTGTCTGAGCCAAGTCGCCTCAGGGGATGGCTGGTTTGTAGGCAGCTTAGGAGTTTGTGTTGTTATAAAGTTTATTTTTGTTAGCCGTTTTTTTGTTTTTGTTTTTACTCTGGAAAGGTAGACCGGGGTCTATTTTTGAGCTGGTCTTATTTAGTTATTTATTTTCATTACTTGCAAAGAATCAGTGGGTACGGGATGTCTTTAAATACTCAATGACAGGAGCCCTTTTCTTACTTGGGGAAAATGTGACAGGGAGAGTTCTGATACAAGAGGGGCCATGTAGACGTTTTAAGGCCCGTCTGGGTCCTGAAATCTAAGGGTAATTGTGTTCCCCCTTCGGATCTGATATTCTTCAGATAAAAGTGATTCCATCAGCCTTGGGGAGTGAATCCTGTTTCCCATCCCTGGATGTGAGCTTTAGAATTGCCTTGACCTTGAGTTTTCCCTTCCTTGACATGGAACTTCTCATTTGGGGGAGTTTGGTTTTTTCCTGGTAGACGACAGGTTGGGGAAGTCGGAAAATGGACAAAATCCTAGGAAGCTCTGGGAACTCTACACTCGTTTAAGTGAAACTGGGCTCTAGTAGAGCCTTTGTCGCTGTCATCTCTGCTGAGGGCAGGGGTTGGGGAGGGGAAGGGACAGGCCAATGTGAACCTAAGCATCCTTGGCCCCATGTTCCCTGTCCTCACCTACATTCAGCACATCTCTCCTCTCACAGCCAAAGGACGTGATGGGTGGCATGGACAAGCTGACTAGGATGCTGGACTACCTGCTCCAGGAGGTGAGGCCTGCAGCTCCCCCAACTCTGTGGGACCACACACCTGGCGCTTCCTCACGGATGCCTTCTGCAGCCACGAGAAAGCTGCCCTTCTGACGGTTGGCAAGGCAGATTCTGGTTACTCTCCAACAGCCTCCACTGGGTTGAGAAACATGGAGTAGTGCCAGATTTCCTGTGAGGAGGATAAGACCCCAGGGAAAGGGTCTGGAAGAGCCCATTTTTCACTCTTTTAAGGAAAACCTGGGTCAGGTATAGAGCCCTACACTCGTGCAAAAGATATTTCTGACAGAGTCATCTGGGGAGGAAGAAGGAATAGAGCACAGTTCTTCACGGGGGACTTGGTGACCCGCTCTTTCCCGAGACCTTTCTCTGACTGAGTCTGGGGCAGTGGTGGCCTGGAGGGGTCTGGAGAATCTTCAAGGCTTTCTTTTCTAGAGGGACCACGATGAGTGCTGCAGCTTCCAAGACTCCAGGGGGAGCTCTGTGGCTCACACCTACCCCTGAGCTCCCTGAAGAGGCAGCTTTCCATCGCAGCTTCCAGAGAGGGTTTAGAGTCCCATCCACTGTGGTCCTGCTCCCCTGTTGACACTGTGGTGGGGAGGTGCCCTGCCCACCATGAGGGATGGCGAATGACACATTTCTGCACAACCAACAGGGCTGGCACTTTAGGACCAACATCAAGCAAGCATCTCCCAAAGAGGCTCGACATACTTACCCAGACCCCAAGCTCGGCTCAAACTAGGGGTTCCAGGGAGGACCCTGGGAAGCAATGGTGACTTAGAAAATGTCCATCTTCTCCCTCGTATACTCCTAGGTCCCTAAAGCATTTGTGAACCTGATGGATCTCTCTGAGGTTGTGGGGGCCTCTCCCTGGCATCAGGAGACCCATCTCAGGTAAAAAGGGGAGTGGAATGGGACTAGTGTTTGTTGAGTGGTTGCCATGTGCCAGGCACTGTGCGGGGCACTTCACGTGCATTCATTCTGTGAGGAAAATCCAAAGGTTGGAGGCCGAGAGAGAGTAAGTACATGTGTGACATGTGTGAGACCACACAGCTAGTGAGTAAAGTCAGGCTCAGGGAGGAGCCCTCCGCCAAGTACTGTTCTGGGGACTGAGTGGAAGGATGAACTATTCAGTCTGGTCAATATAGTGCCGGATGACCTGCCCCCACCAGGATGATCTGAGAGTCTGAAAAACAGGTGTGGCAAAGCATCCATAAGCCGAGAAGTGATAGTTCTAGAAATGGGAAAGAACAAAATGGAGCCTAAGTGTATTTTATCTTCGCAGAACATGATTCCCACATATTTCTGAAATTAGTCATAGAATTTTTTACTCTTTGAACCCAAATCCGAAGATTCCTGGCTTAGCACCCAGAAAAGAAGTTCATGTGAAAAAAGTTAGGGTAGGGACGGCTGGAGGTGGTACCAATGGAAAGAGCGGACCCTGCTGAGAGGAAAGGAGGGTTCTGAAGAGAAAGGACACCCAGAGTTGGGGAGGGCGCATTGGAGGGGGTGTGGAAGCAGCAAAGGCGGGTATATCAGGTGGAGGGTGAGAGCATGTCTCCACACCCCTTCCCCACGCCAAGGAGCCTGACCGCAACGTACCTTTCCACTCTACCCTTTATTCTCTCCAACATGTGCTCCCCGCCTTCTCCGGCACCCTCTGAGACTTTCCTTTTCTCCTTCCCCACTCCCTGAGCGACTCCCCGGTGCCCCCAGCCCCCACCTTCCTTGTTTTCCCATGGGGCAGCCTGACGCTGTATCCAGACTCTCATTTCCCGCTTGTTTTAACCTGCAGCTCCACAGCAGAACCCTGCAGCTGCCCAGGGGAGACCTCGAAGCTGTTCAAGGTTGTGACACAGTGGTCCTATCAGGTGAGCCCACTCTGGGAGACTGGCAGCTGGCTCACAGGGGTGGGGGGTCATGGAAGAGAACAGGGGCAGTAGGGACAATTAAAGTGCCAGTTTGCTGCAGTAAGACTTCTCCAACTGAACGTGGAACCGAAGAGTGCTACTCTCGGTTCACTCCCTGGGGATGGCTTGGTATCCCTGTAGGTAAAGTGGGGACGACGATCCTGGCAGGTTGGGAGGCGGGCGGTGGTGGTGCTTTCGGTAAAAGATAGTGAAGGACTTTGCAGATTCATTCAGAGATGGGTTTGATAGTCATCGCCGCTTGTATTGCTGGTCGGCTGCTTTTGCCTCAGACTACGGCCCATGGGAAACTCAGAATTCCCAAAGATGTGCATTCTAGTTTAGCAAAGAGACCCCAAGAGAGTGAAGATGGATCAGTGGGAGCCATCATTTCCATCAGCAAACAGCTCAAAGCACAGTTTTTATTGACATGCGCTCGCATGATGACTTTTGTTTAAAAAGAAAGTTATATATAAAGCTGTGTGGCATTTCTCTCAGTCTGGAAATAACATGTTTCGAATGGTAAATGGCACATCCCTCTATGGAACTTAGCCCTGAACAGAGCCTGGGGGCCCTAGCTGTACGCTGGTCTTGTGTGTCCTTTTCAAACTCTCCAAGAATATATTTCAGGTCTATCTCTGGTTTACCTGATGACTTCAGAGGAAAAATTAAAAACCTGATTTAATTAATCAAAGGTCCCAAAGGGGGAGACGAGAGAGAGCTTCCTACTAGCATTTAATTCAGAGCAGCACATGGTGGGTGACTGTGACCGAGGAGCTGCTGAGACCTCCCTGCTTGTGCTCCTGGGTGCACATCTCTGTTCCCCTCTTCAGGAAAGCTGGGAACGTCTCCTGGCCTCCAGCAAGTACAATGAGCAGGAGAGCTTCGCAGTGGTTTTCCAGCCCTTCTATGAGACAGCCCTGGAGCCACTCTCGGTGAGTAAGGGTGGCCGTGACCTACACCCTCTCCCTCTCCCTCTCCCGCCCAGTTCCCCTCCACCGAGCCCAGGATGTGCAGTCTTGGGGAAAAATGCTGCAACATTCCCTTATCCTTTCTTGCCGATTTCCCCATGGGACTGGAGGTTCTGAGAGGCAGAGCTGCCCAGAGGTAAGGAGCACGCACTTGAGCCAGAGGGCTCCTGGCTCTGAAATGCACCAGCTGTGTGACCTCGGGGAAGTTGTCGGGACTCTCTGTACCTCGGGTCCTCACCCGAGAAATCAGAGCCATTATTAACATTCCCTCCCTCTGGGGCGGTCGTCAGGATCACGTGAGTGAATGTGTGAAGCCCTCAGTACCGCATGGCTGTTGTGACGACTCAGGATAGGATTTCCGGGGCACCACGTCGCCCTCTTCCCTCTGTAGATTCTGCATCTACCCTCGGAAGGGAGGGTAATGTGAGTTGCCCTGACTCCACCAGGTCACTTGGGAAATGCCTCTTACCCCAGTGGGGTGTCCAGACCATGAGCATGGCCGGTGGGGTCGACACATGCTCAACAGGTTCTCCCTGACACCGCTGAGGCTTCAGCACTGGGTGCCAGGGACAGTCCCTCCTTGTCATCTCCTGGCTGGAGTCATTGTGCCCCCTCTAGGACTCAAACCATGTTTAAATAGTGGTTTAAAAGGATGGGGAGAAACATTGGTTCCCAGGCCTTGCTCCTGCTCGGACCACGTGTGAGTCACTTAGCTATCACCACTCCTCCTGCTGGTTAGTTCAGTCGTGGAGATCTCCATGATGATCAGGAGCCACCAGGGTGTGACCCGCTCCTGCAGGCCCTCACCTGTGAGCCCTGACACCAGACAGAGGTCCTATAAGTACCTGCTTGTTAGGGGGCTGAGAGGAAGAGTATGGACAGATCAAGGCCACCCCATCTCTGCCAGGGAGAGCCTCAAAGTGCGTGGCAGGTCCACCCATCCTTGGAGTAACACAGGGGTTCCTGTTCTTTTTCAGAGGCAGTGGCCACTCGAGGACCCCATCACATTCGCTGTGAATCTCTGGAACACCATGGTGAGTGGCTGGGGGGTCCTGGGAGGCTGCTGTGCCAGCCTGGGGCGTTGGCCCACAGGAGGGGCAGGGCCTCTACCACCGTGCCCACTCTGCCCACTACTTGGATGGAGGGGCAGCAGGATGCCAGCCAGATCCCAGAACAGTGATTCTGGGCCGCCAGGGAGCCTTCTCACACCTGGTGACAGCCCAGCTCTGACAACGCGGAGCTTCTTCTCCTCGTTCCAAGGCTGAGCCACAGCCCAGACGGTGTAGCCCAGGCCCGCTCTTCCCAGAGGCGGGGAGGTTTCCTCGGAGCCTGAGGGGGAGGCTTCACTGGGAGCTCGGCACTGGGTGACGGCTCACACAGAGACTCCCGGCGGCTTCCCCTCACTTCACACTCATTCACACTCAAATGCCATCGTGCAATTTCAAAGGCCCAGGGAGGTGCCTCGGTGAACATGGGCTTCAGAGTGATGAAAAGCTGGCTTTGAATCCTAATCCCATCTCCCCCAACTTGGGTGAATTTAGGGTTTCAACCCTCTTTCTGCAAAACCCAGATCACAACACCCGACCCAACACATGGCAAGTGTGCAGCTCAGTCCTGGGCCGCAGCGGGTGCCCGTCATGGGCCAGCCTTCTTACTGTAACTGCGGTAGGCTTGCCCCACACCTCGAAGGCTGCCCAGGGCTAGCTGGGATTAGTCAGTGGGTGGTATGTAATGTCAAAACTCCGAGCCTTTCCAGAGCACCAGATAGAGACCTGATGTTGCCATTTATTTTTTTTTTTTCCCATCCAAGCTGCCCTATTTTTAGAGTTCTAGTGACAGATACTTGGTTTTCTTCTTCCTTGGATTAGAAACATTTTCTCCATCTTTTCAACTGATGTGCTGTGCTGAGTACCATGAGCAGCTGTGTTTTCATGTGCATTTGCCAGTAAGAGAGCAGGGCGGGGAGTGGGACCAGCTCCAGACAGCCCATATCGATGGAACCGCACTGTCCTTTAAGAAAGCATTTGATCTCTTTGCACAAGGACCTTTGTTAGTGAGCCTGACCCTTGGGTGGAATATTTCCCTCAGGAAACAGCTTTGCTGCTGATTTCCTGTGAAGGGCAGAGGAAAGGAAGCTGATCCTCCTGCGGGGGCTCCCCTTCTGTGGGGGCTCCCCTCCTTCCACCCCTTCCCTGCAGGAGAAGGTCTGATTATTCCAGCTCAGCCAAACCTATCTCCACCTCTCTCCCAAGCGACAAAATGGCACCTAAACGGTGCCCTCCCCTGTGCTGGGTCCGAAGAAGATACAGGAGACACACCAAGTGGCCTATGCCCTCCCCGAGCCTAGGGTGTCGCCGGAAGACTCAGTCAACCCAGAGGAACAAGAGTAAATTTGAACTCAGCCAGCACAGATGTGCTGGGCCGTGCACCCAGAAGCTGATATGAGCGAGAGGTCAGGAGAGCCCCATGATGGTGGGATTTGAATTGGCTTTGTAGGATGTGTCAGGAGAGGTCAAGGAGGGTATTTTCAGTCAAGAAGGCCTCTGTGAACAAAGGGCATGGAGAAAAGGAGGAGCCAGATGCATTAGCAAGCGCCGGCGGGAGGCTGGTCTGACAAGAAGAAATGATGGAGAGAAGGAGGGCCCGAGAATGAATGAAGTACCTTAAACCCAAGACAGAGAGAAGCTAGAGAGAGCAGATAGAAAGGGCTCCTCTCTCCCTCCGTCTTGCTACTGAGTGTCATTAGTGATGGAGGCAGCAGTGACAACTGCCTTCGAGTCAGCGTGGTGTCCTTTCCATTCAAATAGGCACACACAATGTCCTATAACCTAACCTGTGAGTGAGGACAAGGACGGGCAGGTGTACAGAGGGGAACAGAAGGTCGCATGCTTGAGGCCAAGGGTCTGGGACACAGTAGCTGTCACAAAGGCTCTGAGGAGGAAGAGGTGGCTTTCCTGAGTGGACAATTCCCCTACTCTCTCCAAACCTGTCCAACCAACTGCCAGTCATTTCCCAGTGAGAGTTCTCAGGGTTCTTGCTGCGAGGCCAGCAAAAAAGGGAGGGGTCTCCCCAGGTGTGTCTGTCCCGTCTTCCTCGTGGTCGAATGGCCAGATCATCCCATGGCTCCAGGAGTGAGCACAGCTGCTAGAACACGTGGACAGCTCCTGCAGGCATGGACTAGTTCGTGAGAAATTAGGAGTGTAACAGGTTAGGGCAAAAGCCACTGGGTAAGGAGCCAGGAATACTGGATTCCAGTTCCAGCTGCACTTTTGATTGTTCTTGAGGTGAGTCAGGTGGCCTTTCGGGGTTTCCATTTTCTGTTCTTGCCAAAGAGGTATAATGACCCTCAGCCCGCCTCTGAGGGCCTGGGGAAAATACAGCAGCCATTCACTCTTGGGTTCATCTTGTGTCCTCCCAGGGATCCGGGGAGGCCAGGAGCCTCTCTGTCTTCACCTCCTCGAGCTTCTGCTGTGTTAGGTTTAAATGTCTTGCCCGCATTCACAGATATACATAGCCCCAGCAAGGGCCACTGTCAGGCGTGGGGGGCAGAGAGAAGTGAGCAGAATTGCCGTGACCACAGAGGCCCAGGTTTCATCCTCCTCTCTTCCACACGCCCCGGACTCCGCCGCGGGGTGGCTGTGCGGAGCCACACCAGCATCGGCTCCGCCCCTTCCCCCAGCAAGCCCCAGCACACGCGTGAGCTCCGAGGGCCCGTGAAGGGAGACTCCACACGCTCGCACGCAGGGGTGTGGGTGGCCCTGCTTCTGAAACACACCTGGAACCGTCCCAACGGAATGAGCCCCCCAGTCTGAAGCCGCACTCCTGGCATCAAGCTGAGGAGGATTTTGTGATGGGGACGTAATTCATTCCCTAAGCCCTTTCTGCCTTCTCTTCAATAATTTCCGATCGTTTTTATAGTTTTCAAGAGACTCACTTTTGGGGAATTCGATTCCCAGATCTTTCCAGCAATCACTGACCCCACTTTGTGTAAAGCCCTGTGCAAAGAACTAGAGACACGGGGCAGGGTGAGAACACTCCAGAATCGCTCCCAGTTGCGTGGGACGTCTCCTTGGACAGAGGTCTCAGGCTACCCCCCGTCCCTCCCCATGCTCCAGGTACTTTCAGGCTGGCAGGGAAGCTCTGCAGAAGAGGTACGAGCGACTGAAGGGCTGGAAGGTGCAGCAAGAGCACAAAGGCCAGTACCAGGCGCCCCGGAGTGTCCAGGCACTTGTGGGGTGGCAGGAGGAGACGCGAGTGAGGGACCGTTCGAGGAAGCACATCGTTCTCTGTCTTCTCTGAGGACAGAGGGTCAGCACGGGCATAAAGGGGATTAGTGGGAGCAGAATGGATGTAGGTGACTAATAAGGAGACATTGAGGACAAGGCTCTTAATGGAAATGGGCTTATTGGGAAAACCTATAAATTTTCCTTCTTCAAGGCCCTTGAAGAACAGGCTCTGCTATATTCGTTCTAACAGAGTCATTAAGATGTGGTTCTCTCAAGGTTTCTTCCCAGACTCTATTATTAATTAAATTATTGAAAGATTTGAAGAGAAGAAAGCAAGTGAGATTCACCCCCTGGCCAGCAACTCAAGCCCACTAAACACTCCCTCTCGGAGCGGGCCCAAACATTCTGGGTGGACCCTCCCGTTTCCAGGACTGTCCACCACGAGAATAAAACCGAAAGAAGCTGGAGGCCCCGTTCTTCCCGTGGCCCTTGAACTAAAGAGTTGCCACGCCTTTCCCGAAGGTTAATTACACCCTCTGAGCTGACTCTGTCCATTTGGGGAAAGATCGCCGAGAAGGGTGAAGTCCTTTTCCTGCGTCTTGTTTAGTGGGCACAGATTCTGGGATAGAAAATTAACGAAGACTCTAAAATGCTCACAAAGGACGACAGAGCCTGTAGCGGGGCCAGCCAGGGTGCTCGCTCCATCCCGAAGCCTCCTGCCTCTGGTGTCTTGAAAGCAAAGTCCTTGGAAGGGAAGGTAGATGACGAAGGTGTCAGGGGAGCCTCGCACCTGTGGGCAGTGGGGCTGACAGCGGACGTGATGTTCTCCGATGGAAGAAGCCGGCGCGTGCAAAAGAAAACGTATGATCTCTCAAAGCCACTGCATTTTTCTTTGGGGTATTTACCTACGTATAACTATCAATTAAAAAGCACAAAAGGAACTTTTTAAAACCTCACTCCTGCATCAGGTTCTTCAGCTTCCTTCATTTTCCTCTTTCCCCTTCAGTGTTTTCATCTGAGCCCATCACCTGCTGGTTTCCCCTGCTGGTCCCCCACGTGCTTTCTGTCTGTGTTGTCAGACAGGCTGCAGGTTTCGTTTAAGTAGCTGCCTACATCAGAGCCGATGCCGCCATCACTCACTCCTGAACCACTAGGCATTCTAGTTGTCTGAGAGTAGGGGGCCGTGCTGTGTCCCATGTCACTGTCCCTCTGCGTCCCAGTTCAGGATGTCGGACTTGACCCAAGGCCCATAAGTTGCTTCACTCACGCTGTGTAAGCAGTTCTCAGGTGACAGAGGTTTTTATTCCCTGCTGGGCGTGCGTTTACACCCACAAACAGAAGAAGAGCCCTGGGGAGAAGGCACATGCTCCACACGAAGGCCGAGAGCCGAGTGTTTGCCCTTCGTCCCATCCCTGTTCTCCCCTTCTAGGGAGGTTGAATCGTGAGCTGGCCAACAGCTGGGCAGCAAGGAGTGGGGACAAGAGGAGAAGCTGATTAACTGGGCCCGGGATGATCAGAAAGCTGTGTGACCCACTGAGAGACATTTGGTTGGATCCAGGACACCAGTGTCCTAGTCCCAGTCCAACCACTCTGGTGCGCAGATTCTCCTTCTGTGACATCAGGAGGGGCTGGGCCGGGATTCAATGAGTCCTTTTGTGCAGGGGGCTTCAGCTTGAACGTGAATCAGAATCTCCCTGAAAGCCTCGTTAAGATGCACAGAGCTGGAACCTGCCCCAGAGTTTCTGACTCAGTAGGTCTGGGAAGGGGACTAGAAATGTGCCTTTCTGATGTGTTCCCAGGTGATGCTGCTGGTCCAGGGTCAAACTCTGAGAACTGTCGGACGAACCAGTCTTTCTCTATGGTTCCTTGGAACGCTGCCATCTGTGTTCAACTTTTCAGTTCTAAAGATTGCCTTCTTTTCTAGATGGAGCCAGCAGGACAGAAAGATGAGCCATTCGATGCGAAAGAGAGGAGGCCGGTGAAATGTCCCTCTCAGGTAGGCAAGGACTGAGGAGGAGAGGGAATCTGTCACTGGATCGGGGAAAGAGATGGGACCACCAAGTGGGCTTTGCTGTGAAGTGGGATCTCTCCTGGCTGAGACATTAGCCCTTTTAGAGTCTTGGCTCTGTTCTTCTGGGCCAGGGCACAGATATGCATACTTGGCACACTTAAAGTTTGCACTTTGGGGCCAGCAGAGCCGTTTTAGCAAAACTGAGGCCCCCCTCCACAGCTGGAGGGCATAAGGACAAAGCCACTTCTCACCTGGTCCCAAGTGCCCCAAATGTAAAGATGGGTTTCTTAAATATGTGCCTAATGTGTAGTAGACATCTAATTAATGTTGCCAAATAAATAGATGAGAAAATAACATGAACAAGTAGAATTCCTTTTATCATGTAATGCTAGTCGAAGTTTTGACTTTCTTGATGAGCTGGTAAGTCTTTCGTTACTAGGCTATAAGAACTACTATTTCTCTACTAGGCTATAGTTACCAGCTCATCAAGAAAGTTTTGACTTTCTTGATGAGCTGGTAACTATTTCGTTACTAGGCTATAATTCACTCTATTTCTCTCTTTGCTTTGGCTGCCAGGAAGCTAACAATGAATTTCTCTTTTCTTGGAGATACATGTACTTTGCCTGGTAGCATGGACTTCCCGGGTAGAGAACAAGAGATGCTGACTATTGCAAATGGAAAATTTCAAAGCATTAATGGGCTCCTTCGGGGAACTCATTGGCAGCACAGAGAACAAAAGTCAGAGAATGATTTTCATTTCAACAATGATATGAATGTTCCAAGCTGGCGAACAGCAATGCTGGATGATTAAGCCTGATGATTAAAGGGTCCAGATTTCTGGGTCACGGTTATAATACATTACTTTTCTCTGCAGGAGAACCCATATCTGTTCACCTACGGGAACAGCAACTACCTGCCCAGGGTGACAGAACTCCATGAGAAGCTTGAGGTATGGAGAGGTTTTCGGTGATTGATAAACATGCAAGTGAACCAAGGGCCATACCCCTTTGCAGAGTCTTTGGGACCTTTCACGTGGTTTTCTATGTCCTGGAACCCACGGGCAGGCTGGAAAGGGTGAAGGGTCAGGTGTATGGCTGTCTCCTTTGTGCTAGAAGCAGGTCTGCCTCACGGCTCCGTCTTTAGTATGGCCTTGCAACCAGCATCCTACAGATTCATGGTTGTTGGGTGCTCAGCACCACCTACTCCTGTCTATTTTGATGTAAGGCGTGATTTTTCAGGCCGTTTCCAAATATCTGACGAGTCCTTTTAAATCCATCTGAGGCCTCGATCAGAAGAGAAAGTTAAGAAAAGGCAGAGAAATGTGGTAAAATCTAAAATCTGACAGCATGGAAACCAAAAGGCCTCAGAAGTCAGCCTACACCTCAGGGGCCACCTCACACTTACTCATGTCTTGCTTACTGCTTATCTCATGACTCTTTCTGATACTTCCTGTCGAGATTAGATAGGGCACCCTGTACTCCTCCGAAGAACCGAGAGACACTCGCAGGTTGATGTCCCCATTCTCAGAAGACTGGGGACTGATATGGGTTGCGACAAAATTCGGTCCTAGCACCATCCCTAGAAAAGAGCGTGAGAGTTTCTCAAGATGGTGGAGGCGAAGCTGATGGCCTGGGCCTCCCCCATAAAGCCTGAAAGATACAGTGTGAAAGAGTCGACTTATCAACTTGTCCCGCACTTTCTAACTACTATCACAGCAGTGAGGATACATCTGAAAGGCAGCCGGGCACAGCGAGGTGAGAGAACCGGCTCTGGTTCAGATCCAGGCCCTTCTGCCTGCCGGCTCCGTGTCAGTGAACAAGACACTTAACTCTCTCTCCGCCTCGTCTTTTTATTTATTTATTTTTAACCTGGGGAGTGGTGATAGCTCATGGAGTCGTTATCAAATTATAATAAATAATGAGTATAAAGCATGTATGATAGTATCTGCCATGCCATGAGTTCTACACAAGTGTTGGCTATTATCATCTATCTGATCATAGGAACCATACATTCCTTCAGGATACAGTTATTGATTACCAGCTGGGTACCATTAGGGTACAAAGTCAGTGAGGGCAGGGACTCAGAGCAGGCACCTGATCGTTATTAGTTGAATGACTAAATGGGTGGGTGGGTGGAAGGAGGTATACCAGGCATAGGAGACAAAAACATCAATCAAATACTTGCTTATTCGAAGGAACTCGGTCTAGTGGAGTCGACCAGCAATGATGGCACAATGGCGTACGTGCCATAATTAAAGTTTCCACGCAGTCTTCTGAGAATACAGAGTCCAAGTGTTTAACTCAGACAGGAGAGAGTTGAAGAAGGCTTCCCAAAGAGTACCCATGACCTTGGCCTTGTGGGATGACTAAGGTCGAGCCAGGTGAATGGCAGTGTGGGGAAATGAAGGGAGAGGAAAAGGGAGAGCAAAAGACGTGCTTGGGCAAAGACGTGGGAGCATGGAGCGTGCTGAGAGCTGGGTCAGCTCTGAAGGTTTAGAATCTGGGAGCCTCTTAGGCCATGTTAAGAAGGACGGATTTTATGCTACTGTTAATAAAGAGCAGAAATGTATTTTCTATTCAACCAGCAAATATTTATTGAGCATCTACAGTGAGTGCAGTGTTCTAGGCTCTGGAGATACAACAATACCCCAAACAGACAAAATCCCTGCTTTCGCCGAGGATTTGGGCACGGGAGTGCCATAGTTGTGTTATGTTGAGAGACAGACCCCTCTGAATGGATTCAGGGGACGAAGCCCATGGGACTGAAGGCGGTGATGCTGGGAATACTGCGATATTCCAGTGAAGAAGTGACAGAGGCCTGGACTTAGGCTGAGGTAGAGGGACTAGAGAAGAGGAGACAGGTTTGGGAGCATTTGGAAAGGATATTGTGGACACCCGGATATGAGTGTTGAAGGAAAGGGAGAAATCTTAAAAGGCACTTAGTTTTCTATGTTAAGTGATATTTTCCAAAGTAGAGACCCCTCTTCTTACCCAATTTCCCATGTTCCATTTCTCATTTCTCATTTCAGGCGAGAGATGGAACAGAAATCAGGTGCCCCGACAAGGATCCCTCTGACACAATTCCCACCTCAGGTACGTGGCTTGAGTCAAGTGATTTATTAACTTACCTGAGGCCTGAAATCATCAAAGTGGGAGCAACCTTAGGGTGACGAGGGCTTTCCACACAATCTGAGACACACGTGAGGTTTTTCAAGGACAGTAGAAATAGCTCTGTATGTACAGGCACACATTTTATTGTACTTCACAGATGTTGCATTGTTTACAAATTGAAGGCGAGACCGTCCACCAGCACAAAGATTTTGATGCGCTTTCTTGTGATTCTCGCTTTATTGTGGTGATTTGGAATCAATCTCGCAATATCTCTGAGGTATGCCTGTATATTTGTAAGTTCATGCCTGTGTTTGATTATTCTTTAACTAAAATATGATATGTGATAACATTATCAGAAAGCACTTATTAAGCATTAACTGTGTGTCAGGCCAAGTTTAGCAGAGAGCCCGGTGTTAGTCAAGTGAGCTGATGTCACTGTCCCTGCCTTTACCCCTTGATGAGGTGAATTTGTTCTCTAAAAGCAAAACTACCTTGAAGCAGGAAGCAAAAATAACTAGTCCACACTCACCGTCACAGCCCTATGTAGGATTTCCTCAAACACCACACAGAACAGGAAGGCACGCTGTCTTATAAAGGTGCCTTTGTCACCGCTACGCAGTATTTTCAAAATAAGTGTTTTGGGGCCATGAAAATGAGAGTCATGGAATGTTCTAGGCAGAGACGTTTCCCAGAGAGGAGCTGCCTAAGGGCTGAGCCTTTTCCTCAAGGCCAGTCAGTCTGGGAGTGATGGCTGTGTGCATGTGACCAGGGGGACCCACATGACTCAAAACATCAGCCCAGGAGCATTTCTGCAGCAGTGAGATAGGGTCCTGGCAGGTGACTCCTTTGTTCATTGATTTGTTCATTTGTTCATTTATTTATCACATGCTTGTCGAGTGCCTTCTAAGTGCCTTGCAGGATAGAAAATTAAGTTTGGCGATGTCGCAGTAACTAGCAGGAATCATTCAGGGATGCAAATCTTTGTAGTTAGGTTGCCCCCTTTTGCTGAGTGTTAGTAGAACACTAACACTAGCCTGCTGCTCACAGGTCTTGGCTCTACACACTCAAATTAAGCCAAAGGACTGGCAAGTAAGTCAAAAATCTTCTCACCAAAACTTTGGTGTATAACTGGTTCTTGTTCTATGTTACGGAGTAAAGGAATAGGTGATCAAGATTGCAAACAAACACACGCTCTCTCTCTGTCTTTTGACTTTTTCCACCACAGTTGGTGACAACTCACTCCTCTTGGTTAGTTTACTAGCAGGATTTTAGCAGCAGAAACAAATTATTAGCTTCACATGTAGGCCTTCCTATGGCAAAACTCAAAGGCGTATGTATATATGTACTTATGTATGTATGTATGTATAGAGAGAAAGGGAAAGGGAGAATTCAAATGTTTTAATAGCCGTATTCTTTACAGTGAAATAATATCCATCCCCTTTTTTTATCTTATCATTCTGAAAGGATGATCTATAAAGCATTTCACAATCTGTCTGGATTATGTTCCTGACATGACACAGTGACAACCAACCAATCCATGAGAGCATATCTCAACATCTAAAAGCCTAATAAAATGTGAAACTCTTCTTTATTTCCTGACCCTGAAGATTATTGTTTATTGGCACTTGAAGATGTAAGTGCAAGAAATCTCGAGACCTTGAGATCTGAGATACTCTGGTGATAGAAGCTGTTTGAATAAGCAGATGGATAGATTTAGGTCTGCTTTATCTAACCAAGCAGGCATGGGACCAAAACATTCTCTCTCCATCTGGGTAGCAGCACTTAGAGATCAATGCTAGGTTGCACTTCTGAGTCCTGCCTGAAAAGAGTCACTTAGACAAATGGCCTCAGCTAACTGGACAATAATGAGAAACACATTTCATTACTGTGCATAATCTACAATTGGACATTTTAGCCATATTCGTGACTGCTGGAGTAGGCAGCAGAACTTGACACAGGGCCACATTATTATTTTCCCTTGAAAATTGTCATGTTTCTGGTGAGTTCATTCACTCTTCTGGAGATATGTTTGCAATTTCTAATCAAGACGAAGCCATCTGATACAGACTCGTAAAAGCAAGTTTTCTTATCTTTATATCCCCAATGACTCAGCACCTGGTAGGAGCCCATCATTGTTGGTTGAACTAATCTGAATTATCTACTTATGTCTAATTCAGCCAATCAACAATTCTCAGGGTTGAGAAAGATCTTAAAAACCAACTAGACCTAAACCAAAAGTGATGTTTCAAAGTAAGAAACTGCCTGAGCCACAGGCCTCAGCCCCTGGCAGCCAGGGTGCCTCCCCATCATTCCATCAGAGCCCGCAGGTGACAGACCTCTTCCATTGATCTAAGGGGCTTTGTATGAGATACATAGAGTTGGCATAAGTAATTTTTTATAACCAGTCGGCATTTGGTAGCCAATGAATGCAAGCTTCTAATTTTTTCCTTCTGGTCAGTTCGCATGTGCAGTTTGCTGGGCGCTAATAATTTCATAAACACTTGTGTCATTTTAGATGACTCCATGGCCCTGTCCCTAATATAGATAAGATAACATAAAAAAGTATGTAGGGCCTGGTAGCTGACTTAAAGTTTTCCCAGTGAGAGAAGTAGCAGCATTTTGCAAACAAAAGAATGGTAGGAGTAAGGGGTCATGGCCTCTTGGCTATCCCCTGAAACTGGCTGTCTTGAAATCAAGCTGCTAATTCCATGCAGAGGGGAAAATTCACAGTATTTTGAAAAATAGGCATCCACAAAGCTAATTACATGCCACTGTCACCATCAGTATGAATCAGAACAGTTCATTCATTTAAACCATTGTTTCCTTTCTATGTCCTTGATGTCATTTATTTTTACCTATTTGGCCATAAAGAGCTATTCAAAGGCTGATATGAAAAACGTCCCAGGTTACAGCACTGGGTGGTCACCAGGGGTTTCACGTCGCTGTGAACCAGCAGTGCAATGTCCAGTGTAGACCCTAAAGCCCTTTCTGTAGTCAGCCTCTGCTCATGGGTCTTGCGACTTAACCTAGTCTGTGACTAGGAAGTAATGATTCCCCACATGGGATAACAGCCTGTTTATCCGTGGGTGGGACCAACCTACTAAACAAGTTCAAAGTCACCCCAAGATGTTTGGATGAATAAGTGTTTCCCTTCCCCGTAGTTTCTATCATTTAAAGCTTTGACAGCTGTCAAGTCCCTGACACAGAGCCCTTTCCTTAGCCTTTCATTTAACTTACTTCTTGAGCTCCTACTATGTGCGGTGCACATATTCCTTCATATGCTGAGCAGCCTCGCTGATAATTGAGAGAAAGTTGGTTTCTCAGATTATGGCCCCAGGTGATTTAAGCTGCTGGGTTACACAAGACAAAATTCCAAAATGCTAAGTCTTTCTCGTGGGTGTCACTCTTCATGTATCGAGGGCAGTTTTCCCAATTCTATACTCTAGCCTACCATTTCCTTGCTGTTCATGATAGTTCATCATCATTTGGATGGCCTTGTGTTAAGAGGTCCCCTCTGTAGAAATCTTGATGAGGCAATGAAGTGTTTATCAATCTCTTTCAAGGTGATGGACAGTTTGTACCAGATAATATTTAGCTAATCAGTGCACTCAATTTTAATCTTATCTCTGAGTAGTTCTTTCCCCAAGGAGAGCAACTGCTAAAGTGCTTTGCTGTGTTTCCAGACTTTGTCTTGTCATACATGATGATATTAACGAAGCTCAAATCAAGGTCTACAGATATTAAACCAATGATATGTGTTGGGTTCTATCTCAATAAAATCCCAGAGAAGTCAAACTCCTCCCATCTAGGCTTGGCTCATTTCATTTATTATCTCTTGCAGGAAATCCTTTAAAATGACCAACACCCCCCACACACATATGAATCAATCTGTCTGTTTACACACATATATATGCACATAGATGTAGACATGCATGTGCGTATGTTCTGTCTGCTACAAATGTCGGAGACAGGAATGGCCAGTTTCAGCTGCTGCTTTAACAGATGGTAATATGTTTTTGATACAAATCTATCCATCTCTTCCACATTTTGCCAGGCCCATAGATTTCCCCTAACTTTTACACACTAGCTAGTATTCACAGAATTCACTATACTACACATTATGGCAACAAGAATATGGTGATTGACTGTCATCACCAGAAGCTAAAATAAACCTTCTAGAATTGAGGAAAGGAGGTGTTATTTTCTGTTTCGTCTTTTTTTTTTTAAATCCACAGCCTGATTTCTTTGAGAGAAGGTCATTTTAAAGTTCTCAGGCTCAGCCCCATGGATGTGTGCTAATGTGTGCAGCTGGGTTTGTGATTTGATATTGTTCTTCTAACCACATATCCTTGGGCCCACCGCAGACCTACTAAATCAGAAACTCTGAGGGTGGGGACCAGCCATCTGTATTTTAATAAGATCTCTAAATGATTCTGATGCGTGCTCAAATTTGAGGAACATGAATCTATATATTTTGCATACACACGTTCACGATCACGTACGTGTTAGTTTGCATGCTGTCATAGGAAGAGGCAGGGACTCTTACTTTTCCAATGAGAGCAAATCCTTGGTGGGAGTGGCAGTTCCCCATCTGTAGACAGCATGGAAGTCAGGTAGACGAGATGTCTCTGTGGAAAGAGACACCTGGATCTCCAGGTCTCTTTGAGCACTGTTTCTGCTGAGTGTTAAAACAGCTTCCTCTGCAGAAATAATTATACAACCGTAATTCGGATGTTGATAGATGAAGGGGGCTATATAGAGTCCAGTTGTGTTAAAAGCATCTTGTTCTCTGTTTCACTGCATGTTTATAGAGTGACTTGGCAAAAAAGCACTGTCAAAGCCTCCTTGCACACAAGTTTCTGTTTATCCACCTTAAGCAGTGGCTGAAAAGATGGGCTTTTTCCCCCTGGGAGTGGGACACTTCCTGATACTAACGATATATTAAACTTCTCCCACGGTGTGAAAGTTATTTGACAATTTAGTTCAGTATCGCACCGCTAGAGACCATGGAAGACACATCTAAGAGAAAAGATGGAGCCATGGCAAAGTCAGGGTGATTACGGGAGTAAGATAATCTAGAGAGGGGGAGATATTGGGGAAGTGGGAGGTGAGCTCGTGACAGAGCAACATATGGCATAAGGAATCTTAGGTGTTGTTCCTAAAATGCACTTGGACTCACGTTCTTATGTGTATAAAGTAAAGGGGTAGAGAGATATAGTGCAAGTGTATGTATGCAAGTGATTTTATACGTGTAGCAGTATTCATGTTGACCAGGCATAAAATGCCTGTGGCTCTAACCTGCCCTTAAATGTTGTTTTTTGTTAGTCTCCTGCTGCACTCATCATTTGAGCCAAACTATATGTCTCTCTGTTCTTTATAGACATCGCATGCTTTACTGTACCATATCCATCCTTTACGCTGTCCTCTCCCTCATCCTAATCTCATAACGTCCTGAGGCTTAGTTCAAACACCGCCTTCTCCACGAAGCCTGCTCTGAACCACCCCTGTCACAACCCAGCTCCACGACTTCATTTCACTTTATACCTCTGAGTGTTTATTGGCCTATACATTATTATAACTATGGATTCTTCCTTAGCCTGTGAACTTCTTGAGGGCATCCAACATTTCTAATTATGTGTGCATTCCTCGGTGTACTCTGCCACTGCTCGGTGTTGAACATGCTTGTCATATGTGTAAATAGCTACTTGGTGACATTACAGTATATGCTTAAACTCAAGAGATAAAAAAAAAGAATCGGGCTATGGAAAATAGTTTGGTTCTTCCTCAAGAAGCTAAACATGGGATTATCATTTGACTCACCAATCTCTCTCCTTGGTGTCTACCCAAAATAATGGAAAACAGGCATTCAGATAAGAACTTGTACACGAATGTTCAAAGTAGTAGTATTCACAATAGCCGAAAGGTGGCAACAACCCAAATGTTCATTATGTGATAAGTGGAAAAACAAAATGTGGGCTATCCATACAACTGAATATTATTCAGCCATGAAAATGCCGGAAGTGCTGGCACATGCTACAACATGGGCGAACCTTGAAAACATTAGGCAGCGTGGAAGAAGCCAGACACAAAAGGCCACATATTGTAAGATTCCGTTTCTATGAAATATCCAGAATAGGTAACTCCACAGACAGAAAAGCGGTTGCTGGGGGTTGTAGGGCAGGGGGGAGAGGGGGAGGGGACAGAGGGAAGTGGGGAGTGGCTGCTAAGTGGGTACAGGGTCTCCTCCGAGGGTAATGAAAATGTTTGGAACTAGACAGAGGTGGTGATTTTGCAGCACTGTGAACACAGCACTAAATGCCACTGAATTACTGACTTTGAAATGGTTGATTTCACCTTAATTTTAAAAATAGTGGTTTGAAAGCGTTTCTCTTTTCGCGTTAGAGAAACTGGGCTGATTTTTTTCTTTTTAGTAGGATGATATGATATTTTATCCCAAACATGACCAGATCCTAGAATAGATTAAGTATTGGTTGTGTGCCCACCACAATTCCTTCCTTACTCCCAAATTATGTCGCCCAGGGCTATTTCATGCCCTGAGGGTGACTGCTCTCCTCATGGCATCAGGTTTCACTAAAAGCCAGTGAACTCCCCTCTAGAAGCTGGTCCACCTTCCAGCCCCCGAGCCCTGCACCCAGGGGCCTGAGGGGGACGGCAGGCAGGCTCCAAGGCCACTATGGCTGAGCCTTTGGACAAAGACAAGCTCCTAATACTTTGTCCGAGGTGAATCGCTATGAAAAACGAACTTTCTCATAGTTTTCCTGGAAGATCTTCATGTGCTTTCAGAGGAGATAGGAACCCCAATCTTCCACTCACTCCCACTTGATTCTCAGTTCACAGGCTGAAGCTGGCAGACATCAAGGTGATCGCGGCCCTGGGCGACTCGCTCACGGTGAGTTACCCTGGGCGTACAAGGGAGGGGCAGGAGAGGAGCCATCTTGGTTCGCTTGAGAACGAGAGGGAGAAAACCTCACTCTTGGCTCTTAAGTGTTGCCATCTAGCGCCCTGTTCTCCAGCCCCTCTCCACCCTCCCTCACCGCCCCCCCCCACCTGGAAGCCGGCATTCCCTGCCCATCTCGATTTTCCACCTCCACTCGAACCATATCATTCCTCTCCCAATGCTGGAATGAAGGAGAGAGCAGGAAGTGGGGGGTCCCCAGAGGGAGCATCTATGATGAAAGTCACCCAGGCCAGATCACACAGCCTGGCAGTGGAGGGGTGGAAATGGACGAGGTCTCCCACCCATGGTGTATCATTCCTTCTAAGACCTGGAGCCACGTAGAAAAAGTTGAGGGCAGGGAGGAGAGAGGATGAGGCAGGAACAGGTGCCAATGGGGGTGACATGTGAGAAAAAAGGACAGTGGAAGAGACAGAGCTACTGAAAGCGATGTGATCCTAGCCTGTCTCTGCAGCTTCTCCGTGGCGATGCCCCATGCCCTGCGAAGAGCTACCCAGGAAAAGCCCAATCAGGTCGTTAGAGAGCCTTGGTGGGTGTCCCGGAGGTTCCCAGACAGAAGCTTCCATTCAGTAGCCGCTCTTTACAGCTACGTCCAGCTGCTGCCCTCTGGGTCAGCAGAATTCAGGCCCTCCAGCTGAATCTTCCCCGAAGACCAGCTGGCCCCTTTCATGTCTATGTCCTATTCACATTGATATTATCGCACTCAATACCCTCAACAATATCTGGGAAGTGCGACTCTCTTTAAACTTGATCAATGAAGACGGTGAAGCTACATAAGGCAGAGTCAGTGCCCACGGCCACACGGCTTGTAAGTGTTGGACCAGGACTTAGGTAAGTCCTGAGCCTAAGTCCAGAATTCTGTGCCTGCACTGTCACCGTCTCCTCCATGACCACTCAGGGACTCTTCACCCCCAAGGCCCTACTTCTCATACTCTTCTGGGAAGAACAAGCATACTGGTTCTTAGCAGTGCTCATCCCAGCCACGGCCTGCTGATGTGGCCCATATCTCCTCCGCCCACACTCCCTCCCCGCCACTTGGCTCCTTGAAGATGCTCTGGGAATAAGGAGCCATCAAGAATTAGCACAGCTGTTAGGGGCTTCCTGGGGCCACAGCACTTTGAGTATGACATACCTGGCAGGTTTCAGAGGAATTAGCCCCAGAGAAGTGATCACACAAAGGGGCGGGCCTCTCATGGAGGTGAGCCCTCCTCCCCAGGCGCCCTTTGCAATGGCCCTGCTCAGAAATAACATGCTTTAGGCAAGGGACGTGCATCTGTAGAGTGGGCCCAGATTGTGGTTTTAAAGGACCCTGCTCTTTCTTCAGCTGAGGGGTGGGTACATGGCACTTTCATTTGATTAATTCTTTAAATTGTACATGTGAGATATATTGATATAAAAGGATTATGATATGCTTCCTTCGATGACAGATTTCGCAACTGTTTTTGAAGAAAATGAAGAAAACAGACTCTGAAATATGTCCTTTTGGAAAATAGACACTACAGTCTTGTTTTCAGATCGCTTTTGCCAGCCTAGTGTCCCCTGGCAGGGTCTCTCAGGGTGGGGTCCAGCTGTGGACAGGCCAGGATTCCCCGGGAGGTGTCACTCATCTCAGGCTACACACATCCAAACGGGGCAATATGTGGACTCTGGGTTCTCAGAGTGCCCAGGCGTTCCTGGCCCGGACACGACACGCGCCTCCTGTAGGGCAGACAGAGAAACCGTCCCCCTTGTTGTTACCTCTCAGGCAGGTAATGGGGCCGGGTCCAAGCCTGGGGACATCGCGGACGTCTTGACTCAGTATCGAGGACTGTCCTGGAGGTGAGTGAGGGAGTGGCAAGGTTCTAAAGACCCCTCATGGTTGGGCAGGGGAGACCGCTGGGCATCATAGAAAACCATCCCTCGAGCAGAGGGTTGAGCTACCTAGTGCTTTTCAGGAGAAACGTCTAGGTTTAATTCAAGGAAGGTATTTATCAGCCTCCTCAAACCACTACATTTCCCCAAACAGGAGCTGGGACGTGAGAAGGAGGAGTTTGAGGGAGAAACTGCAAAAACATTTGGTTTGGAAAAGCTTCTCTAGTTTCCATTTCTGCCTCTGAGGAATAATCTCAAAAGGAGGCAGTGGCCTTTGGAACCAGAATTGAGTCTGAACCTTGGCTGTCCAGCTCTGTGCAACCTTGGGCAAGTTACTTAACCTCACTGAGCTTGTCTCCTCATCTTTGATGCAAAGATAGTTTTGTCTGAGCACCGTCATGAGGATTAGAGAGAATTTAAGCACCCAGCACAGTGCCTGACAAAGTAAGTAGAAATGGTAACTGGCATCATTATTAAAGGACCTTCATTTTATATACAGATGAGGAAGTAAGCTCAGAGAGGATAAGTAACCTGTCCAAGGTCACACAGCCAGGTGGTAAAAGAGCAAGAAGTAGAGTAGGTGGTTCCTGACGCCTAATCTGGTGTGTTCCCCCACGGTGTATTGCTTCCTGCAGGCTTCCTGCAGGCTTGTTCCTACCCTGGCTGTAATCCAGGCTGCCATAAGCTGCAGTGAGCAGGACTTGACCTCCATGCTTTGAACGACTGGCTTGTGCCAAGCACGAGAGGGCAGGTTTGCTGTTTCCTCAGCCTGGAATCTGGCTTCTCTAGCATCGACTTACACCTGAGTGTGGAATCCTTGGCATCTGCTGAGCAGAATTAAACCCCAAACGCTTTGAGAACCTTTTAAACGTTCCCAGACATACTTGGCAAAGAACAAGGAAATATGGAAAAGCAAGGAGTCCAATAAACTATGGAATGCTGCGTGTTTGCATGCCTAGAAACCCATCCAACTTTGATTTCCTTGGAATTTTAGAAGTGGCTGGGAACATGGTTGCTCTCCCTCTCTCAAAGACACCCTTGAAAACGGGTTTTCCCAAAGCCAAGCCAGAAGAGAACAATGAGGACAAACCTTTTTACCGTTTCCAGTAATAATAGCAAGGCGCAGTTTCAGTGGCTAGCGGGGCGAGGCTGGGCTCCGCATGCAAGGAGGGGTCACTTTCCCTTTGGGAGATGAGTGTCAGCGCTCTGAGTGGAAAAACCAACAAAGTCAAAATCAAAGTTAAAAACCACGACCGTTTAAATCTATTCCTTGTTCGGATGGTCCAGTCTGTGGGGGGAGAGGAGTTGCTGTATTCTGGTTTGTTTTTCAGGGGGAGTTTTTTTCCCCCCCTCGCTTTTTTTTTTTTTTTTTTTTTTTACTGAAACAGGGCAGGCTCCAAGCCCTCAGGGTTTTTCTCAGAAGGAGAAAGGTTTGTTTTGCTATTGCGAGGTGTTTCGGTGTCGCTGGCATTTTCAGTCTTCATTTTCTTTTTTCTTCCCACAACACAGCGGTGGCGGAGATCACAACCTCAGCAGCGTCATCACCCTGGCCAGTGAGTACGCGGTCCCTCCGGGGTTTGTGGTGGGCTGGGGGCCACCTTGCGTGTTTCTGCAGCTCCCTCTGGCGGCGGCCGCGGGCTTAGCAGGGAACCGGGCGGCAGGAGACAGCTGCGTTCTGTAGGGGGCACTGCTTCCCCAAGGTGGTGATCTACCTGCTCTGCTTCTTGAGTGACTACGGCCTGAGAGGTTTTTCGTTTTTTGTTTTAAGAAATTGTATTTGTCCAAGGAAGGAAGAGAGTAAGAGAGGAAAAGAGATCTCAGGCCAGATCTTAGTTCAAGTCATTAGTAAGAAATGATTCAAGAAAGAAGGAAAGGAAACCCATCTCTACTTTACCTGTCATTCTGAGCAGAGAGCATCTTTCTGGGAGTCACTGATCTCAGCTTGGGCTGCCTTAGACACAGCTGCGTGCAAAGACGTTGAACTCCTGTGTATCACTTTAGGAAATGCTGTTATTGGAGCAGTAAGAGATGAAGTTACTTCATTCGGGCTGTGCAAACACAGCCATATTTGGGGACCGAAGTTTTTAAAAAATTATTTCACAACAATCTGCTTGGAATGATCTTTCAAAGAATGACTACATTCATCTTTTTTTCTCCTTAGCATATACACATCACAGTGCTTGCTCTTAAAGTATACATGTAATAAATTGAATTCTTTTTCCTTAAAATCTTCCAGCAAATAATTTTGCCTAGGAGGAATTTCGTTGGTCCCATTCTCATTTACTTTTCTTGTAATAATTCCTTTGTAACATATCTTTAGAAGCTAAGGAATTACTGGAGCTTTGAATCACTAAGACTTTGATGATAGGGATGGCTTAATCTCCACAGAGGCAGAGCTAATTGGCTTTTACATTTATCATCTGGTTTTGTTATTCGCAAATCCTGTTGAATTTAAGTGGGTACAGTTCTGGGACACAAGTACTCCCTGTCTTCTTTATTTCTAGGTCTACACACAAGAGCTGTAAATAAGCTTCCTATTGCTAGGAGATGGTTTGAGTTGTTTTTGTGAATGTGACTGGCTGGCTGTGAGCTGGCCCGGCATTTGGAGCAGCTTGTTGAGCTCTCTGATTCCCATGCTATTATCATAGATAACATAATTGGAAATCAACAGGTTCAAGATAGTTCACTAAATTGGTTTACAAAGGATTGAGACAGTGTCACCCTTCAGGTGGACTCTCCCGACACACTTAGCCTGCGTGAAGACCATTCAATGGTGAAGGAATAGTCTTTTCAATATGCAGTCCTGGCACAACTGGATAGCTACCTGCAAAAAGTGAAGTTGGACCCCGTACCGCACACAAAAATTAACTCAAAATGGAACATAGACCTAGATTTGAGAGCTAGAACTAACTCTTAGAAGAAAGTGGAGGAGGAAATCTTCATGACCCTGGGTTAAACAAAGCCTTTTAGATATGACACCAAAAGCACAATTGACAAAATTAAACACTTTTGTGCTTTAAAGTAAAAAGACAACCCAAAGAAAGTAAAAAGACAACCCAATGAGTAGGAGGAAATATTTGCAAATTATGCATGTAATAAGCAACTCGTATCTAGAAAATATAAGAACTCATAACTTGACGATAAAAAGACAACCCAATTAAAAATGGGCAAATGCAACTTTATAAATGTATTTAATACCAATGAACTGTACAATTAAAAATGGCTAAGATGGTAGATTTTGTTATTTGTATTTTACCACAATAAAAAAAATAATGGGCAAAGGATTTGAATTGACATTTCTGCAAAGAAGATATACAAAGGGCTAATAAGCACATGAAAAGATACTCAGAATCAATAACTGTGAATGCAAATCAAACCACAATGAGATGCCATTTTACATCCGCTGGAATGGATATGATAAAAAGATGACAGATAATAAGTAGTGGGGAAGATGTGCAGAAATTGAAACCTTCATACGCTATTGATGGAAACATAAAATGGTACAGCCGCTTTGGAAAAAAAGTTTATAAGTTCCTCAAAGGTTAAACAAATGATCCAGCAATTCTACTCCTAGGAATATATCCAAGGAAAATCACACAAAACTTGTACATAAATATTCATAGCTGCATTATTCATAATAGCCAAAAATGTGGGAATAATCCAGGTGTCCTTCAACTGATGAATGGGTAAATAAAATGGGACCTTATCTGGCAATAAAAAGGAACGAAGCACTGATACATGCTATAGCATGGGTGAATGTTGAAAACATCACGTTACGTGAAAGAAGCCAGCCACAAAAGACATATTTCATTGTATGATTCCACTTAAATGTCCAGAATAAGCAAATTTATGTAGAGGAAAAATAGATTAATGGGGTTGAGGGAATGCGAAGTGATTGATTCAGGGTTTCTTTTTGGGGCGATAAAAACGTTCTAAGGTTAGTAGTAGTGATAGATGCACAACTGAATGAATATACTAAAACTATTGAACAGTATACTTTAAATTGGTGAATTTTATGGTCTGTGAATTATCTCAGTAAGCTATTATATATTTAGAAAAAGAAAATGCATGAGAGAAGCACCTACCCAAGCTCACATTTATTCCACAATAATTCATGGAACCTGAGCAGGCCTCCCAGGTGGTTAGACCTCTGCCTGCTGGACATTTTCTTTCCATGCTGAGTGAATAATAAGGGGAAAGGCTGTGGGCAGGGGCTTTGCTTGGTCCTGAACACTTACTGGTGCTTATTAAAGGAATTCGAAGATTGCTTTGGGGTAGTTACTAAGCACATCTCTTCTGTGTGTTTCCAGACATCCTCCGGGAATTCAACCCTTCCCTAAGGGGCTACGCTGTCGGCACTGGGAAAGAAGATAGTCCCGGAGCCTTCCTAAACCAGGCCGTGTCAGGAGCCCAAGCTGAGTGAGCAGGGGAGCTTTGGGAATGAACAGCATAGGTCCTCGGGGGACCTGCTTGGGGGTGTGGCCTAGCCTGGGACATATGGCTGAAGACTGTGGGGCTTGGTCTAGGGAAAGGGTCTGAGGGTCAAAGATTAGACCAGGTGGCTCTCTTGGGGGTGTCCATTGCTGTAGAACACACAAAGCTGCTTGCTCACCCCCAACTCTACCCCAAGAACTAGTAACAGTTGACTCTGATGCTTTGAGCAAATTCCTTTTTCTGGTCTATAAATCTGATGTCCACGTACGACAGTGGCCATAAGAGGGCTTACTCTGAGTCTCAGCTTGTAGTGCTCTGTTCAGCTCTATCTTTCCTGTCCTCCTCTCCCTCCTTTCCTCAGACATGCTTTTCGGAAGTTTTTTCAGGCTCTAGACTTTGTGTCCTTCCTAGGTCTTCGGTCCCCTACTGGCCTCCCTAAGCCTTAGCCTCTAAGAGATGGGCTGGCTGTGAACCCTCCCAGGGGCAGTTGTGAGGCTCAATGCCATGTTGAATGCAGAAGTTCTGGTGAGCTACAAATAGCACACAAATTTTGGTGAAGATGGTGGTCCCAGCAGCAATGCAGCAGAGCCCCCCAGGGAAACCAGTTAATGAACAAAGGAACCACTACGTCATGGTCCACGGGCACCAAATGCAGGTTCCTGAGAGCAGGTCGGCTTTCCTGGGTCCCACAGTTCTTTCTCGCTAAGGTCCCAGAGCCTTGAGTGCCTTTTGAGTTTGCTGCTCGGTCAGAGAATAAGTGAACACTATCCCAATTTAGGAAAAATAAATCCTATCTGGTTCTTAATCCTGTTTTTCCGGAATTATCACAAACCTTATTTTACCTTGGGATTCTGTGTTTTGGCTTCTAGATTCCTGACATCATTCTCCCGTTTCTCAACACCATCCTGAATTTATGAGCTGCCCTAGTAACTTTCATGCATTCCTGACAGGAAAGGTGACAGGTTTTCCAAAGCAGAGATCACATAAAACCTAATAGGTTTTAGAGTGAATTCTGTGGCTTTATTTTCCTTTTGGTAGGGGCAGGGATGAAAGGCTATCGTTTTACCACTTAAATTTTGAGCTTACTTTAAGATTACCATAATTTTGCTTTTTTCCGAGCGTATGTCAGCTGGGGGTATAAGAGGAGAGCTGGTTATAAGCATGACTAGATCAGAAAGCCATCAAAGAATGAAATCTTAGTCAAGAAGGTAAAAGTAACCAAAACGGAATGTGATTCATATAGCCCTGGATTTCTTCCCGGCTTTCCCCCAAGGCCTTGGGACTCTTTTGTGCAAGGCATCCATTTGTCCAAGCACATCCTGAGTTGTAAGGAAGCTTTAGAATTATTATTCCCATGTCACAGATGGAGAAACTGTAGCAAAAAGAGGCAAAGCGGCCTGAACAGATGCATCAATCTGACCACATGTGCCCTGCAGGCCTTATCCCAGGTCTGATGATAAACCCTCAAGCATAAACGGCAGTGTACAAGTAACAAAGCACTTTCATGTCTGTTATTCCTTGCGATGGACACAACAGGAGGTCACATACCCATGCTTTCTTAAGGATGATACTGAGGCTCAGGTCAAGTAATCATCCTAAAACTCTGGTCCATAGAAAGAGCAGCTGCCCTGGTAGCTTTAGATTTACAGATGAGGAATCCGAGGCACACACAGGTTACATGGTTTACCCAGAACGTCCACCCAGGTTAACTGATACATAGAATACTGTGACCAAGAACAGGCCGGTTGGGCTAATAGTTATGAGAGGAAAAGGATGATGACAGCTCATGTTTCCTGCTAGGCACTGTGCCCGGGGTTTAATTGATGATGACAATGATGGTGATTGTGATGATAGCAGAAATAATTTGATGGGTTATTTATAATATGGATGCCTACACTGTGCAATTCTAAGTTGTTTATGGACACCTTATTTAATCTACCCAACAGCTCTATGAAGAAGATACGCTTACCATCCTCATGTTACAGAGGGAAAAATCTGAGGTTTTGCAAGGTCAAGCACTTTGCCAAGGTCTCTGAGCTGGTCATTGATGGCATCGGGATTCACACCCATGCTGTCTGGCTCTTATTCCTTAGGGCTGCTTTGCCCATGTCATTTACTGCTCCCGATGACTCTCTGAGATGGGGGGTTTATCTCCATGTTTGCAGTCTTTTTGGACTGGAAACTTAAGTTACATTCTCACAGTTAGCAAGCCGTAACTAAATGTCAAAGCCAGGTGTGTCTGACTCAACCCTGTCACCTCGAGGGTGAGGGCTCCTTGAGGCTAAGGTCATGGCACCTGCAGAAACGGGCTCCTGCCAGGTCTTGCATGACGTGACATACTCACAGGCAGCCTTCTGTTTGCCCCAAATGAGTCTGGCATGAAAAGGAAAGAAAAGCATTAAAAAATGTGCCAGTCAGAACAATTCCACAAACAGTGTCCTCCTATGTGGAGTGCTCTGCCCTTCCCAAAGCATAGACATTGCTTACCACCCCCACCCCAGCCCCAGCCGAGACCGAATGGGAAAGAAGCTCTGTGGCAGGAGCATGGCCTTAGTCCAATTTGCCTGCCATGTACTAGATTCCATGTATTTGATTCCTATTCTCTCTGCTAAGTCTCCTGCCAGCCTCAGCTTCATAGTCCCTGCTCCTCACACGACTCTTCTTGTGTCTGCCTACAGGGGTTTATCTGTTCAGGCCAGGAGGCTGGTGGACCTAATGAAGAATGACACGGTAAGTCTGGGGGAGGTTCCCCAGATTTGAGGTAGGACTCCCTGAAACAGGGAGTAGGCAGGAGAAATCCATGGAGACAGAGAGGCCCAGCTTTGGGGAGAGCACAGGGCCACCCAGAAGTTCAGAGTCTACCTTTAAAAAAAAATAAAACAACAAATGACTTAGCACTTAGGCCTGTGTGACCTATGACTGCAGAACCAAGGAACAGAAAATGTTGCTATCCCCCCAACCCTGTGGTGTGTGAGGACCCATCTCTGCCAGTGTTCAACACTTTGTATTTTCCTTAACTCTGGGGTAAGATATTTATTTACTTGTTTTTTCCTATTCATTTCAGAGGATAGATTTTCAGGAAGATTGGAAGCTAATAACCCTGTTTATAGGAAGCAACGATCTCTGTTATTTCTGCAATGACCTGGTAGGTGTCCAGGCCCTTAACTCAAAGCTCCCACCAGGGAAGGATTGCCACCAAGGGGCCCCTGGAGCAGTGCAGCTGGGCTGGGCCGGGGGGCCTGTGGTCGGGTGTGGATCCAGCCCGGGATTAACCCTGAGATGGAGAGGAGGGCATTCACCTCCAGGGAGAGATGCAACAGGACAAACGGGACTGATTATGAGATTCATCCTGATTAGGTTTCCTACCAAGGTGATCATACCATAAGTCAGCATCTTTCTCCAGTATTGAACTGGCTCACCATCTCCACCTTTATGCTGTTACTTGTACAGGAAAGTTGACTTCCTAATGCAGGCATCTAGGCAAAGTTCAGATGGGAAACCCAAGAGCCAGGCTACTGCCCTGTGGGTGTGGTGCTTCTTCCTGGAATCCCAGATTCTCTGAGGTGGAAGAAACCCACAGCCATACCGACCGGTCTCCCACCCACAGCAGGGATGCCTTCCATAGAATCCAGGGGTTGGACATTTCCAGGGATGGGCAGCTCTTAATTTGCAAGGTAGCCCTAATTAGTATTACGAGTAGGTGCAAATTGTTTTGTGCTATTTTGTGTTAAGCCCAAATCTACCTCCCTGTGACCTCTTCCTGTGCTGGTCATGACTGTACCTCTTCTACATTCAAGTCAGCTGACTTTAACAACAATGGGTTGGTTTTTTTTGTTCTGTTTTCCTTTGTTTTGTATAAGCAATGCACATAGGAAATGTATCAAAGTACAGAGACAAAAAATATTCTCTATAACGTAATTACAACATCCAGAAATGCCACTATTAACATTTTGATAAATGTCTCTAGCATCTTCTGTGACTATGGAGAAATTGCTCTATTATTTTCTCAAAATGATGTCATCCTGAAAATATTGTTTGGTAACCTACTTTTTTTTAATAGCAACACATTGAGAAGATCTTCCTATGTCAATATTTGTTATCCCATAAAATAATTCTTAATGACTGCGTAGTAACCCATAATATAGATTGGCTGTAATTGACTTAACCATTCTCAATTATTTGGCATTTAGATTATATTACTTCTAATTATGCCTGTTATAAAGAACACCAAGATAAACATCCATCTCTATGTACATTCATAATTGCTTCCTGGTATATAGTCTAAGTAGTAAGCTTTTTAAGCGAAAAGATATATATGCTTTCCCAATGTTTTATCATGAAAATTTCCAAACATACTAAGAAACTGAAAGACTTATATAGTAAATGCCCATCTACCCACTACCGAGATTCTACCATTGTTAACATTGTGCTATATTAATTTAACACATATCCATCCATCTTACTTTCTGGTGATGCCACACATTTTTAATGCTGTGGATACGTATTGCCAAATTGCTCCCAGAATGTTTGTGCCAATTACGCCTATTTGCCCACATTTCAAGTGGCAATGTATGTTATTTAATAGCTGCTAAATGAAAACATTGTATCTTGTTTTCAAATTTCGCACTTATTTACTTACTAGGTAGGAACAAACTTTTATTTCTCTTGTTTAATGCTCATTTGAACTTCTCCTTTTGATAAATTCTATATTATTGGCCATTTTCTGTTAAGGTATTTATCTTTTTATTATTGATTTGTAAAAAGCCCTTATATTAGGTATACCAACCCATTGTCAAATATGTTGCCTATTTGTTGTCTTCTACTTAGGTTTGTTTACTATGTTTTCTGATAAACAGAATTTTTATTTCCAGTTTCATTTGTTGGGCATGCTTCCTATGCCAGGCGGTGGACTAGGAGCTAAGCAGAGAAGTGAAACACAGGCTCTATTCTCAAGGAACTCACTCTGTCAGGGCAGGGAGACACCGTAACCCGATGAGAAAAACATCACAATATGGTTCTAGTGCTGAAGTCCGAATTGCCACGGGAATTGGCAGGGATGGGGGTTAGTGTCAGAGGTTAACACAAAGTAAGAGGCTTTCCACCTGGGACTTGAAGTTGAGGATGTTTGTCAGGCAGAAAGGAGACCAGAAGAGCAAAGTTTAGGAAGTGGCGAGTCTTGCTGTGGTCTGTGAGCACCTGCCCTGGGAGGTGACCCAGCCCCCCAGACCCCTCAGAGCCGTCTTTCCTTGCATCAGAGTCACCAGGGCCTGGGGGTTTTAAGCTGCGATGTGAAGGGCTCACAGCGGAGTCCTGTGGCTGCTGGGCGGGTGCGGAGGGGGGATCACAGGCCCTCTCCCACTTCCCCCAGCTTTGTCTGGTTGGTAGGGCAGGGCTCTTGGTTCGATTTGATTTGGAGAAAGGGTTCCATTGCTTTAAACAAGTTGAAGAACCACAAACATCAAAATCAAGAGAAAGAACCATTAAAATGTGTTTACGCTTGGGGGAAGGGGTTCACAGGACCCTTCCTCTTCCCCTCTGTTATTCCTTAAGTGATTTGACTGAGCAAGGTCCCCAGCCCCTTGAGTCTCTCAGCGGAAGCAATCAAGCCATAGGACCAGAGGATGTTCAAGCTGCAGGAGATCTTCGAGGTCCTCTGCTCCAACACCCCATTTTAGAGGGGCCCAGAGATGCTATATGCCTTAGCTGGGGCCCTGCATCTAGGTGATAGGAAGTGGATCCAGAGCTTTCTTTAGCTCCATGCAGAAGAAGGGGTTTCCTATGCAGAAGAAAGGGGTCACAGCCATGACAAGCCTGAAGACCATGGGGTTGGTATGGAGGCTGGGGCCCCCAAGGCAAACCTATGTTTCAGTGTTGCCCATTCTGGCTGAAACACAGGAAGGAAGGGACCCAAGAGAGGAAGCCACCTTGGTCTGCTGAGAGAGAGAGGGTAATGGATGGTGTTAGACATTTTCCTCTTCCTGCAGGCTCACTATTCTCCCCAGAACTTCACGGACAACATTGGGAAGGCTCTGGACATCCTCCATGCTGAGGTACGCAGGCTGGGTCACACGGCCTCTGAGCAGCTCAACCACAGCCCTCCTCCTTGGCCTCAGACAGCTTGGAGGTAGCTCTGGCTTCTAGCTGAGACCTCCCTGCCAGGTCCCCTTTAGCTGGAGACCAGCACTGACTCGTGCCATCAGTCCTGGTCCCAGCAGCCTGAACGCAGAGGTGCCGACGGGGAGCAGAAGGAAGCGGAGTGGCAGGGGTGAAGGGAGTGGGTGAGGCCGGATGGGAGGCAGTAGACCTGCCACCTGGCGAGAGGGGCTGCCTAGCACCAACCCTGTCAGGAACCGATCCTGCCTTTGCTCAGGTTCCTCGGGCATTTGTCAACCTGGTGAATATACTGCAGATCATCAACCTAAGGGAGCTGTACCATGAGGAGAATGTCGGCTGTCCAAGGCTGATCCTCAGGTAGGACAGAAGCTTCTCCCCGTTCCCGAAGGGGTCGCGGGGCCCTTGGCAGAAAGTGGCTGTGATTAGTTAGAAAACCCACGGGCAGAAGTGCGAGGAGTACTGAGACCATCCCGTTTTCTAACCTGACAAGGCCTAAAGGAGACTTTTGTGACCTCAGGATGGGCCTCGGCCACCTTTGGCGTATGCATGTACCGCCCGGCCATGCTTCTGTTGTCATGTCAGCTCAGGACACCCTTCAGTCGCCTAGGGGGGAGAGTCAACCATGGGGATGGAGTGGGCCCGTGTGGACAAGGCTCACTGGCCCCTGGCCCACTTTTGAGTGTGTTCAGAGCTACCCTGCCCCCCGCAAGGGGCACATTTCCAAGACAGAGGGAGCCTCTGCTTGGTGTAGGGGCTCCAGGCTGGTCATTCACAAATGTAGGGCTATTGTCACTTGCTAGAGGAGAAGGTGGCCAAATTAGATCAGTAGAGTCTAGAGGACAGTGTCTTCCTCAGAGAACAGAGACCCTCAGTCCCGGAAGACCCCCAAGAGGCCTTCTTCATCCCCAGTCTTCAAAGCCAAACAAAGGTGGCTCCCTCTCTAGTATTATGTCTCCGTGCCTCTCATAAATGACATGTCCTTCTAACCCAAACATGAACATTTCTCACAGCATTGCTTCCTACAAGGCCTCCTCTGGACCATTGGCTGATGTCATGATGGCTGTGCCCATTCCTCCCACCCCCCGCCAGCTCTGTACCAGACACTCCCCCACTCCACACACACCACAGTCCTTAACGCATTACATGGTAATTATTCATGAGCCTCTCCCTCATAGTCCTGATCTCTGTATCTGAGTCACTGCGAACACAGCATAGGGGCACAGCGGCTGTTTGCTGAATAATTCACAAGGGCCAGATTCGCTCCTGGAAATTAAGACATATCTTAGCTGCTCCCCTGAAGATCCATGCCAAATCTCACCTGGGGGCCCAGACTGCATAGGTCCCTTCAGGAGGTCTGAGGATGCTGTGAGCAGGAGGATGGCTGGATGACACATGCCTTTTAACGCAGCTGGTGTCAGGCTTGCTATTTTCAGCTGCTGACTCATTCCCTGGCTCCCACTTTCTCCAGTCACTGGGCCACATGGGGTTTAGTGTATTCATTCCATTTCAGAGCAGCTCACCCAGAAGTCTCTTGTTACTGATCAATGCCGGGTTTGTAAACAATTAAATCTAAAAGTTCAGAGTAGGCATTTGCCATGTCCGTTCTCAGATCTAAAATGGCCAGGTCACTGACTCTGGGTTCGACAGGCTCGGGTCCGGCTGCCCCTCCGGTGCTCTGCTCTCCCTGCCCCTCCACTGTTCTGTCTCAGTGGTGGTGCTTTCCTTGGTGGTGCTGAGTCTACACCGAGCCAATCCCCACTGTAGTCCCCCTGGACCTAAAGCCCAGATTTGCAAGATGGTGCCAGCCAGACCAGAGCTATGTCTAGACAGAAGCAATTTAACTAGGGTTTAAGAGCTCAGGTTCAAACCAGATGGACTTGAGTTCAAGTCCTGGTTCCTACGCTTGGCATCCACATGACCTTGAGAAAGTAATTAAATGCACTGAGCCTCAATTTTCTCATCTATAAAATGGGGATAATGGTAACATAACTTCTAGAATAGCTAAGGAGGATTAAACAGGTTAAAACCCATAAAACTCCTGGCACAGTAAGTATTCAGTATGTGTTAGCCATTATTATTGTCATTGTTTTAACTATTTTGAAAAGGAGGTATGCCTTATCTGTACTGCACCATCCTCAAATAGTCATAAGGTCACTCAGCTCCCTAAAAATCACTCCTGCAGATGTTAGAAGTAATGATTTCATTTTCATGAGCAAATCCAGGTCTGGGAAATCTTCAGCTTCATCTGGTACACTTAACAGGTTAGCCAGCCAGGGCCCCCATTAACACAGACTCCTGATACCTCCAAGTTAAATATATTTCTGTGTCATGCACTCAGACAGTGATTTCTTCTGTTTGGACTGCAGGGATTTGTGCCCCTGTGTCCTGAAGTTTAATGACAGCTCAACAGAACTTGCCTCCCTCGTTGAATTGAATAAGAAGTATCAGGTGAGCTGCGAAAGGGTTCTGAGCTACACAAGTCCTGCTGTGAGGTTTGGTTTCTCTGGGTGGAAAATGAGCACATGCGTATGTTGTTTTGACCTTGACTGGGTGTGAGGTTACCACTGACCAGTTTGCAGATTTAAAAACGCTCTGCAAGGCAGCAGGGACTACGATTCCATTTATTTGAATCAAGCTGTAGAGCCAAGTCCCTGAACGCACTTCACCAAGTCTCAGTTCCTGGCCTTATACAAAAACAGATATTTCCAGTTGTCCCTGGGCATGTGCATGAGCTTCCACCTCCCAGGTGGGAAACTCTCCACCCAGGGGAGTCTGGAGGATTCCATGAGACAACAGGCATTCCCTCTGCCCTGCCCCCCCAGGGAGCAGCTGTTATTGGGGAGCAGGGGGGAGAAAGAAAGTCAGCATGTGCTCTCCAAACACCCTGTGGGTCGTTTGTTTTAGGCTTTTCTCCATCAAATCTTTGACCAGAACAGCTGACTCCCTTGACTCTATCTTGAGTTTCCCCCAAATATCCAGTCACTCGAGAGGACAATGGTAGCCTTCCAGCCCTTCTAGAGTGGGCTGCAAACAGCTCCGGGTGGAGTCATCCTTTAAGACCAAGCAAGGGCTCCTTGGAACAAAACGCTTCCCTGCAGACTCTTTTGGGAACAGCCATACCCGTCAGGGATGTCAGGACTCAGGAGAATGAACCTCTATTTATCACGCTCCAATGCTGCCACTCAGCCCTCCAGGTGACTCCCCAATTGCATTTCCTTCTGCCACGAGCAGGTGCCTGTGTCCCCATGGCCTGTACCAGGAGAGGGAAGTCAGCAAGGTTATGGCCACGAGAGCAAACCTGTTCCGGGTGGGGTTCTTAGGTGCAAGCAACGAAAGCTTAGGAATTCTGTTTAAGCAGATTTATTATTTCAGTAGAATACCTGGAAGAGCTAGAAAGCTAGGGTCAGAGGCCAAGCCACTGGAGTCATGGAATTTTAAGAGCCAAGCCATAAGAATCGAAATCAGGACAAAGAACTAGTCCAGCGAAGACACCATGGACACCACTGTTCCTGCCGCTTCTAGGAACTGGATGAGCTGCCACCCTCAGCAGAAGGGAGTCTGTGCTTTCCCTCCATCTTTCTATCACCAGCTCCCAACCCCAAGCCTGAGGCGGGAGCATTGATTGGGGACCTTTGGGCACATGCTCATGCCCTAGGTGTGCGGGGCATTGGGAAAGCCGGCATTTGCCTTTCTCACCTTCTACAGTGAGAAGCAGGCTGCTTTTCATACAGTAGAGTTTTTCAAACACATGGAGTGGGTTCAGATGCTGGGTAGACATAAAGGAGGACTAGCCATCAAAATTGCCTTCACTGACCTTTCTAGATTGGCCAGCGGTTCCCAGGTCTAATCCTGAGACCCTAATTAGCATCCTGGAGAAGCTCCTAGCTCAGCCACCCGAGGCCATCATGCCCTCTCTCAGAATCCTCACCCCTACTTCCTGCAAAAGCTATGGTTCCCAGCACTCTCCCTGGAGAGGGCCATTGCTATTAGTACCACCGGGTGCCAGGCATTCTAGACACTATTTCTTTCATTTCTCAAGAGGTGCATGATGCCACTGTGGCTGATCCACAGAGTAACCAGGAGCATTGAAAAGGATTTAAGGGATGGTCCGGGCCTTGCCCAACATCCTCCGTTTACAGATGAGGAAATAGAGGTCCAGAGAGGGAAAGCATCTTGCTGAGAGTCACACAGCTAGTTAGTGCTGTTTCCCCTTCTCTGCCTTGCTCAAGACTCTGCCTGTAATGAGGAGACTCCCTCAGGAGGTCAGAGGTAAGGCTTCCCCAGAACAGAGGTTCTTTCTGGCCCACCCTGGGAAAGGAAAGTTCATCGTCTTCTGAAGTGACCACGCCAGTGTTCCCAGGTATGCAAGCCTGACTTCCCTCTCCAGCCAGAGTTTTGGCCCCAAATGGTGGAACCTAGCAAGCAGGGAGAGAGCAGAATCTGACATAAATGGGTGCCCAAACCGGGGTATTCGGTCATCCCAGAACTGAGCCCAAGTGGAAGCTGTGAGACTAAGAGCTCCGTTACCCTCCTAGACAGATCCAAGAGTCTCAAAAGGCGTGTGCGAGCACAGGAACACACGTGTTCACACACACGCACCATGCACAAGCAATATAAGTAGGCATTAAATGTCATTGTTGATTCACCTTTGATTTTCTCAACAAATGTAGAACAGAAATAAAATAAATGTAAGGATTATCCAAACAAGTCATTTAATCAAATACATACCCCACCCCCAGTCTTTGTTCAGAAGCTTTAAAAAGGGGATCAAGCCGATGGACTTGGATTTTTCCTTCCCTTCGCTTTTTTTCACAGCCCAGGTCAAATATATGCAATTGCAGCGGAGGGTGGGGGCAGGGGTCGAGGTAAGGGCCGATCTAAAAAGTAACTGGCTGGCTCCTGGTCAGGTGAGATTTTGCTGCAGACTGACTTCACTCAAAGGTCGGACTCTGTTTAATTCTATGGCAGAGCGAGAGATTGAGCAAAGACCGAGCAGATGCAGAGAGCCCCTGACCCATGTCCCCTTTGCCTCCTGCAGGATAGGACCCACCAGCTGGTTGAGAGTGGGCAATATGACACGAGGGAAGATTTTACAGTGGTCGTGCAGCCTTTCTTTGAAAAAATGGACATGCCAAAGACCTCGGTAAAGAACGCAAGCATCATGGCTAAGTGGGGGGCACGGGCGGTGCCCAGCTATTTCTGAGTGTCATCTGTATTACCTGATGTCTCATAACATGGTCCCTCCTGTCTGCTCTGTGACCAGGAGGGGTTGCCTGACAGCTCTTTCTTCGCTCCTGACTGTTTCCACTTCAGCAGCAAGTCTCATGGCCACGCTGCCAGCGCCCTCTGGAACAACATGGTAAGATGACTGAGATAGGAAAGATTATTCTCCCCCTGACAAGAAAAAGACTCTGGAACACTTTTGTCGGACCTCAGAGGCCCGTCACTCAGGCTGTGAGTCCCGGCACAGCGGCAATAAAAAAAAATCCCATTTCCTTTGTCCCTCCCTCCCTTCTCCAGAACTGGCCTGCATCCTGACCACCTCTTATCATTCTTTCTCACACTCCATCTTTCTGCTTCTTGGTTTAGCTGGAACCTGTTGGCCAGAAGACAACACAGCATAATTTTGAAAGCGAGATCAATATCACGTGTCCGAATGAGGTAGAGTGAGAAGCACATCCTTGCAATGGCTCCATCTGAAACATCTTTTCCAGCCTTTTAAAGTCTCATTAAGGTTTCTCAGTTCACTGCATACCAGGGTTCCACCCTCACTGCCAGCTTTGATCACCTACCCACTCATTCCAGTTAACCATCCACAATGCTCCGTCTGGTTGGACTGTGATGGATGACAGCCCCTGATGGCCAGGAGACCCTAGAGTGCTCCTTCATCTCACATGTCACAGCGAGCCCTAGCACAAGTGTGGGCTGCATAGAGCTCTTTCTTGCTGGAAAAAGGGACATGGCAGCACCATCCAGCTTTCATTTTGAAGGCTAGGGGCAGGGAGAACGTCAAGGTCAGGGTGGGACAGAAGGACACCCTGTCTCCATGCAGCCACCACCTCCATGGGAAGAGTGAGGAGCCTGGAATCAGATCTGCCAGGACAGAGGTGGGGATGGGGATGGTGGTTTGGAAGCTGGAGCTAGGAAAGCAGACAATAACCAGGGAGGCAAAGCAAATCAAGACCCTCATGTTCGCTCACAAATTGAAAGATTCTTGGACTTCTGCAGCTGCTCCTTCACCTCTGTGAATTCCTCTGCAGCCCCAGAGGGGGCCCACTGAGCTGGGGCTTGCATGGGGCAGGTCCTCAGAGCTCCTCACTTTTTTCGTCTGGGCAGGAAGGAGCCTAGGCTGCTGTAGGGTAGGAGTGGCATGGGGAGGCAAGGGGACTCTAGGGAGTAGGCGTATGAGCTTGTATTAGCAGAGAGTGGTGCCCTGTTGGGAGGGGGCAAGGTTGAGAAAGAGAGGTGACATAGCCACCCCAGCCAGCTGGGTGCAAGGTGAAGAGCAGACATGGTCATTCCTGGGGTCTGTCCTAATAATCGTGCTGCAGGGTTTATCCTAATTGTTCAAGCAGATTCAGAGTATGTTGGGGTTGCAGAGAAAGCCCCAGTGCATCCTGGGAGAGAGCCCACAGGGTCAGCCTGGCAGGGAGGGGCTTGCAATGCGGAGCTGGGAGGCTGAAGGTGTTGAAAGTGTTTACTCCGAGGTCAGCACTTCTTGAGGGTGGGCGAGCAAAGAGCAGTACAGGAAGCGAGCTGAATTGCCGTGGTTGCTCACCCCCCTCTTCTCACAGGACTGGCCGTTTCTGAGCACCTACAAGAACAGTGTGCAGGTATCTGCGTGTTATTTTCTTTCGGCTCACCAGCCACTGCAGTGGGTAGCCCCTGAGCTGGGGCTGGCCCAACAGGGTGGGTGGGAACAAGGAGGCTCACACTCTTTTATAAAGTCCATCCACCTGTACCTCAGATGGATGGACCAGCTAATGAAATCACAGCCTTATCAAAGACATAGATGAAGATTCTGTTCTCCTCATAAAGCTGCTGTAGAATCAGGGGTGGGGTGGGGTCATTTTGTTGACACCCCGATTCTTGCATTGGGTGGTAGAGGGGTCTAAACTACGTTAGCAGATCCCAGGCTGGCTGATGTTCAGAATCGCCTAGGGAGCGTGTGTCAAGTGCCCTTCTGGGCCCCTTCCCAGGGAGGCCCAGAAGTCTGGGTGAGTCTGATGCCTAGCCAGCCTCTCTAGTCCATTTCATCCCTGAGATTCATTTTATTCCCTTAGGATCATGGGAGCCAGCTGCTGTGCAGTGACAGAGACCCATCTACCACACCGCCCACCTCAGGTAAGCCCCCTGTGACACACCAGGACTCCGGACCTCTCCACAAGGACTCGCAGGTTAATGAGTGCTCCAGCAAAGCTTTTCACATGTCACTGAATGACTCAGTTATAGCCAGTGCTTGCTTCCTGTCTGGGTGGTCACCTGGAACAAGTCCCTGATTTGTCCCTTTCCACCCTGTAGCGATCGATGTCTTACCAGTCAAGCCTGGAACTGTTTGCTGCCCTCCCAATTCAGCCCCTTAAAGAGAGCACGAGTAGAGGAGCATGTAAACCCCCCGATCAGTGCCCCAGCCCTGGGATGTGCCTTCACTGAGGCCCAGACATGGGGAGTGGGGTGCTGAGGGAGTCCCAGGAGGAAGCCAGCTCTGCGGGTCATCCTGGGGCCCCAGGATCTGCAATTACTGCTACCTACAAGGCTGGAAAGGTCCCCGGAGTCTTCAGAAGACACTTGAGGGCACAGAAAGGCCTGACACGATTATTTCTCAGATTCTTGGTGGTAATCCAGAACCCAGACATAAATGGGCTGTGCATCAGGCCCTGAACCTCGGCTCAGATGGCCCAGTGCACTCAGGTCACTGCTGACCTCCCACATTACCGCTGGGATCCCACTGTGCCTCCTCGACCACACACCCAGCCGTCCTCTCCCCTTCTTCCTCTCCCTCCTCACAGGTGCAGGATTTCTCTACTGTGTGTCTTAGGGGGACAAGCTGTCTTCCTATAACCTCCGCCTGCACAGCACCATGGACACGCAGTCCTGCGTGGCCCAAACACACGTGCAGGTTGTGTTTCTGGTTTTGCTTAAAACGAGAAGCACCAGACTCTCACGGCAGCTTCCTTTCCATGGACTCAAGTGTGTCCACTTGTCTCCCCAGTGCACGCCCTGAGACCTGCAGACATCCAAGTCGTAGCTGCTCTGGGGGATTCTCTGACTGTAAGGACTCTTGGGCCCTGGGTAGGGTGGCACTGGGGGTGGCTGCGTCAGTTCCAGGTCCCAGTTCTCCTGACCCACTGCTGACTGCTGCATGATCCTGCTCCTCTCCCCTGGCTCTGCCAATCCAAGAACATGGCAGTGGCTTGTTTTGGAGCCACTTTCTCGCTCAGGTGTGCAAAGGGAAATCTTTTTCAGGAGTGAACTGAATTATCTCAGAGAGTGGAGGTTTTGAACCCCTAACAACACTTCGTTAACAATTGCAAAAATATGTCATTTTGACTCAAAGAGTCTTCCGTACCGACCTACGTGGGTGCTCTTTTCCCTTTGGACGATGCTTTCCAAGCAACGCAGACCCTTCCGTTTCCTGTTTGCCTCTGCATGGAAAGCACAAAGACCCCAGAGTAGTGGCTAAAACCCTTCTCCTAAGGTCTGAGAAAGAAGGCTGTTTTACCAACCCAGAAGACCGCTTTCTGGCAGCATATCTACAGCCATGAGATGTCCCAGAGGGAAAGAGGAGAAATGTGAAGTTTATGAGAAATCTGCCCACTGCAGTCCACTCAAAGCTATGAGCTCTTTCGTCATTGCTGATAAAGAACTTAGGAGCGTGATGCTGATAGCAATGACGTAACAGTGTCTCACATTTGTAAAGCATTTTAGAGTCTTCCAAACTTCTTACAATCAATCCAGTTTGGTCATTAAAAGAACCTTGTGAAATGAACAGGACAAACAGAGACTCAGGGACATGGACAATGGACTAGTGGTTACCAGAGGGTAGGGGGTTGGGGAGGAGGGAAGAGATAGACAGGGTAAAGAGGGTCAAATATAGGGTTTAGCAGGAGGATGAAGTGGGTAAAGGGGATCAAATATATGGTAGCTGAAGGAAACTGGACTTTGGGTGGTAAACACACAATAGAATATACAAAGGTCAAATTATAATGTATAATTTGGTATTAATTGATATAATATTCAGGTGTATAATTACACCTGAATATTATATAATATTGATAATTGATATAATATTCAGGTGTATAATTACACACCTGAATATTATATAATTATATTAACTAATGTTATCACCAATAAACTTAAAAAAATAAAATAAATTAAAAATAAATAGAAGAACCCTGTGAGATGAGCAGGGCCTGTCCTCAGCGTAGTAAGGAGGCAGCTGTGATTTGCAGAACGCGAGCCGGGTCCTCTGACTCCTGGCCCGGCGTTCTGCTCACGTGGGCTGAGTATGTTGGGAGCCACCCGCAGATGCCCTGCATGTTCACAGCATCCCTTTTATTCGATTTGCTGACTTTCCTGTGTATTTTGGTATATCTTCAAAGGCTGGCAATGGAATTGGCTCCAAACCAGGCGACCTTTCTGATGTCACCACTCAGTATCGGGGGCTGTCATATAGGTAATGTTAACCCTTGACCCCACCACCCCATGTTCATACCCAGAGATTGGAGCAGGGGCGTGGGGGGGGTTATGTCATATAAATGCATAAATACCAACGAGCAAGGACCGGGTCTGGAAGGGTTTTTCAGAAGGAAAAAAAATATATATATATCTATAAAATGTGACAATATGGTGAGTAGAAAGGATCTTTTACTGTTGATGACTTTCTTTTTTTTTTTCTTTTTTAAAGTCGTGCAGAAAAAGCAACCCAGGGTTCTTATCAGACTCCTGGGTCAGCCAATCTACCATGAAATGTACCTGAAAAGCACCAAACCTGAGTCTTCACCTGCCCATTTGCATGTCCATGCGCACATGTAAACGCCCTCATGTCTGTTTCCTGTCTCTATGTATGTGTCCTTCTATAGTCTCTGCCTTTACATGTATGTATACATCTGTACACACGACTCCAAAACCACACACACTGCAGGATGAAATAACTGAGACCAAATCACAACCAACAGGCGTTGAACGAGGGGGGTTTGTGGGAAGCACAGGGAAGCGCTTGTGCTCATTTGGCAAGTACTCTGTAAAAATAAAAGATGTCCGAGAGGACCATAGAATAGGGAACAACCAACCCTGGCAGCAGGAATGGAAAGGCTTCCCAGAGAAGGCGGTACCCGGCCATGTCTTAGATTAGCAATCAGGCAGGAAGGGCGAGAAAGAGCATTCCAGCCACGGCAGTAGAAAAGGTCAGGGTGTCGGGTGAGCGGTTGGATGTGGGTATTCTTAAGTTTCTTTCTTTTCTAATAAAGTTCCTGTTTATGTGTGCTTCACAGTAATTGGAGGTTTGCTCAGAATGCAAAACGATTAGAACAAAGCCGGCCGCAAGAGGGCAGAGCACTAAAGAGAAGCCGAGCGGCCCAAGCACGTTCGCCTCCTCCCTTTTCCTCAGCGTGGATTTAAATGAAATATTTCTTCCAAGTGAGAGGGAACGGCGTGGGGACGATCAGGATAGGGACAGTCCTCTGGCCAACCCTGAGGATAGTCTCAGAGAGAAAGGTTTTCCTGGGTGAGAGAGGTGTCCTCACTCAGCCTGCAGCCACCCACGGAGAGGGTCAGGGCTTGGAAAACAGGAGCACATCTCCTGCTGAGAGCCGAGGTACAGGCCTCTGCGTTCCACCCCCCAAACCCCCAAGTTTCCACATACCTCAGCCAGGTAGGTGGTCTCTACCGGGCTGCTGTGGAACAAAACAGTCTCCCCGTCTGACCACTCTGCCCCAGACGTTACCGAGGCTGCCAGATGCAGAGCGAGCAGAGCCCACTGCCATCATGAAAACACATGAGGCTGTGGCAGCCGCATTTAGTCTCAGCTAAAGAAGGCAGTGGCCTCACATCGCAATGTGGACAAATAGAAGTAAAGTAGACAAACCAACCAGCAGAGGATGGGTGAGCTGTACCTGGGTGATGTGGAACGGGGCAAATTCCCCTGAGTGACGGGGAGTGGACCAAGCTCTGCACTGAGAGGAGAGGGTTCTTTGGCGGAGGGTGTAGAAGGAATTCGACACACACGTCAACGTTAGATTCAAGAGGAAAGTTTATTAGAAAAGGGGTCGCACTCCACAGAGTGTGGCCTCCCCTCAGAGGCAGAGAGTAGGAGCACCTAAGAGGGACGAGGACAGTAAGAGAGACAGCATAGAAAGTACCTAGAGAAAAAGACTGAGAGGGACCTGGAGTGTTTGGGGAATTCAGCTTCCATTCATTCTATAGTTCCTGTGAGTTGCAGTTTAAAGACTGTGTTTACCCATTTCCTTTGATATGGACAAACAGAGAGGAAGCGGAAGGAAGAGTATGTAGACTTAAAAGGCCAGCTGGCAGTTCGCAGACTTTAATCTATAGGTTCCCCATGGTTTTAGCCCTAGGGAATGAACGATTTTATTTGCGTAGGGGCCACTTAGAGACTGTTGTTCCTGTTTTCCCTTCACAGGTGTGGGGTACGGGTTGTTCGCGATCCCAGCAGAAATCTTCCTTTGTTCTGCAGGTGTCCTCCTGGCCTGGCTGCAGGGCTGGGCAGCATGTTGCAGTCTCGGAATGTAGCTTGATTTAACGTTTTAATTCTCTTGCCTCCTCCCTACATTTCAGGGAAGTGAGGTGATCTGCCCAACTTTACAAACAGTTCTATAGGACAATCTCCTGCTAGACATTTCCCTCTCCAAATATGGAAACATTCAGCCATTGCTCTGTTTCTTTCTGCAAGTGAGGTCCAGTAAGGCCTACTGTTTCAGTCCCCCAGTTCTCATTCCAAGGCCTCTGTATTCAGTGGCTGCTGTCCCTTTAAACCCTTTGTCCTAAACTTCAAATATCTGCCCTAGTGTATTATTATTATACTATAGATCCACATACGTTAAAGATGGAAGTTCCAGCTCAGAGCCTGAGAGACAGTCCGACACTTGAATATATAGAATACTATATAGGCTACCATTTTCCAGAGTGTGTTGCATGAAACACTAGCCCCAGCCACGTTCCTGAAGAGGCAAAATTCTTTGTAGTTTTTAAAAAACATTACCTATTATATCCTTTCTCTGAGGAATTCACATGCATGCTAGCATATTAAAGGCTGTGAGAAGCTCTACAATGAAGGCCTCTGTTTAAACTGTATCTGGGTGATCCAGTGTTCCCAGAACGCTTTCTTTGTTCACATACCTCCTAGCATCCCCTGGGAAATATCCATGTAGTAGACTCATCTGAGAGAGGCAGTTTTCTGAAGCAATTAAAGCTTCTAGATTGGAAATACTAGGCAACGAATAACTCTAGGTGAATTAAGAATGCAGTTTGAGCCTTTTCCTCCAAGGAAACCAAGTAGAGAGGACCTAATGGAGTTGAATGGGGGAGAAGTGGACCCAGAATTCTTGGGAGGTAGGTGGCTGTGAGCAGGACCTACAGAAGGAGGTTTGACTGTGATTATTTCCAAGGCTCCTTGACCTGTGAGAGTCACAGAGATTGAGAGTGTAGCAAACCAAAGGCCTTTAGAACATTGCCTCTTCTTCAGTTGAAATAAGTTTGCTTGTTTGGCGCCATTCAAAGGACTCAAATAAAATTTACTTAGTAGAAAATGTGTTTCTTTGTCTTGTTAACTGGAGTTCAATCACACGTTAATGAAACTTCTTTAACAAAGGTTATCGAGCATTTATTCTGTATTTTTCTGTGTGTTGTGGGTGAGAACAGATGAAAGAAGCCCAGCCATGGAGCTGGGCTAATCGGAAGGTCTCTCGTAGACTAGCTGTTTCCTATGGATCGATCTTCTTTCATGGGTCACATCGCTCTGATAAAAATGAGGGCTTAAATGTATTGCTACATATTTATTTGCATAATTCTCTTTTTTTCCCGAAAATGGGCTCAGAGAGAGAGGTCTGGAGCCTGTTCGTCTCGATCAGCCACCACGCTTGTTTTAGAACAAAGAAATGACAAGTAGGATGTCCTTGACAGGTGTGTTTATGCATGCCTCTGTGTTTATGTTTACATGTCTACTGAAGGAAAAAAGGGAACGGAGTGAGAACGCAGTGATTGGAGAAGGTGGATGATTTATAATTTCCTTTCAAGTGTAACGTGTTCTAAGTAAAGGCTTTTAGTCCGAAGAAATAAGGATCAGGAAACAGCTAAGGCAGCAGCTTCATGTACAGTGGGAAAAGAATCGTGAGCTCAGATGCCCAGCCATCTTGTTCCGACATCTGATGAGAGGTGGGAAAGAGATGCCTGAGTGAGGTTAGAAAGGTAGGGCTTATCTGGCTTCTTTCTCTCCACCACCTGGGGCTGCTGAACCTTTGACTTGAGCCCTCAGCCACCCTGGAATGAAATAGTCAACTTCATTCCAAGCATTCCTTGCATGAAGAACAGCCATGAGCCATGACTTTGATTTATGGCCCGACCCTACTGGTGGACTGGATGCTAACACCATGTTCTCAAAATCTATTGGCCTGGAACAAATATGCTGGGATTGAAGAGGGTGGGGCAGAAAAAAGTAACAGTAAATACAGTACATTTGAACATTGGACTTTGTTAAAATAGAAATACTTCTCGCTTCCCATGTGAATTCAGTTTGAATGCATGCAAGGAAATGTATGTCTTGGAGTCAGATTGAAGGCCATAAAACACAGTTAGATTAAATGAAATTAGATTAGGCATTGGAAGGCAGAGTGGCCATCCCCTGAACCTGCCACTGGAATTTACATCACCATTGGGCAGAGAAGAGCTTATCCATTTTCTGAAGGTTTCCAGCTCAAGCTGGTTTTTACTTACCTTTATGGTCCTGAGTTGCCTTTAGGAAGTTAATGAACCCCTATGCACCTCAGCTTCCTACTCTGTAAAACGGAGATAGTCACATCTACATCATAAGCATGTTGAGAGATATGAGATGACTCATGTAGCAAATCTAGTTCCTGGCTAGGCACATAGTATGTACTCGGCTAAGTGCTCTCCCTCTTGATTTGGTGGAGAAAAGAAACAGCTCTCTCTTGCCTTCAAATCCTGGATTTGGAAGAATCCAACCCATTGGGGAATCTGAATTTTCTCAGAATCCCTCAAACACAAAGAGATGGGTCTGGCATATCTTACAGGTGCTGATGGCACAGGCACTCTTTTGCAAAGCCTATGTACTGATTTCAGTCTCACTGGTTTGCTCACTCCCTTACAGTTCAGGAGGAGATGGCACTCTGGAGACCGTGACCACCTTGCCGAGTAAGTAACCACCAGGGGCTTGAGTCTGTCCACTCCTTGTATCTGACCCCCAGGCTTCTTGAGAGTGCCTCTGAGCTAAGAAAGAGGAAACAACATCTTCCTTACGACTACCATTGAAATGGGAGGAGAGGCTCAGGGACAGGCAGCCGAACGGGGTGGAATAAACATTCTATTTGGAGCCCAGAGACCTGGGTTCGAGCCCCAGCCCTTCTGCGTGCTTGCCAGGTGGCTGAGGGCAAGTTACCAAACATTCTGAACCTCAAGTCTCTTCAGCTGGCACAGAGCGTGTGGAGACAGTCAGATGAGAGAGGAGTCTCTGCACAATTTTCTGTGAATTGTGAAAAATGAGGAAAAAGAAAAAATTGAGAGGTTCTTGCTGCCTTGGTGTACCCTGTCATCAAGTCATTTCAACTTAGGCCCCAACTTCTGCTGGGCACACACTCCACCTCTCCCTGGGCGACATGAGTCTGGTAACACAGCTTACTTTGGGGACCCTAGACCAGAGAACATATCCTGGCTTTCCGTCCTAAGTTCTCCGTGTCCTGTTCACTCCCTCTTCTTCCAGATATCCTTCGGAAGTTTAACAGAAATCTTACAGGCTACGCGGTGGGCACAGGTGATGCCAATGACACAAATGCGTTCCTCAATCAGGCTGTCCCTGGAGCAAAGGCTGAGTATGGCATTTGGGGAAGGGGGCCTATGGGGAATGGAGTGGGAGGCATATAATCCCCTTGAAGACTATAATACTGACCTCTGTGTGTAAAGGGGACATTTATCCATTTGCAGCCATGATTCGAGGGGCTCTTGGCCTCTTTCTTCCCTGGCCGCCACTCTGACTAAACTAGAGGCTGGAGCTTAGACAAGACTCACGCTCCTAAAGGCTGAACGCCTGACCTTGCTTTCAGGTGCATCATGTTCTAATCATTTGACTAACTGACCAGCATTATCCAGTTTTTAAAACTTGCCATGGCATGATGGTGCTAGAGATATTCACCCTCTCTAAAGTCTCAAGTGGCAAGTCCACCACATGGATTGGCAAGCCAGAATCTCCAGCCTTAGAGGCTTCTGAGGCAACAAGTCATGTCCTGTCACTAACCCCACTGTGGAGCTAACAGGAAGTACAGTTGCAAAGCCAGAAGCAGCTAAAGCAGAAGTGTTCAGCCTCCCAGGGACCTCCCAAGGAGGCCCCTTGTCCTGCTCCTAGAGGCCCCAGCGGCCTGGGTTCCCTTGTTGCTTCCTGGCCAGCTGCCTGAGTCTGTCACACTTTCATCTTCTTGCTCAGGCCCACACCGTTCTGGTTGATGGGCACAGTCCCCAGACCTGTTCACGCAGCCTGAGAAGATCCTTCTTGGCAATAGAAATAGCTGGGGACAGATGAACCCACCAGCTGGTCCCTAAAGATAACCATGCCATGGATCCATCTCAACCAGACCTATAACAGAGACCTGAACTAGTGGGGGACTTGAGATGTCCAAGATCTAGTCCTTCCATGAATTATGCACCCAGGCACGTGTGTAGTATATACTTATTCCCATATATTTCTAAAAGAAGCATTTGGATAAGTTTATAAAATATACAAACACACACATACACACAAATAAAATGTACTTAAAGAAAAATAACAGCCACTGGGAAGGAGAAGAAGGAAGCAACTCTATCAATATTAGCATTATTGTACCTGAGCATCAAACTCTCAGCTTCCTGGCAGCCAAGGTAAAAAGAGAAAGCATGCTAAGACTTTCAGAGATCTAACTTCAGGATCTACATCAGTCCTCAAAGGAGACAAATTGTTTCCTGGCATGGAATCCTAAAAGACACTCCTAAAAAGGAGACCACGGGCCACAAATGTGATTGACAGTACCTCTGACTACAACTTTAGGACAGACACACAACTGGCTTTACAAGGCTCATTTGTTGCAATCACTCTCCAGAACAGGCACGTATCTTTTTGTCCTTTAGCCTCAGGGTCTCTGCCAGCTCATGCAGTGGGGATAACACCATGGAAACCTCCAGTTCAGGCCCTTTAGGATGAAAAATCCGAGCACTGTTCCTCAACAGGACTGATTTCCTCTCCTTCTCAGGGGACTTACAAGCCAAGTTCAGACTCTGGTGCAGAGGATGAAAGATGACCCGGTGAGTCAGATTTCCATTACTTTTAAACACTAATTTTCTAACCCACAAAAGTCCCCAAATGGAATGGTCTGCCATGAAAATGGTGAGCCCCCTGTCACCAGAGGCATTCAAGTAGCAGTAGGGTAGCTCTAGTCAGAGACCCTCTGGAGGAGATTATGTCACTGGGGAGAGGTTTGTTGCTGATCACAATGACCTTGAAAGTCCTTCCTGATGGTAATCTGTGGTCTATAAAAAAAAAACCTCTAAAATTCTTTCAGCTCTGAGATTCTGATTCTATTATTTTAAGTGGGCAAGGAAGTCTTAGAAGGTTGAATGAATTTCTTAGAGCTATGGTGTTTTTTGTTTGTTTGAAATTATCAAGCATTTTCTTCCTTCTATGTAGAGAGTAAATTTCCACGAGGACTGGAAGGTTATCACGGTGCTGATTGGAGGCAGTGACTTATGTGACTACTGCACAGATTCGGTAATGGGGAGGCGGGGTTCAGGCCTGCTTTCCTCCTGACCGACCTGGAGGCCTTGGTGAGCCTCTTCGAGAACAGTCCCTAGAATCAGCCCTAGGATTGTCTGACTGGACGCGTGTGTGTGCGTACGTGTGCGCATGTGCACGCACTCACGTCTTACTCCATGACCCTCGGGTTTCTGACTCCACCTCCACGTCCCAGATGGCGTGAGGTAGCAGGTGACAGATAGACGGTGCTTCTATCCCCCCGTCACAATTTCTGAGAATTCAGAAAGAGAAGAAACTGTAAACACCAAGCAGTTGGAAGGAGAACTCTACTTTCTGCTCCTGAACCAAAATTCTGGCTGGAGGTTCCAGTCTCTGGCTGGCCCTGCTTTGATAACAGCGAGTAGTTAACTGCTCATCTCAAATTCAGACTTGATGAGGTAGTGACAGCTGGAGGCCAGAGGGCGAACGAGTCCTTAGGGCCACAGCCAGAAGGGGGGCCTACAACTGCCCCCACAACCCTCTTCCCCTAACCACCTCCTCCTCTCCCTCCTGTCTCCCCAGAATCTGTATTCTGCAGCCAACTTTTTTGACCGACTCCGCAATGCCTTGGACATCCTGCATAGAGAGGTGAGTGGTAACAGCTCAACTGTGGATGGGGAAAGAAGGTGAAATACCCGCTTCCCTGAAGGACACCACCAAGGGCATGGGCTCTTCTTTTTCCAGAGGTTGGGTTCTACCCCTAAGGAAGCCTCATTCCATTTGGAATCAGCCTGGAAGGATCTCAGGCTTGAAGAAGGGAGGGCAGTGTGTATACTAATCATCCCCCCGCCACTACCTGGGATATTCCCTGGTGGTCACAGCTGGGTGGCTCCAGGCTGGGCACTGTACTCTGGACCATAGGGTGGGTCTAGAGCAAGCCCCTCCCTGGTCCTGTGCCCAGCGATGTGCTCTGTCCTCACCCCCGGCATGGGCAAGCTGCTCCTATACTCTGACCTCCAGATGCTTCGCTGGTGGCTGAGTTGCCAGGCCTGCTCAGCAGAGTTAGTCCGGATTGGGATGGAAGGAAATAATCAAGGGCTGGAGAGAAATAATCAAGAGCTAATGTCCTGGCAAATGGGGTACCTATTTCACCAGATTTAAGCTAACGAATTTGACTCCACCAACTGTTGGCTGAACAGAGCTGAATTCAACATTTAGACTTTGGTCTGCCATGTTGTCCCACTCCAGGAAGTGCCATTCGTACTGCAGCCCGTGTGGGTAACATGGCCTGCATGGTAGCTCTGTGGAGCTCAGGGACCTCTGAGCTGGATTTCTACAGAGAGCCGAGAGCCTGTACCCACCTCTCTGGGCTGTAAGGCAGCTAAAGGAAGGAGCCCCTGGAGCCCCTCTCTCATCTGTGGCCTTGCCCTCAGGTGCCCAGAGCCCTGGTCAACCTCGTGGACTTCATGAACCCCAGTGTCATACGGCAGGTGTTCCTGGGGAACCCAGACAAATGCCCAGTGCAGCAGGCCAGGTAGGCAGGTGCCAGCTGCCCCCAGCTGGAGGAACGCTCACCATCTATCTGGTCTGGCTTATGCAGTGACTCCTTGGGGTCTTTGTGACTTGGTCTGTCCAGGTGTCCAGGTCTGACCAGGGGGTCTTGAGCCATTCCGGGAGGTTGGAGCCATATCTTCCCCTTTATTGAACCTCAGGGTGCTATAAGGAACCTCTGTGACATGGAGGAGCCAAAGGGGAGAGGTCAGGTCTAGGGCAAAGACTGGTGCTTGAGAGACAGTGTGGCCCAGCCTGTGAAGGGACAGCATTTAGGGTTATGTACGTACGTAAGTGGTCAAACTGAAACAGAAGGTGAGGAAATGAGCCACACAGTCCAGTCACCTTTAGGGGAAAAAAGCAAACTGGTTAGGGACACGGGGAACTTCAGAGTCGAAAGGTTTGTTTCTCAAGCTGGGTGAGAGGTATGTGGGTAGGTGTTTTATTATCCTTCATACCTCGTATGTACATTTACTTATTTAACAAATGCTTTATAGAACTTACTGTGCACCAGGCACTGTCTTGAGTGCTTCAGAGATAATATCTCTTTTAATATTAAGTATATTTTATGGGTATGAAATGATACATAATAAAATAAAAGGAGACACCATGGGGCATTAGTATGAACTAAGGAGATGTCTGGGGGCCATGAGTGTCAGAGGCCCCAAAATACCAGCTCCAATACTAGAGGGTGCATTTTTATTTTTAAAAATTAAACATTGCATTTTCATTGCCTGAATTCATTAGTCCGGTGTAATTTGCTGTAGTCACAGTGCCTACAGTTTAATACTTGTGCTATTTTAATATGAGAGGGCTCATTCATATGCCCTGGGGACATTATCCAGTCCCTGTGTCAGATCTGAAACCTGCTCCTGAGCATGTGTGTCAGAGCCTCAGGTCACATGTGCTCCTAAGCCTGGCCTCTAGTGAGCCACGCTGTGCAGCAGAACTAGACCCTGACCAGAACTTTGGTTCTGGGTCTTCCCGCCTCCCTCTCTTTGTGCAGCATTTTGTGTAACTGCGCTCTGACCCCGCGGGAGAGCTCCCAAGAGCTGGCCAGGTTGGAGGCCGTCACCAGAGCCTACCAGGTGAGACCAAGAAGGGCACCATTTGGTGTGCCTTCCCCCCACATGATTTACACACCAGCCCTGAGCTCCCTAGGGAGTAACACAGGTGAGGAAGGAATGCAAGATTCGAGGGAGATCTTCACCATTTAGGCCCCTTCCTCTGCCCCACCTGGCTGAGGTGTCTTAGGTACCCTGGTTGGAGTCATCCCAAAGAATTCCAGGTGGCAAAGCCCTCATGGCCCAGCTGCGCGTGGTGGCTTAACCCTAACACTTGGCCTGAGGTGGGCAGTAGCCCTGGATGCTCCATAGGACTGCCTTTCTCTCTCCTTCACCCTGGGGCCACCCACCTCCTCAACAGGCAGGCCATGAGTCGTCGTAAGAAGGTTGTAGGTCCTGAATCTGGGGGTCCCCGGGAGACTCTTCCTAGGTTTTTATTCCTTGTAGGACTTCCTGGCCCTTCGAAGCTTGCAATTCACTTAAAAGCAAAACAGAAAGGTGACCCAACCTGTTTCTAATTCTCTAGAAAGAGCCTTGCAATTAAGTGTGTTTGTGTTCTCAAAGGAAGGGCTGAGGTAGCAACCCACCCCCACCAGGGAGAGGGGGGTCGGGACTCTGCCCATCACTCCCACCCTTGCCCCATTGGGCTCTTGGGCCACCTAGGGCCTGTGCTAAAGGCACCCATGCGTGTGTCCCTAGAACAGAATGCGTGAGCTGGTGGAGTCAGGCCGCTATGACACGCGGGAGGACTTCTCCGTGGTGCTACAGCCCTTCTTCCACAACATCCAGCTCCCCATCCTGGAGGTATGCTCCCTGCCCTCTCAGCGGGGCTCCCAGAGAGAAGAGGAAATTCAGGGCAGAAATGCCAGGTGCTTCCATGAGAGTGTGAATAAAATGAAAAAGACGCAGGCAGCTCTCCAGGTGCTGGTCTGATGGGCGCAGACTCCTTGAACATCTGAGCTGCATTCCCAGAGGCTGCCTGATGTAGGGTGTTCTCATTACTATTGAGAGCAGCCTCCATTTTATTGAGCACCTACTATGTGCCAGGCACTGTCCTTGCCATACATCGAATCTTCACAACTATCTTTTGAGGGTGAGTTTTATCATCCCCATATAACACAGGCTCAGAGATGTGAAGTCACCTTCCAAAAATCACATAGGAAATACGGAACAGAGAGGCAAGATTTGAATGTGTCCAGGTCCAGAATATTCACTTTCCGCCACACACACACACACACACACGACACTGCGGTCACCAAGGAGAGCGCTGGGTATTGTTTCTAACCTGGCCGTACTCTCCAGTGGACACTCCCACTGTGAGCAGAAGAGGATGTGAGTGGACCAAGGTGGGTCTCGGTTATGTCTACCTGGGCCTCCATCCTAGAGGCCTCACCTAACTTAAGGGAGCTTCAAGCACCCCTGAGTGCCTCAAGAGAAAGGAGGGTGGCACACTTTCCTGGAATCGGCCTGCCCCGTTCTCCCCACCAAGGCCACTGAGATCTGCCAGCCAAAGGCTGGGAGTACCTTCTCCCAGTGGGCTGGCCGAGACTTCCTTAGGAACTAGGTCCCATCCTCTCAGCTATGGTGTGGGCCAGGCGTCACACAAATGTGCCTGGAAACAAATATGGCAGTTTTTTAAATTTTATTAAATAAAGGGGATTGTTGGGTTAGAAAGGAGGATGAGGTTTGGGGGCCACCCAAGGCTATGAATCTGTGGGATCATTCTCATCTCCTTCTTTAGGTGGGCAGGCCTTGTGCAAGGCCAATGGCTCATAGACCCAAAGAGCATTGAGGGATTGATCCCAGGGGTCCGGTCAATCACCTGTGGCTCCCTGTCCATCCTCTGTACCAACAGGATGTTGAGGAAGTATATTTCTCTTCTCTAGGATGGACGCCTGGATATGTCCTTCTTCACCCCAGACTGCATCTACCCAAGCCAGAAATTCCACTCTCAGCTCTCCAGAGCCCTTTGGGTCAATATGGTAAAAATAAGTGGGGTGTCCCTGGTTCTCTGGGGTTCTAGTCTAGAGCAGAGCGCCAGTCCCCACAGAATGGAGCTTGTTCTTGACTTCCTTTGCCAGCAAGGTATAGAGGAACAGTGACTGGCACATCTGTAGAAGTCTAGAATTGAAAATATGAAGTCTTTAAGATCCCAGGATCAACTACACCCTCTTCTCTGTGTTTTGGACTCTGATGAGGGACTATTTGCATGAATGTAAGGTAGAACCTCACATTTATTCAACATTTTCTATATGTCGGCAACTGTGCTAGGCACTTTAAACCATGTTACCTCATTTAAGCTTCTCAACACCCCTGCAAGAGAAGTATTATCAGTTTCTGAGGAAGCTGAATCCCAGAGAAGCTAAGAGAATCACCCAATATCCCACAATTGGCAACTGGCAGAGCCCCCGAGATCAAGTTCGGAGTTTTCCCGCTGTGGGATGCTGCCAGGGAATATTCACTTCCACAGAAACAAAGGAGTACACCTGTGTCTCTCTTTTCTTCCCCAATCAGCTTGAACCACTAGGAAGGAAAACGGAAACCCTAAACCTGACAGCAGATATATCCCTCTCCTGCCCGACTCAGGTAATCAGGGAGGGCCAAGGTTGATAAGAAGGCTCATTTTAGCAGCGGCGTGGGGGCAGGTGAGAGAGTCAGGCTGTAGGTGAGGTCTAGCGAGAAGCCGGCCAGATCAGAAGTTGTGGTTAGTGGTGGTAAAGCCTGAACTGGGAGTTTCCGGCAGGGCTAGGGTCAAAGAGGAGAGCCTGGGAGCTGTGTGGAGGAGGGGCAAGTAGGAGTGGCCTTTCGAGAACTTGGGTGAGGACTCGGCTCCTTTTAAGGAGGAAAATGTAAGTGATTGTTCAACTTGATTTCGGGCCCAGGGATGGGGGCAGGTTCATGTTCCTACTGCCTTTTCTAGGCCATCTTATGGCTTTTTAACCAAATAAGGCCAAGGCCTGAGAGCCCTCAATAGCAATAAAAGCAGATGGGCCTGACCCAATCTGGGAGGCTGGGTTTCCCTCCTGGGTTGGCTGCCTCCCGGGCTCCCACCTTCCCAGCTGAGCAGGGAAGGCCCTGCAGCACCCCCGTGCGTCTGCCAGGGATCCAGAGAGGACGGCAGCCCTACCCAGACCCATGCCTCCTGTCCGCTACCTCGCCCACCCCAGTCTTCGGCCCAGGCTCAGCCTTGTGTGCCGTCAGCCTCATCAGGAGAATAAGAGTGGTGGGAAGAAGGATGATATGGAAGTGGGGTGGGGCACTGGCCTCAGAGGACTCAGTTCCTGGGCTTTTGGAGCAAAAGAGATAGTCAAATGAGGTAACAACCAGTGCACCACAGATGCCTCCAGTCCGAATGGTCAGGTGCTGGCTGGAAGGCTGGGTCAAAGTCCTAGGGGTTTCTACTGTGCCAGAGGTAAATGGTTTAATTGCTAGATCCTGAGCATGTCCAGCAGGTTCTAGGGGAGGGGCCAGGCAACTTCAGTAGTAGAAGCATTTGGGGACTCAGCAGAGGCTTCAAACCATACTGGAGGTAAGTGTTTCAATATTTTTACAACTCATATGGCCATACTTAATATCAGCCATGGAAAACTCTCTCCAATCTACCAATTCAACCCTTCATTAAGTAGTAAAAGCAATAACCAATTCCAGGGAGCCATCATTTGCTCCTCCTCTCCACAAACATTTCTTAAGTACCACGTCAGAGCCTAGGCACTGGGTCACGAAGAGCCCTGTCGCCACAGGCCACGAGGTACGCCATTCTCCTCCCCAGACCAGGCAAGGAACCCTGACAGGATGGGGTCCCACCAGCACTCAAGCCACAGTGGGCTCTGCTCCTCCGTCAGAACAGAGCCTGAGTCATTGGTGAGCAAAGGATTACAAATCTAGCCTCCTGGAACCCTAGAAGCCCAGCCTAGGAGAAGCAGTTGCCAGGCAACCCCAGGGCCATTCCCAAACACTCCATCTGTTGGCCAGCCCAATTTCGCCGCACCACACTACATAGCATTCTGTGTTCCTCAGGTCCCATCTGCTCCCTCCCATGTGCCTTGGAGCTATATAAAAGTCCACGAGCATCTCAGTGTGAGCCGACAGGGGCCAGGCGGCACATATTTTAGTGCTAGCTGTGTCTAAACATAGAGGCAACAGGCAGGACCCAGTGGGAGGAGGGGGCGGAGAAGGATGGGAGCTTTCTCAGCTTCTTCCCTGCTCCTCCCCGACCCCAGTCAACTGTAAATGCATTCTGCCCAGGCAGGTTGGGTACTTAACAGTACTCTATGAATTGCTGTTGGACTTTCAGGTTGGACAAACGATTTTACAGACAACTTTTGAATAGCTGCTCTGTGGGCTGAGACTGTTGTCCCTCCCTGCCTTCCTTGCCTCTCTGCCCACTCCTTCCCTAACCCAGGGCTACTGACTGTGGCTCCTCAGGCTTTGAAGAAAGCAGTTGAAAGACCAGCATGGTCCTTTTTCAACTCTTATTCGTCTTGCCTTCTCTAAGCGTTTGATAAAGTTATCCACCTCCTCTGTGAGTTTCCGGGACACGAAAGCATCTCCATTGTTCTGTTTTTCTAGTTGCTGCCCCTTCTCATCTCTTAATGACCCTCCTTCCTTCTCCCAGCCTCAAAAATGTGGACATTCTCCAACTTTCATGTTTCAGCCCTATTCTCTTTTCTCTCTATCCCCATCCCCTCACTCTTGGATTTGTCCATTTCCAGGGTTTCCTGTTAAATTTCTTTGCATGCATCTTCAAACCTGTGTCTTCATTTCTTCCTTCTTTCCCAAACTCCACCTCTGTATTTCTAACCTTTAAGAGCTGCTTCCCCTTTGGATGTCCTATGTGGCATAAGATCACCCAGAAGGCAGCTTAAATGTCTGCCCAGGGTGCCAACAAATCAGAGAGAGAGGGACAGACAGAGAAGCAGAGAAAGAAATCAAAATAATTTCAAGTGATATATCATCCAATCTTTCATCTTGGAGAAAGCAGAAGTTTGTCGGATTCCCTTATCCATACTTACTGTTAAGCAATGTTTCGATTTTGAATTACTTTTGGGGGACACTATTATCTTTTGGATACTTTGAACTTCTAAATCTCCTGATCCTGCCCTGACCTCACTAATACTTCAGACTCAACAAACATTCATTTGAAAAATAATTTTTGAGTAAGGAGTGTCAAAATAAGAACTAAATATTCGTCTTCCCGAACTCTCTGATCCTTAGGACTTTCCTGTTTCTGTCAGTATTATTGTGATTTTCACCGTTGTACAAACATGAAACATCGGGCAGGAACCCTAGCTGATAGGATTCTTCCTGGTGCCCCTCCCATCTGCCCCTCCTCTCCATTCCCACTGCCAATACCCCAGTTCAGATCCTCATCACTTTGTATGTTAAAAGTTATCTGGTCCTACCTTCCCATCATAAAACAACAGAGAATTATATGACCTTAGGATCTCAGCGGGGAGGGCCTTGGAGTCCCGTTGATGCAATCTCTTATAGAATAACTGAGTTATTCTACCACATCCCTCCGAAGGCATCATTATAGCCTCTACTTAAACTTCTGCACTATCAAGGCAAACTGTCAAGTGGCTATCCATTAACAGGTTGTGGAATTAGACTAGTAGGTCATGAACCAGAACGTTTGGAAGGGGATGGGGTGGATGGGATGGAATGGAATCAGAAATGTCAGAAGGTGTTCCATGTAGTACTGTTATATCCTCCTCTCCTCCACCACCGCCACCAAGTCTTCTCAGTTCCCTCAACCATCACAGACAAGCCTTCCCAAACCCTGTCTCATGTAGTAGGTATGTCTCCTTGGAACATGGCCCCTCTTAAGCTGGTGCCCAGACCTGCCTGTGCACTCCAGTTTGGTCTGAGCAGCACAGAACAGAAACAGCTCCACTTTCTCACTGTGGAACTTTATACCTAGTAATACAGTCAAGATGAACATGACCTTTTCCTGAAGCCAGTGACTCACGTTGCTGACTCACATCAGGTGGCTGTCCAGCTCTGCCCCGTCCCAGGCAGGCCACACCGTCTTTGCGCAGACTTTCTTGCGCTGGCATTTAATGGGCTTCACTTTTCACTTACTGGTATTACGGAAGGAGCCTAAGAGAGCCCATTAGACTAAGTGGAATCCCTTCTCCACGTAGTCTGCTCAGCTCCAGGCCTGTAGACCACTCTGACTCATGCATGTATCACACGGCCAAAGGTCAACAGAACAAGTCCTGGGCACCCCAGGCCACCTGTCTGTCACTGGCCTGGACCTGTTCTCATTTCTCCTGCTCTGGCCTCATTTTCCACCACATTCTGGTGTCTCCCTGACCTCTAACCCCTTTGATTCAGTCTCCCCCTCTGTCCCCTCCCCCAACCCTTGGATCATGTGACCAGATAGGCCCTCCAGTTGGACTTTCAGCACTCCCAGAGGGACAGGGTGCGTGTCTGCCCTCTGGTTATTCCTGTGCTGGCCACTCTGAGACGAGCTCCAGCCTTCATATCCTAGGCCCAGTCAGGGCTCCCTTGAAGCAGAGGGGAGGGGAGAATTAATGATCAACCTCCCTCTCCTTGAGTCTTGCCAGTGAGGGCCATACATCTCCAGATCTTGCAGCCATTCCTCAGTAATCACTGGGCTTACTGGCCACACTATTCTTTGATGCCTTACTGCCACCCCATAGCTTCTCAATGCTCTCTGCCTGACTGGGTTGTAAGCCCCTTCGTTTCCTCCTCTCATCTTAGAACCTAGAACAGTGCTCTGAACACATGGCGCTCAACAAATGTGGGTCAGTTATTTATAGAATGCTCCCAGCTTGCTCTTGTCTGATGGTGAATGCTCAGAGGATGCTAAATAACTTTACCTCGAGACAAGCCTAGCTAGCCATGGTGACATGCCACTGAAAGCCCTCTTTTGCCTCGCACGGTTGCTTTCTGGTTAGGAAGGCCTGGGATGTCAAGCCGCAGCTCTGCACTCACAACTTGCTCTCTACCTGGAACAGGTCCCTTCCCCACTCTGAGCCTCAGTTGCTCCTCGTTTGTAAAGCGGGGGCTTTCAGGGGTTGCAAACTCAGAGCAGGAACACGATGGTGTGGATGGGATCAGGCCTGAGATGGGAGGAAGTGGCAAGGACAGAACCGAAGGGAGCACGCCCCTTCTGAAAGCGTTCAGATTCTTCTCTCCTCCCATTTTTCCTCCTCCTCCTTTGCTAATACCATTCAGGCCAAAAAGAAAGCAGACTAAAACAAAACAAAATATCTCCTGGATGGGTTCCGCTCACAGACAGTCAGTTCTCAACCCCTGGAATTGATCTCCAACGACCTCTTATCCAACATTCTGCTCTTTTTTCTTTTTCTCATTTTATTCCCAAATTTTCCCTTCTACTCCACTGACCACATCTTGTGAAAGAGTTGACAGCCCTGGGCCATTTGGCATTTCCTGATCAGCGTCTTATTAACTAGTTCTTGCTTCATTATCAAGTTTTACATTTTCCTCTTACCTTGCTTTTCCTGCTTCTCCTTTGCCTTGTCCTTCTTCCTTCTTGATTAATCCACCACTTGCAACTGAAAAGACTTGGATTCTTGACTGGGCTTGTGTGAAAACTGATTGTGAAATAGATAAGTGAGTAGGGAATGAAGAGGATGTTTCACGAGAAAAAACATGACCCAAATATATGAAGCCAACCTGATGATGGTAAGACACATAGTTCAAAGGAGGTGGGGGCGGGGGGATGGAGGAGGGGAGGGGAGATACTCAAATGTGTTGATAATCATAACACTTTTTAAAAAAGATAAAATGCTATAATGTGAATCTCTTGCCAGATACATTACAAAGGAAAGAAAATAGATCATTCTGATGATTAAGGAGTTGTTCAGTTGCTAGGGTGAAAACAAAAGCATAGAACTCTGACTAGAACATACTAGAATCCTTTTTAGGGCTTTCATTGTGTATTCCTTGCCAATGCTGATAGGTAAAACCCTCTGGAGAATGAATGAAACTATGTTTATACAGTTCTTTCTATCGGAGTGTAGAAAAATCATGTTAAATAAATGTAGAAGACAGGATTATTAGTTCTTATCTTTCCTAAGCAACGTTCGATGCTGCCAGATAATCTCTCCCTGTGGTTTCTTTTCTTTCTTAGAAAGAGCCTTTCCTGAGAACCCTCCGGAACAGTAACTACACATACCCCACCAAGCCAGCCATTGAGGTACCTAACCCCTGACACACATCTGCCTCTCTCAGGGACAAACCATTTCCGCCTGCAGTGACTTGGGGTGTGGTGCAGGTTTCAGAGTGTTAGCTTAAGCAGAAATGTACCCTTCTTACATACTGGAAATTGGAATGTAAAGAAAAAAAAAGAAAAAAAAAAGTGTCTCCTGAACCACAAAGTCACAGGATTGTCCTAACATGTCCTCAAGTGCTTAGCTGACATCAGCAACCAACAAAAGGAAGTGCCATGGATCAGCTTTCTCTGCCCTTTGAAGAAACATCATTTCTGATTAGGCAGCTCAGCCTTTCACGAAGGAATGAAGGGAGGGTAGTAGGCATGATGTGCCATTGACTTCCTGTAAGGTGGGAGCTGAGTGGAAAAAAATCTCAGTTCCAGGGGCTGGGCCCTACAGGAAGCTGACTCATACCCAGGTGGGTCCTCAGGGCTTGTTTGATTCAAGTCAATCATACTGGCCCTGAGGAACCCGAAAGGATTCAAGACCCATGGCTTTAAGGACTGCTATTCCAAAGACGGCCTGGAGGATCTTGGACCTCACCAGGCCTTGCAGGACCAGGCCCGTTGGTTACCAGGACAGGAGCTTAGCCGCTGGGATAGGGGTTCAACCATCAGGACAGAGGCCCAACCACCAGTTCCAATAGAGCAACTATGGTATGTCCAGTCTTATGTTAGGGGCCAGAGGGAATTCAGAGAAGTATCAGATGTGGTCCTGCCCGTGGGAGATTAGAGGTCATTCCATGTCGAGCACGTACTATGTGTCAGGCACTGTTCCAGGAAGATGGAGCAGAAGATTGGACAGATGGGTCCCATCTTCATGGAGCCTACAGCCTACTGTATGGGCATTCAATAAATAGCTAAACACAATCATTTCAGAGAGTGTTAATAGCTCTGAGGAAGCTGACATGTGATGGGGCGCTGGAGGAGTGGCAAGTTCCGGTGGCTGGGCAGGCCAGGCCAGTCCTCTCTGAGGAGGAAGGATTTGAGTCGGGACACACATGATGAAAAGACACCAGCTATCTGGAGAGGCAGGGTCCCAGGCAGGACCATGGAACACAAAGGTTCAGAAGCGGGGCTGAGTTAGGTGTATTTGAGGAAGAGGAAGAAGGTCAGAGTGGCTGTGGGCATGTGAATGAGGTAGAGAGAGGGGTGAGGAGACCAGAGGGGTTGTCAGGTTGTCATACAGAATCTGAATCCCTCAGTGGGAAGGTCGACTTCAGGTGGAGAGGTGTGGGAAGCCTTTGGAGATTCTAGGAGACAGTGCCATAATGTGGTTCACCTTTGTAAAAGATCTGATTAGTGTGGGTTGAGGAGCAGCAGGAGTGATGGAGCAAGGACCTTTTACGAGCCAGCTGAAGTGTTGAGACTAACCTATAGGAAATTATTAAAGAACTATTAGATTCTAAGTTCCGGAGTCCCAGCCCTGACAGCTTCATGGCTAGGCAGCCTCTCTGGATTCTCTCAGGCTCATAATAGCCCAAGGGAGGCTTGTCCCAGGCAAACCATTGACCAAAAGTCATTATAATTGAAATGTCAGCTACATCTTGTCAATCAGACATTTATTTATTTATTTAACACTTATTCATTTGGATGCCTAAATGGAGTAGGCTCTGTGCTAAGTGCTGGATATGCAAGATGAGCCGAGTGGGTTGGGCCTGCCCTCTTGGACCTTGCAGTCTCATGTATCTTTGCTTCTGCTGTCAGAAGAGTTAGAAATCCAGGCCTAGGATGTGCTGTTGCTTATTTAATACCTTGCCTTTTAAAATAGCCACAGGCAGGCAACATCCACATTACCTGGGAATCTGTTAGAAATGCAGAATCTCGGACACCATCCTGGTCCTACTGGAAATCAGAACCTGCATTTAACAAGACCCCGAGGGCATTCGGGTGCACTGGCGTCGGATGTAGCATGTGGTTCTTCCCCGTGACCACAAGCATGCTCACGTTCCAACCTGTGTCTGTTCATCTACATGGAACCTGCTTGTCTCTGGCTCACCAGCTATCTCAGAATTCTAAAGAGCTCAGGGCTACTTTTTTTTTTAATTGCATTTTCCCCGATATTGGTCATCGGCACACAAGCATGTTCTTAATTTCAACAAAACATCCGCAGAGAAGAAGGAATCCATCGGTGTGATGAATCGAGTGATCCCTTGGAATAAACTAAATTATATCAGTTTAAGCAAATAATATTTAAAAGCAGTTTCATTTTGCTCCCTCGAGAGAGAGGTGTTTTAACAAGACTTGTCTTCATCATCATCTGACCAAAACAGAAGATATGAGCTTCCAAAGCTTCTGACAATCACATCCCCCACAATCACATCCCCCAAACAGTCGACGCCTCTTTGTGGAGCCCTACTGTGCACTCAGCACTGGGCTAGTCCCTTGAGCCCTCCTGGGGATGTGCAGGTATTTGAGACTCTGAGGAAAAGACTATTTCTCCCCCAACTTGCTGGTACTGGTCATTTTCGTGCCCTCTGCTTCCCACCCCATCCCCTCCTCCAGCACCTAGAAAAGGTGCTCTGTATTCTAGAGACAAGGGGATTTGACTAAAGGTATCTAGGTTATTGGCATTATTTTACACGCACACATGAGGAAATGATTGGCTATTCAATTAAATGTGCAAAAGAATATACATATGTACAGAAAAGATATGCAGAAACCAGTAACTTTGCAATTGTGAAAATGTCATGTTCTTTTCCTAAAAATATTCTAATTATTGTTTCAGTCCTAGCACTGTAATTAGAGTCCATTAGCTTAATGTTCAACACCACCACCAAAACCCATCTGTAATCTCTTATTAGGCATCCGCGTCTGTGTTCCTCTGGGAGACCACTCATAGTATGAGTACACAGTTTCTCCCCTGCTTTGGTAGGACTACTGGCTCCTTTAAGAGTGTAGATGAGATGAGAAAGACTGTGTGAGTGCGTACGTGTGTGCCCACACATTGTCTGTTTTGTGCCCGGGGTAGGCAGACTCCATTTTCTCCTCTCTCCTTTCCTTTGCAGTCCACCCATAACTAACAGTTCTTACCCTCACATGATCCCCTACAGTGAGTGACATAGTTCTAGCCTCTATTGAAAATTCCTTAGCTAGTTCTTCTTGGGCTGCACAATCAGTGTTAGGCATTGTGTCTTTCCTCTTGTTGATTTAGAACTGGGGCAGTGACTTCCTGTGTATGGAGTGGAATCTTTCCAACAGTGTTCCCACCTCGGGTAAGCGAAAACATCATTTCCCCCTTCAATTAAGGGCCTTGCTAAGTGTCAGGGTGGTGGGAGACCCTGTAAACACGCCTTGGAGGCTTGAGCAGGACTCACTCATTGCCATGCAATGCAGACCTAGATCTGGGGCAGCCCACGGAAAGCTGGCCTACAGTCACTGCTGAGCTCCCAGGCCTCTCCACAAATCACACTTCTCATCTCCACTTAGTCCCAGTGGCAGCCCCTCAGGCCTCCTTTCCCAGAGAAGTCAGAGATTGGGGTGCGTGCCTGTGCGTGCGACCCCTGCGGCTGGAACTTATATGGACCCCGCCAGCGTGAACTGCGCTCCTCTCGGGATGGACAATAGACATCGAGCCCATCCATTACTTTCAGTGCCTTGGTTGCTCTGAATGCATGGAAAAGGCAAATGTGCTAAAGCCTTAGCATGGAAATAAGGATAATGGGGACCTGTGGGACTAGAGCAGAATCTCGGACTCCTAGTCAAGTTTATACTTTAAAAGAAAGACCTCCCCCTGACCATCCATCTTTTCGCTTGTCTGTCCTAGTCCATGAGCTCCGACCAGCAGACATCAAAGTGGTCGCCGCCCTGGGCGACTCACTGACTGTGAGTATTGAGCTGCGCCGGGCACGGGCACCAGCCAAGCCCTGTGCAGAATCAACTCTTCTTCTGGACTGGCTCTGCATTCAGCATTTAACTGACACTATTGAGAATGTACCTGTATCAGGCACTGAAACGCAGCCAGGCAGCCACAAGACATCACCAGGCAATCTAGAAAGCCCAGTTCTGCCCTTCCACAGTCTCACTCAAGCACCACCTCTTCCATGAGACCTCCCCTTCATCTCCAGGTAGAGACCATGCACCCCCCTTTCCCTACTGTCCCCAGGTGTTTCACCTGTGTGTGATGGTACTCAGCGAGTCTGCCTTGCCTTTATCAGGGACCTCGTCTCTGTCTACATGACTCATAGAGTGGGTGGGTCTTACCCACACATCGCCCAGTGTCCCTTCATGCCATTTAAAGATGTGTCCTTTGGGGCAGAAGGAGCCCAGTTCCTGCACACAGAGCAATTTCACTAAATCACATCAGCCAACTATTTAGCTACCGTGTGCAAGACACACGGCACGCAGTTCTGAGGGAAAAGAAGTATGAGACATAGTCATAACCCTCAAGAAACTTGTCCAGCTGGGAAAACGAGAAAGTTACACCAGAGAGCTATGTAGTCTGACATACAGGACTTTTAAAATCAGGTATTCATTTCTATAAAAACAAACAACTTCCGCATTTGCGTTTTAATTTCGCTATGAACATGGAGAAAGTTGTGGAAGGATATACAGCGGACTCCTCACCATTAATTAGCTCTGGTGGGGAGGATGCATGGGTAAGGGGCGAGGAGACCCTGCAGCAGGGGACAAAGTTATTAAGGTCAGGGTAGATTATTAATATTTTGAGAATCTTTATCATTTCACTAGTTATGGTGAATACGTATCATTTTTGTAAGTTTCAAAGAGGAATTTTTTTTTTTTAAGACAGTTATATTTAGAGAAAGCTTTATGGAGCAAGTGGAAACCGACAAAGGTCTTAGAGACTGAATTCAAGAGTTCAGGGCTGGACAGGAGGGACTTGAGCATTTTGAACACTGCTGTGTTCGGCTCTCCTGAAAGGGCTGGAGCGGGTGGCCCCGGAGCAGGTGGGTCCAAGGCTCGCAGACTTCAGATCAATTTGCTTAGACCTGAAGGTTCACATGGACAGGAAAGGAGGGTGGTGAACAAGGGAAGGAGAGTGGAAACCAGGGGGTGGTGAGGTCAGAAGGTTGGTGAAGGGGGTGGGCTTTGGCACTGTGGATGAGGGACACCCACCACAAGGTCAGAGTCGGGAGGTATGAGGTTTGCTGAGAAGAGCAGGTGGACAGCCTGGTGAGAAGGGAAGAGACGTGGAGGCCAGAGAGTTGTCCGTAGCAAGGAGAGGAGAGTCTCACCTTGGAATACGGCAAGGAGAGAAAGAAATGGGAGCTAGAGAGACTGGGGATAGAGAATCTCAGCTCTTCCAGGACTTGGTTTCTGCCTGCGTGTAGAGGACTGGGGAGTCAGAATGACTCAGAGAAAAACGGGTACCACCTTCAGAAAAGGTAAATCCAGGCTGCTACACAGGGCAAGTAGGGCCTCTCCCAGCGCCCGTGGCCTGCACCTGGGCCCGGCCAGGTCTGCAACCTCCTCGTTGCTTTTCACAGACGGCGGCGGGAGCCCTCCCAGGCAACTCCAGTGACGGGCTCGTATCCTGGCGGGGACTCTCCTGGAGGTGAGGATGCTCTCCACTTATTCTCTATTGATAATGTTCCCCCAAAGAGCATGTGTGGTGTGTTTCCCTGCCACCTCTCCAGAGACGACGCCAGGTTCCGTGGCCCAGTGCCGAACTGCAAGGAGCCCCCTGACCCTCGTGTTAGTCCTAAGGGTGATGGGAATCATGCGCCGGGGGCAGACGCTCTGGTTCTGACTCGGAAACATGGCAACATGTGGAGCAGCAGGTTGGGGGGAATTTTGACAAATATGTTTCTCTTCCCCAGCGTTGGAGGGGATGGCGCCTTAGAGACCCACACCACGCTGGCCAGTAAGTAGCAACACAGAGAAGCACCGTCACTATGACCCTGCCAACCCCTCACTGAAGCCAGGGCCTTCCCGCCGAGCAAAGGCAGAGGAAGTTATCTGCAAGGAGGGAAGTCAGCCACCCCTGAAAACACCCAGAACTGTCCTGCCCCCAACCTGCACCCCAACGCTGCACACCCATCTCCCTCTCACCTGTGCTGTCTGCTTCCTCCCTCTTAAAAGATATTCTGAAGAAGTTCAACCCTAACATCCTCGGGTTCTCCACCGGTACACAGGAGGAGACGGCAGGACTGAATGTCGCAGTGGAAGGGGCCAGAGCTCGGTGAGGAGCCGTGGGCATAGGAGGGGAGGACAGGAGGGTGGTGTCTGGGAGTCCCGCCCAGATGGGCACTCGTAGCTGCTATGCACGGAGCACTTCTGTGTGCTTGGCCCTGAGCTGACCTCTCATGTGATTATCTCATGTAATCCTCATACCCTTCAAGATGAGCACCAGCATGAGGCTTAGAAAGTTTCCTGAAAGGTCCAAAGTTATCCAAGGAGCCAGGATCAGACCAGATGGAATTGACTTTCGTTCTGCCCACTGTGCTGTTACTGCCCCTCAGGGCAGCAGGAGGAAGCACACACTTGGGGTGGGTTGTCAGGAAGCAGCCACACCCCCTTGGGGAGCTGGCCTGCTGACTCCAGCTGATCTCCGGCCCAGCGGAGGTTCAGGTCAAATGTTCAGGGCACTTCTCGGCATCTCAGGAACTCAGTGTGTGACCTGGTGGCCGGTGGCCCTTCCTCTCTCTCCCCTCTCCTTGGAACCTCCAGTCCCTGCCGAAAGAGCTGTTATTTTGACATTAGGGAGTTAGATGTTTGAGTCCTCTGAAACAGCATGACAGTTGTTTGTTTTCACTCAGATTTCTATTGTTGACAACAACCCAGATAATTAAAGATGAAATGCCTGACAGAGTTCATTGATATTCTGCACAGAGCGTGCTAGGTACATGCTTTATGGCAGGATCGCTGGACTCAGGTCACCAAGGAAACGACACTGGCTTGACTCATTGTGTATCCAAGGAGCATTCCTTTCAGACGTAGTAAAGAGGGCCCCAGCTCATTTTGAGGCTCTGAGACACAGGAAGTGATGTCAGTTCCTCAATGTCATAAGCAGGAAAACCTTATTTTTTTCTGCAGAAAACTGGGCTTCATGGAGCCATAATGAAGCTATTACTAACTGCTATTACTACCATTACTATTATTATCATCATCATCATCATTATCGTCATTTATTATTCTACAGCCCAGGCTTCACTAACCAGGTGGTGATTCCTTAGTCTGTTGACATTCAAGCCCCTTTTTCCTTTCACTTTTCTTACTGACTTTCCTGTTTCACGGCTGCTCAGTGCCTCCACCAGAACAAATCAGTGTCAGGGAAAGAAGTGACACATAGCTTCTTGTTAGTATCTTGTGTCCCTCCCATGTTAGGAGAAAGGCAAGTAAGCCATAAAGTAAGCAAGGTTGGAGAATTTTTCTGTCTCTCCTTTATTTGCACTCTGTCATTTAGTATGGTGTGGATAAGGATGAGTTAACCTAAGAGAAAGATAAATGCCATAGCATAGCAACTAAGATAATGGGCCCTGGGGTCAGACCATCTGTGTCTAGATTCAACCTCCCAGATTTGCCAGCTGCGTGACCTGGGGCAAGTCACTTAGCGTCTCTGAGTCTTAGTTTCATCATCTATAAATGAGGATAATAGTACCTACTTCTCTGGGTTGTTATAAGGTTTAAATGAGATAATCATGGAAAACACAAAGTAAAGTATATAATATGTATGCCCCCAAAAATCGCCATTATTAGGATATTAGTTTCAAAGTTTCATTCCACATCTAACTTCCCTTCCAACTTTCAATAAGCAAAAATTCATTGAATACCTTCCAAGGGCTGAGCCCAGAGGTGGTTACTAAGAAGATACAAAAGAATTAAATGGTAAAATCTCTGCCTATAGAGTTTGCTGTCTAGTTGAGACTAAACAAAAACTTTAGGGGTGAAAAGTGTTATATATGGCAACACTGCAGACTGAAATGATTTTGTACTTTGGAGTATAACCAACAGAAAGGTGTAGAGCGTGGACTGGGCAATCCAAATATAAATGCGGACCTGGAAGGGACCCCAGAAATATCTAGTTCAACCTCTTCATTTAAAAGATAAAAAAAAGTCCAACCCTAGCAGGATTCAGTAACTCGGGCAAGCTCGCACAGCAAGTTTGTAGCAGATCTAAAAGGAGAACCCCGGTCCCATAACTCCCAGAGCAGAGCCCTTGGCACCAGGATAGAAAAGGAAATGGAAGAGGTGTGTGGATAAATGAGCTCAGAGAGAAGGCTCCCGGGAGGTAAGATTTGCTTTGAGCCTGAGGATAGGAAGACTATGGCTGAGAAGGGAGGAGGAAGTGGGCATTCCTGGTTTTCCCCTAGCACTTATTACCCATGAATTCCCCTAGTCCTGTCTTGAAACTGTTAAGAAGTTATAGGCACTTCTGTGGTCACCTTTAACCAGGACAGGCTTTCTTGATAGCTTTCTGGTGTATCCATCAATAGCAATAATGTGTGGGGTGTCACCTGGATGTGTTAATGAGAAACAAGGGCAGGGATGGTGCCACATGTGCTTGGCCACGTGCTCCGCTCATCGTGGCATGCGGAGATTTAAAACGGCCATTCTGTACCAGTGACTGCTTCTATGATTTCTTCCAAGGAAGCTTCTATTGGCAGTATCCCTTTGTTGACATAGCTTCTCATATACATATCTTTTAAAAAGCTCTAATTGACATGCATTACACTGTACACTTAAAAGTATACCACTTGATAAGCTTTACATACGCATATACCAGTGAAATTATTACTGCAGTCAGGTGATAAACACACCCACCTCCCCTCCCTCCTGCCCTGTCTCTACCCGCCCCCTCCAGGCAACCTCGGACCTGCTTTCTGTCACTATGGATCTTAATTTTTTAGAATTTTACATAAATGGAATGACAGACTATGTTCTTCTTTCTTGTCTAAACTCTTTCACCTAGCACACTTATTTTGAAATGAATCCATGTTGTTGAGTGTCTCATAATCCATTTCTTTTTATTACTGAGTAGTATTCCACAGACATACAGATCTCATGCAGAAGCATTCATTTCTCTACTCATGGCTGACATCCAGGAGATAAAAGAACTAATCCTGTCTGTTTCTGTTCCCCCTCACCCCCTGTCCCGTATCATTTGTGGAGGGTGATAGAGAATAGTGTGGACATCTAAAGTAATTACAGAGGAGAAATACAAAGGAATAAAGGAACAGATAGGAGGACTCAGAAGTAAAGATTAAAGTTGTGACGCCTGGAAAGGAGAAAGCTGAGGGATAATTTAGGGCTATGACATTTTTTCAAATATACAAAAGGTTATTTTTAAAACAGGCAGCCAAATAAGAAGTGAACAGGCTCAGCTTGCAATGAGAGAGCTGGATGAAATATGAGAGAACATCCCTGGTGGAGGGTTGAGCAGATCCCATCCCAAGTGGCCTAGGAGGTTGGGGTCTGCAAAAAAGAGATGGTGGGGTGCAGATTAGCCCCTGACAGGGTCTGGATCCATGTGGCTCCAGGTCCATGGCAGGTCTTTATCACTAGGTTGACACTTTGTGAGAATCAAGCCTTTCGATACGTTCTGAAGGAATAAACTTTACAAAGCGTTTGTTTTCTTGAAACACATCCTGGCCAGGCCAAAGTCCTATAACTTCAGCACTTGCTCTTGAGCCAGCTCTAAGGTCCAACTTCTCTTCCCCTGCCTAGGGACATGCCAGCTCAGGCCCGGGACCTGGTGGACCGAATGAAAAGCAGCCCTGTGAGTATGGGACCCTGGGCTACCCTAAAAAGCGCCAGGTTTCCAGCTGGGGTGGGTGCAGCAGCCCTAAAAGAGCCCCCTCTGCACCACTGCCGCTCCTGCTCTCGGCTTGTCTTTGAGGGGCCAAATGAGCTACGACGGCAGGCCTGACCACAAAGGCACCATCTTTGCTGCCCCCGCAACCCCTAGCTCTGGCACTCCCACCCCTAGGGCCGGCTGCAGGAGGGAGAGATTGAGCAGAGACTTGTTGATCTCTGGCAGCTTCCCTCTTTCCCCAGAGTTGGCTTAGCAGAGCCCTATTATGCAAATGCTGGGTTCTAAAAATAGGCTTCTCATTCCAGTCCTTTGGACCTTCCCTTTCTCCCGGCCCCTCTAAATCTTCTAACTGGTCCTTTTTTAATGCTATGTTTGTGCCTTGGAATTCAGCTCCTGGCAGAACTCCTATTATGGTGGTGGCTGAGTGGAAAGCAGGCTCCCCCGAGTGCCCCCCAGCCTCCACCCTACCTCTCGGTCCACGCTGGGCTCCCTGTCCTGTCCATCCCCACTCCCCGCTCCCGCCCCAGTCCCAGATGTGAAGAGCTCTCCTAAGAGGCAGCTCTGGGCTTTTGCTTCTAGCTGCATCTTTTGCCCTCAGCTCCTTTGAAGGCCTTCAGATCACATTTCAGCGGTGTGTTAATGTGCCCTACTTCACCTGGGACTGCAGCCTTCTGAAGAGGTTTTCAAAGGGAAAATAGTCCTCTGCACTGTGTGAGCAGACACACACGCACATGCACATGCACACACGCACACACACACACTCTCCTCTCTGCTCCCCGCTCCCCCCACAACCCGATCTTCCTGCCCCAGCACCAAGGTGAGGGAGGCTCCACTTGGCATTGCCTCTCCATCGTGATAGAGGGTGAAAGGCACTTGGCGGGCTGTCTAGCCTGGTGAGCACCACCTGCATGTGCCCCCCACCAGACCCTAAACTCAGGATCTTCCATCCCCTCAGGAAATCAACCTGGAGAAAGACTGGAAGCTGATCACACTCTTCATTGGGAGGAACGACTTGTGTCATTACTGCGAGAACCCGGTAGGCCCCTGACCAGTCCCATTGGGAACCTGATGACGGAGCTGCTGACTAGTGTCGTTATCCGTGGCCAGGGCCCCGAGCTCCCTCGTGCTCTCCCAGGCAGCCCCTGGCTCACACATGCCTCATGAGGTCTGGCCTTCCCCACTGCTGAGGCGTCCCTTGGAGAGCAGAGGCTTTGGTTCCCCAATTCCAAAAGCATCTAGACATACCCACTCTTCAGGCACTTGCTGATGGATGGGGAGGCCTCTCAAATGCACACAAATAGTGTTCTCTGGTATCCAGTGGGCAACTCATACACCCTCCCGCCGCCCCCCGCCCCTGCCTGCTTGCAGTCCCTGCCCTGTTTCTTGGTGTATTTTTTGGGGGGTGGGGTGGGGTGCAGAGGGAAGCTGAAACAACATCATAAACGGGGTTGGAGAAAACTGAACCAGTCGCAGTGGGGTGACTTGCTGCCTTTCAGAGACATCGCAAGTTCATCAGCCCTCGCCACTGGCCTGGGAGCCCAACCTCGTTTCTAACGTTCTTTCTGTGGGGAACTATGTCCAGACTTACAAACTTTTGGAACACATCTTGTTCTAAGCTGAGGACATCCTGTATTTTATTTGGCCAGAAAAAGGCAGCTGCCATAACTCAGGGGTCATGGCGGAATGTTTGGCGGTCACAGGCGGTGGGGGAGAAGCATTGATCATTCCCTGTGGCTCAGAGATGACCACGGAGGGACAAATGAGCATTCCTCCCCCCACATGGGAATTCATGCTTCCAGGCCATTTCCCGTCTATTCTCCCCCTTAACTGTCCAGACTCGAGAGGCAGAAGCAAACCAGCCCCATGAGAGTTTAAATGTCATCGTGTGTGTCCTAGACTCAGCTGAGTCCAGGAAGCCAGACGTGAACCCAGAGCCACCTGTGGCCAGTGCCTCTACAAGCCCCAGAATACCAGTCCCTGTGGGAACAGTTTATATTCCTGAGAGCATTTTTGTGAAAAGGACCTGAGGGCCACCACTCAGGACTAAGCAGGAAGGGGCTAAATCAGCCTCCATTTGGGAGATGGGTCAGAGGAGGAGACCCTCGAGCTGAGTCACACGGGGATAGTAGGAGTTAGCGGGAGGCAGTGGGGTCAGCATGGCCAAAGCCCAGAGGAACGAGAGCACGTCCATCAGAGGTCCCGCTGTGATTGGAGAAGGTTGAGGCTAGTGGCAGATGGGACTGGAAAAGTGGCAGACACCAGACCAGCACTGCCAGGGTCTGCCTCTGGGTTGGAGATACGGAGCAGGGCGGGGTGGGGGTTTTGGATGTCTAGCAGGGGTCAAGGGATGACTTCTTACAAGAGACTCTTCAAAAGCTACACAGGCTGGGCATCAGACCACTTGCCTTCTCCCTTCACAGGAGGCCCACTTAGCTGGGGAGTATGTTCAGCACATCCAACAGGCCCTGGACATCCTCTACAAGGAGGTAGGAAAGAGCAGAGGCACAAGCCTGGGTCCCATCTCCTGCCAGCAACTTGCCTGTCTGCTCCGTCCCTGTGCTGCTCTCAGGGTGCATCTAGGCAAGTTGTGTTCAGGGAGATACACACTGAGCAGATCCCCACAGGGAGCAGCACCAGGATGGGAAGGGGTGGGGGGCGGGGGCAGCACGCTGCCAAGCTCCTCTGAGGGGGAAATTCTTACTGAATCTGACTGTTTTGTGGCTAAATTCTTACTGGTCTTACTGAATCTGACTGTTTGGCCTCTAGAGCCGGCTGAAATTCTTACTGAAATTCTTACTGAATCTGACTGTTTGGCCTCTAGAGCCGGCTGGCGTATTTGTAGCGAAGCACTGCAGCTTACTAGCGATGCGACGCCAAGCGAGTGACTTGTGTCTCAGTTTCCCAATCTAGAAAGTGAGCCCGATAAAGCAGTGTCAGTGAGATAATACAGTTCTGCCCCGTTCTGGGCCTCAGTTTATTAGGAGAATGTGGGAGGGGGAGGTTGAGTTGTAGATGATCCCCTCAGCTCCTTCCAGCAGTAACTAGTGGCCCTCCCACAACTCCCTGGGGACTAATGAAGCCCACCCCTCTGCTCCCCACAGCTTCCGAGAGCTTTCATCAACATGGTGGTGGTCATGGAGCTGACTAGCCTGCACCAGGGCCAAGGCGGGAAATGTAGCATGCCGCTGGCAGCTGGGTAAGTACATAATCATGGTCCCAGGGTTAGGGCACCTGGGGAGAGCAGGGCTCACAGACGCCAACAAGGTGACAGTCCTGTGCAGAGGGCAACATTGGCATTTAGCCAGGGGATTGGAAAACCATTTCTAAAGGCCTCTGCGTTTCTGAATGCCCACTCTATGCAAGCCATGTCGTTTCTCTGGACCCCAGTTGGCTTTTCTATAAAGTGAGACAGACAGACTAAATGATTCTTAAGGCCCCCTGACATTGTCATTGATTCCAAACTCCAACTCAAGTGAGTTGTCCCATATTTGGGAGGCGGCACAGGACAATGAGCTTTCAAGACAGATGTATCTGGCCTCAAATCCTGGCTCTGCCATTTAGGAGCTGTGGGACCTTGCACAAACTGCACAAACCTCTCTGGGCCTTTTACGCCTCACCTGGAACATCTCCTTGCAAAGTAGTCGTGAGTTCTAGAGAAATGCATATAAAATCCCGTCCCCGTGGGACAGGCACTAAGGAAAGAGTGGCTTTTATAATATCTGTAATGAGACTGCCCTCGAAAGCCAGGCTTGGAGCTAAGGTAATTTATTTAAAGCTCAGCTACAACCCTGGCAGGAAGTTGCCATCTTCCAAGGCCAGAAGGTCACTCAGTTTTGCTATGGGGGAGGAGATTCTGTAGGGGGTTGAGGGGATCTATCCAGAGTCAAATGGACTTACTGGGAAAGTTACCAGCTGGCTTCCATTCTTACTAGGAGCCTGAGTGGATCGGCCATTGGCTGGGGGTATGACAAGCTCCTCCAGGATCTGCTGGCCTTGCATTCCACCTTGTCAGGGCATCTCAAGCTGGTTGACCCTTGGCGGTCTTCCCCCAACTCCAGCCCCATCCCTACCTGGTCAGTCCCTGGAGTAACCACAGGAGCCACAGGCTTGGGACGGAGCAGGCAGGCAGCACGGGGAATTGGCAGCCTGTCCACAAGGAGACTCAGGCGTCGAGTGCCAACTTTTCCACTTTCTCTCTCAGCAAGCACCTCCTGGATCTCGTGACCCTGAGTTTCTCCACAAGTCAGCAAGACCATTAGGGGGGACCTGTGTCTCACCACCTTCCCACGGGAGGCAGCACAGGGTCCAGGCCCTTGTGGGTAGCAGCTTCCTCTGTGTGGGAGTCAGCCTCCCCAAGGCTGCAGAGACAGGCTGCCCCCAGTGAGCTTTTTCATAGGACACTTTGTCTTACAGGAACAACTGCACTTGCCTCACACGTTCCCAGGAGAACTCTCTTGAGATTCAAGAACTGAAGAAAGTGAACTGGAACTTCCAGGTGAACCTGCCGCCACAGTCGCCCCGCTTACTGCCCCAAGTGGGGGGCCCCTTTATTCCAGAGTCAAGGGATCTTCTGAGAGCAAGGCTACTCCCTAAAGGCAGATCACAGCCCCTGAAATATTTATCTGGGCAAATTGAGCACCAAGGATGCGGAGGGGAGTGAGAAGTCTCGGAAGGGAAGCTGGGAAAGCCTCAGCCTCAGGTCAAAAGCACTCAGCTCCCAGAGTAGAGGGCCTAGTCCCCCACCCAGTGGAGGGAGGGATGATGTTCGCTGCCTGTTGGCCCCTCTCCCTCTTTAAGAACATAAGGCTTAGCCCAACCCTACTTACTGTCCCCTCCCGTGACATGCACACCCTGAGCCTTTCTGCAAATTATTCATCTCATGAACGAGATATGTCTTCTTACCTCTTCTAAGTCACTTCCCCTGACCAAACTTCACCCTCAGCTGTCTCCCCCCATGAACTTGAGTCTGCCCCTCACTGACCCTAAAGCCCTCCATGGTTCACATGTGTTTTTTTACATCTTATTTTCCCAGATGGATATTAAGCTCCTTGGGGATAAGCTCATCTAGTCTATCCCTTTTAGAGTCCACATACTGGCACTTAAGAAGGCCAAAGACTATGAATGCTCATCCCTCAAGATCATGGGCATTTGAGGAGCTGATGTTGAAATGTTCCCCCTTTGAGTTGGAGCTGAACTGAATTAGAACCGTCTCCTAATTCACCTCTCCATGCAATGAGAACAGGGGAGGCCTTTGGCCCAAGCAGTCTGGTCAACAGCTCAGACCCGGCCTTAGAGACACTTTGGAGTGGAAGTGGGTGGTGCTCCTGCATGGGTGCATGCACACTAGAGCAGCCCCTTTAAGTCACTCTTCTCTAGGGTGGGTTGGCCCCCATCGCTACCAACCCAAAGCAGCAAGACTAGAACCTGTCTGTCTAGTTTTACCAGGAGGGTTGAACCGCCTCTCTCCCCGGTCTCAGAGTGACATCTCCAGGTACTCCTACTGGCACCAGTACCTGCAGCGCAAGGACTTCACAGTGGTCGTGCAGCCTTTCTTCCAAAACACTCTTGTCCCCCTGAACGAGGTAAGCGGCGGGCATTTCTGGGAGGCACATGTGCAGAGCCGTACCTTAGGCCCTTCCTTCTCTATGTGGGCAGTTTTCTGACCCTGTCTCTTCAGGAGGGCTTGCTTTTTCCGCTTTTCCTCTTCCCCGCCGCTCTTTCTCGGAGTGTGATTAGAACCTAGATGTACTTGGAAAGAGAAAATAAACATTGACCAAGCTCCCTGGGCATGGCCCTGCTATTTGCCGGATAGGGATAGAATGGAAAGCTTCCTACAAAATGATATTCTTTTTCAACTATTAGGGCGGGGATGCTGAAGGAAAAGGGATGGACTGAGGGCGGCTAGAATTCATGTGTGTTTAAAAAAATTCAAAAATTGTAAAATTTCTCTATCGATATCTAAGCCAGCAGAGTCGAAAGGATGGGAGGAGAAATGCTCAGGGTGGCGGGTGGGCGGGAGGCAGGTAGCAGTGCCCTTGTCCCAGGAAGATAATCCCCTTGCCTTTGGTCACAGAGAGGGGACGCTGACCACACCTTCTTCTCCGAGGACTGTTTCCATTTCTCAGAACGTGGTCATGCCGAGATGGCCATCGCACTCTGGAACAACATGGTGAGTGCCTGGGGGCAATCCTAGGATGTCGACTGTTTCCCACAATGAAAACCTACTGGCTGACAAAGCTCCTTTCTCCCCAGAGCTCAACAGGGCCACACACCTTATTCGTCCCGACAGATCTGAATCTTTTGGTAATACCCCAGTGCTATGGGGGATAACTTTGTAATCAGATAGACTGGATAAAAATAACAGCTTCAATCCCTTACCATGTGACCCTGGGCAAATGAGCTCTCTCTCTTCTCTGGCCATCTGTAAAAACAATGAAAACGACACAGATCTCAGAAATTTGAGATCATGTAGGACCGAGCACCCAGCACAGTAACATTCAACAAATGTCAGCCCCATTCCTCCAGTCTCAGCACATTCCCAACATCACTTCTTTAAACGGCAAAGAGAAAAGAGCCACCTAGCCTGCCACCTATTCTTGTCCTTTAAGCTGGCGAAGGGGACCTTATGCAAAGAACGTACAGCCCAGGGGCCACAGCGACACCTGGCCTTGCCTCTGCCCTTTATGCCTGATCGATCAGCTACGTTTGTACAGAGCCTGACTGTATCCTCTTGAGCAGAGCAAATGAAATGCCTTTCCAACCCACTGGCTTCCTTTGATCTAGACTCGGTGGGAACCCAATCCCCACCCCAACCTACATGTTCCTTCATTTCTCCCACGGTGACTAAACAATCGACACTCCCGCTCCTTTTGCAGCAAGTTCAGGCCTGCTGTGTCTCTGCCAAGCACCACTGTGCAAATATTCCCACACCTGTCAACTCACCCGATAGGTCACAATATTGATTTTTCTCCTTAGCTACACCTACTCTCTAGCAACCTTTCCTCAGAACAGCATACAAATGGGTTTTATCCTTGGCCTACCTCATTGCAGACTCATCCTTTCTCTACTTTTGTTTTCCTGGTGTTTTCTTCCTGTTGACATCGCATTCTGCCTACTCCTAAATCTTTCCTCATACTGTCAGCCCAGGACTCTGAATTTCAATCAAAACATCTACATTCCCTCCCACCCAACCTCCACAGTAATTTTTTTAATCCAAGTTGGCACAATAGAATTCATTTCTTTTGCAGATTTGTTTTAAAGTCCAGTTTGTCCTTCAGTGGCTGAGTCATGTGATTTGATTCCTTTTAAAATCCACTCCACCCATAACGAATGTGTATCTATCTATGCATGGTCCCATTTATCCGCCAAGATCTCAAATATAAAGCTATTGCATCATGCCAACTTTTGAGATCATCATCTTACTGGAATTTCACCCCTAGAGTGACATAATAGGCCACTAGAACTAGAAAATGTCTTAGAAGTCATCTAGCCAGAATGCTCTGTAACAAAAACGCAGAGACAGGAAGCAATTTGCCCGGGGTCCCACAGCCAGTTAGTGGCAGAGCAGGGATTAGAACCCAAGTCTAATCGCCTAGTGTCATGGACACAGCACTACCTGGCCTTCCCACTCCCAACCAGATAAGCACATATATAACTGGTGAATTCATGTCTCATAATTAGAGTCCCATGACATAGTGTCTGCAGGCTTTGGCTGACGCTCCCAGGGTCCCCTGCTGTGGCAACAAACACACTTGAAAATTTTCATCTCCTACCCCTCCTCTCTTAACAGTGTAAGCCACCTCCAGAGACTTTTTTTTTTTTTTTTTTTAGGCGAGGCAACCCTTGGTTGACCTCACAGATTCCAAAGACCTTGTTTTTTATTTATTTTTTACACCTACAACACCTGGTCTTCCTAGGCGGTCTCTCATGCAAGCAATAACCAGGCCGGACCCTGCCTAGCTTCCGAGATCAGACGGGATCAGGCTTGTTTAGGGTGGCATGGCCGAAGACCCCTCCAGAGACTTTTGCAAAGCACAAAAACATCAGGAGTACCAGGAAATTCTTTTCTCTTCCTTTTTCTTCTTTTGTCTTCTTAGAGTTTTTCCTCTTTTTTCTGATGCCTATTCCTCCACTGCTGGCTGCTCCCTCCTGTGCAAATCCCATTTTCATCTAATATTTGTATTTCCCGAGGTACTGGGTGTCAGCCTAGCCTCCTGATTGATGTCCCTGTCTCTGGGTTTACAGCCCTTAAACAGCAATTCTCAACTCTGGCTGCGTAGAATCATCTTGACACTTTAAAAATAATTCATGCCTATAACCACTTTGGAAAACCTTACATATCTACTGAAGCTAAACATACATATTTTCTGTGACTCAACAATTCCATTCCTGCATATACCCCCGTCAGAAAATAGCACACACGTTCACCAAAAGATACATACAAGAAGTTTCAGAGCGGTGCTATTTGTAATCCCCAAATGTCCACCAACAGGAGAATGGAATACCTTACAACGAGACTAAACAAACTTCAACAACATGCAGCAACATATACAAATTTCAAAAACAAGCAAATTAATGTATGGTCTTATTGGGGGGTGAATTATACTGAATGAGGGTGGCAGGGGGTTCTGAGTGCTAGTAATGTTCTGTTCCTTGATCTGGATGCTGGTTACGTGGGTATGTTAATTTTATCACAATTTATCATCTCACTTATGATTTGTACTTGTTTCTATATGTGCTAGCTTCAGTTAAAATTTTACTTAAAAATAAAGCACCAGTACCTGGGCCTCATTCCCAGAAAGGCTGACTTAGTCTGGGGTGGCACCTGGGTTCAGTATGTTTTAAAAGCTTCCCAGGTGACATTACCGTGCAGGGTTTGCAAACCATTGCCTGAGATTAATTCACCACAGGGCAACCACAGTAGTCTGCAGGAATGAAAATCTGACCAAGTCACACCCTGCTTTCAAACTTCTAAGGCCTGCTTCTCCCAGAAGCAGAAAGGCCAGGCCCCTTAGCACACCAGGCCTTCTGGGATTGGGCCCCAATCAACCTGTCCAGCAGCCATTCTGCCATCCTCTGATTTGTACTTGGCAATCTAATTTGTACTTGGCAACCCATGCTGTCTCTGCCTATGTCTGCTCTCACTCACACTCTTATCTTGGACTGCCCTCCCAACCTGCTCCTGGCTAGCCTTTCCTCACCTCAGCTCCAGTGCCAACTCCTACAGGAAGCCTTCTCTGAATCCCCAGAGTAGTCAAGAGGCCCACTCAACCCCTTTGCACCCTGTCCTGTCATTTGGCACTTTATTGGTGTGTCTGGCTTAGGAAAGATGGGTTCTAGGAAAAATAACCCCACTTCCTGGGGCCGCCCCCAGGCCATCTCCCTCTGAGCTGCTCCCCTTAGGTCTCTGTGACTCCAGTTCATCCATCCACTCACTAAGCAACTATATATTGAGTATCGCTATGTGATGAGTACTAGTCCAGGTGCTGGGGGGTGGAAGGGTGTGGCACAGCAGGGAAGGAGAATGTCCCTGTTCTCATAAAGCTTACAGTCTAGTGAGAAAAAGAAACACACCAACAAGGTAATTTCATTCAGGGCTTAAAAAGAATAAAGCAGGGTGATGTGACAGAGTGACAATAAGGGAGAAGGAAGCCTCACCAAAGAAGTGACGTGTGAACTGGGAGAGGCTGCCAGGCATGCAGAGGTCTGGGCCAGAGTGTTCCAGGCAGAGGAAATAGGACCTGTGCAAGCCCAGAGTCAGGAATGAACTAGAAGTGTCTGAGGAACATAAAGGCCAATGTGACTGGGGGGAAATGATCAGGGCCTCGTCCTTGGATGGCTTTCGACAGGGGAGCCATACAGTCTGGTTTACCCTCTGGCTGCTGTGTAGAGATGGACTGGAAGGAATCAAGAATGGAATTGGAAAGACCATTAGGAGGCTGCTGGAGTCCAGGCAAGAGATGAATGTGGCTGGGACCAGGGCGATGGCATGGAGGAGGAGGGGAGTGGTCAGATTTGGGATTTGTTTTGGACTGAGTGACCGATGAGGTAAAAGAGGAGTAAAGGCTGACTCCACAGTTTGGGGTTGGGGAAATTTAGTGGATGGTCGAAGTGGTAGAGAGAATTAGACTTAGGTGAGAAAATCAAAGTTCGATTTTGAAAGTGGTAAGTGTGAGCTGCCTTCCAGATCGCCACCTAGGGTTATGAGGTAAGCTCTGAAATGTGGGAGTCTAGGGCTCAGAGAGTCGGTCATGAATGGAGATTTAGAAAAAGATCTGAGGGTCATTAAAATAGAGGCAGTATTCAAAACCATGGAACTAACTGAGAGCTCCTAAAGAAGGAATAGGTGCAAAGGAGTGTCAGACCAAGTACCAAGCCCCAGGACAATCATTCCAACTTTCGACACCAGCAACAGAGGTGGAGAGAGTGGGGAGACGGGAAGTGAGTATTTTGAAAGGGAGGCATCAACTTTGACAAATGCTACTGGAAAGTCAAGCAAGATAAAGACAAAAAAAAAAAAAAGTGACCATTGGATCTGGCAATATGGAGGCCACTGGTGACCTTGACCAGAGCGCCAGTGATGGGGACCGAAGACGGATTAGAATGAGCAGTGGAGAAAAGGAGAGATTGGGACGTACAGCCAGTGACTACAAACGACTCTTCTGAGAGTTATAAGGAGCAATGGCGAAGGCAGCTCGAGGGGATGTGGCCGAGGGGAGGACGGTTAAAGGATGGGGGATGGGTTGTGCTCCAACCGAGACAGGGAGAAACTCACGGCGATCGTCAAACCCATATGGTCATTACCTTCCTCTGCACCAGTTAGTTGCTGGGTTCCTGGAATATCACTGGGAATCGGCCAACCTGACCGTCAGCATCTGTCCATCTGTCACGCGGTGGTTCTGTTATGGTGGCACTAAGTAGAAATAATACTATCGTATATGTAAGCTGCCTCCTGCTCACATGTCATCTTCTCATTTGAGGATCACAACCAGCCCATGTGGAGTTGTCAGGACAAGGTTGAATGCCCCGCCCCTCACCTTGGGAACAGTTCAGGAGCCTGCCTAGCACCACACAGAGCCAGGACCCCAGCTGATGTGCACACTGTATTCTGTCCAGTCACCGTGGTCTCTCCCAGGGCTAGAGCAGTCCTTCCTAATTGCGTTACTAAGGAACAGATGTAAAATTCTTTAAGACAGCAAAAAGCAAAACCATGGGCCAGGTGTGGTCATTGGCTGGCACAGCATACTTTTCACTTACCTCATAGGCAGTACCTATGGGCCAGGAGCCAGCGAGGTCAGGGACAGACAGGGACATAGATTTTAAAATGGTGGAGGCCAGATGTTCCGGTCAGAATCAGAATAGGTGAGAATGCCAGGCGTTCATCCTTCTCGGAGCTGGCCACATGTCAGGGGGCAGGCCACTGGCTAAGGATGCTGGGAGGAGGGGGTACAGCCGTTTCCGGCTCATTCACAGAGAGTCCCAAGATCAAAAGTACTAAGTAGAACCTCTCCGAACCACAGTTGCTCCCAGGAATATTTCAAGTAAACTTTTTCACCTATGGGGAAAGCATACAAAGGTGCGCCAGTGAGAAAATGCCAACTCCGTAAGCCTGAGGAGCCGACAGTAGCAACGATGTCATGACGACCGATACATTTTCAAAGTTTTCCTGAAATGACTAGGCCCACACACTTCAAGAAGTTGGTAAATGTGATCATCACCATTTTATAAAATTGAGGATGCAGTGTCTGCGATGAGAGCCACCCACAGGGGAAGCAGGAGAGGGAGATTCCAGGCCCTGCCCATCCCACTCACTGTGGCCCCTGGACTGGTCAATCTCTCCTGGGTCTCAGTGTCCAAGACGCAGGGGCCCACCCAACTCTGACGGATTCTGACCTGTCACTCTGTGCGTGTGAGTCGGGTCCAGCTCCAGCCCCGGGGCTGCTGGTGTCTGCTATGGATCCTGCTCGCTCTCTGTTTTCAGCCTTGCAAAGGGAGGGAATCGGGTGAGATACTCCCTGCCCCACCCCCCGCCCCCACCAATAGGGTGGTCTCCCCTACTTCAGAGGGAGTCAGGTTTCCTTTTTCTCTCTTCAGCTGGAACCAGTGGGCAATAAAACAACCTTCTACAACTTCACCTACAGCCGAACCAAACTCAAGTGCCCCTCTCCTGTGAGTAAAGGTCCTGCCTGTCCAGTGTGGAACAGATGTCGGGGGGCGAGATGGGTGAGGGAGTCGTGTGATATAGCACCTGGAGACATGAAAGTCCCCTGGAAGGCTTTGTCATCATGTACCCTCACTCACTGCCACCATTCTCAGATCTCAGCACTCCTCACTGCCCTCGACACTTAGCTCCACGGAGTGTGGGCAGCCACGAGTGGGGGGAAGGAGAAAGCACAGTGCGGACTGAAGAGGGAAGAGGCACTCAGGGGAGGCAGGCAGCGCTGGCCAGACCTTGAGTCACGCTCTGCCCCTGAGGGGTCTGAGTCATTCTCTGTCTTAAACATGGCGAAGGAACTCTCCCATGGGAGTGGGGGCATGGCAGGGAAAGGGAAATAAGACGCCGTGTCTGTTCTGGGAGCCTGCAGCCTTCTTTCTCTCTTTCCACCACTGCCATTTTCTAAGACTTTATTGCCCTTACTCGGACCACTGACAAAGTCCCCAACTTGCCCCCTAGCTCTCCTCTCTCCCTTCTCCATCCATCCCATAATCGCTGCGAACATGGAACAACCTACCCGGAAGTAACTCCGGTCCTGTCAAGACTGCTCGAAACCCTTCCCTGGTCCCACTGCCCATTGAAGAGAATCCAGGTGGGGGGCACCTTCTTCAGTCACCTTAGACACACTCTGCTCCTGGAAAATGGAGCCTCTTCCCAGACGAGCCCCCCGATTGCCCGTGACTGTGCTTTCCTCCCATCTGCTCCTTCTGGAGGTTCATCCCTCATCTCTATCTATGAAAAATTTTCACATCCTTCAAGTTCCAGATGTGGCCCTCTCTGGGCTACGGTTTCACCTTATCTCACCCTACCCATCCTGCCCCAGACGCACACCTGCCTTGGTCTCTCTTTCCTGCTTATACCTCTCATAAGACAAGACGAGCTCCTTTGTGATGTGATTGTTTCTCAACATGTCTTATCTCCTGACTGGACAATGAGAGAGGTCACATCTTAACCCTCAGGTACTCTGACAATTCCCCAGCCATTAGGCCTCCCCCCCCCCCCCCCCCTGCTAGCAAGGTGGGCACTGAATTCATGATCAGAGAGAGGGAGAAAAGAATCCAGCAGGCAGGACCAGCACCTCCTCCCTCAGCCCTTCTCACTTTCAGTTCTCAGATCTACTACAAAACCAGCCAAACCAGTTGTTCTTCCACGCTGACCTTCTCTGCTCCCCAGGCACTCCCGGATGGGAGGGTGAGGGGAACTGTCCAGTGGTGGCCTAGAGGAAACAGAGGTGGGGACTCTGCCAGCTTCCCAGGACTCTTCCATTGGTCACCTGTCAGTTCCCAATCTTTCAAACTCAGTCTGACAGGAAAGGAGATGCTGGTGAGACACCACAAGGAGGTCAGAGCTGGGTGGTGACCACTTCGGCTCCCCTTCCTCCTTCAGAAGAGTGGGGCACAGTGTAGATGAGAGAACTTAACAAACAGATCAGCTGTGATAGGCGTGTGCAAGGTGATTGTAGCATCTCTGGGACAGAGACTTAGTGAGCCTAAGGTAGGCAGGTAGATGGTTTTCAGAGGCCCTTAACCCCTGATCCTGTCCTCCACAGGAGAGCCCTTACCTCTACACCCTGAGGAACAGTCGGCTCCTCCCAGATCAGGCTGAAGCAAGCCCCAGGGTGCTGTCCTGGGCTGTGCCAGTGGCAGCAGGAGGTGGCATTGCAGTGGGCATCGGCTTCATGATGGTGTTGAGGGCCGTAAGAGGTGGGTTGGAGGGAAATCTTCCAGTAAGCCTGAACACTATGAACTTGTAGGCCCGCCAGCCATGTGTAGGCATGCACCCTAAATTCCCCAGCCACACTCTTCAGCAGACAGCATTTGCTTTAACATTTGGTGATGTAGGGAGCCGAAGGGACAATCATGACTTCTTGGGGCATGGAGCCTACATTCCTGGAACTGGCAAATTTAAATAAAGGCCAAAGCTGTCCTGTTTTGTGGTTAACCTGCTTAAAGCTCTCGCCTTCCATCTGTTGTGTGGCGTAAGTGTGAGGGCTGGAGCCTTTTGTGTCCTATCAGCCAGAGCTGCCTAATTGGTAGCCGACCATGGCCCAGAACTGGTCCCTGTAAGGCTCCAGCTCAGTACTGGAGAAGCATATCCTAGAGAAACCAAACTCACTATTTCAAAGGTGGGGAAAACATGGGTCACCAGGTGGTAGCTGGAATTTTAGAGCTGGCTGGCCACCGTCCAATACAATCCAACACATACCTGTTGTGCACCTGTTTTATACCCTGCACAATGTAGAGTGTTGTACCTCCAAGCTGTGCATGTCACAGCCTGGCCAAGAAGATAACTCCTTCAAAAGAAAAGCTTGGTGACCGTGTGTGATTCACCAAGGCTTTGGTGAGTAAATGTGTCTGATTTCAAGACTAGGAGGAGTTCATTGGGAAAATTTCCTGGGAGAGAGCATTTTGAAATGCTGTTTAAAAAAAAAAAAAAAAAAGGATTGGGATGTGAACATTTCACATATTATCCTCAACCTGATTTTCTCAAGGTGCTAAATTTAAGAAAGACTTTCTCTTCCTACATCACACGTTGGTGAGAGAGAGAACTGGAGAGAGTCTGATAATACAGGCTGCATTCATTTAGCCCCTACTAGGGGCAAGGCCCTGAGCTGAATGAATGTCTTACACACATTATCTCTTTTATTCTGCACGAAAACCAAGGGAGGGATGATGAAAAAGTTTTGAAAATAGAAGTGGTAATTTCACAACATCGTGAATGCACTAAATGCCACTGACTTATTCACTTTAAAATGGCTAATTGTATGTCATGCGAATTTTACCTCAATAAAAAACAACAACAACAAAAAATAATCATCAACATCTTCAGTTTCTATCTGATCCCACAGCTTGAAATGACAAGGGACGTAGGTCAGAATCCCAGATATACCATTTAAATGTGTGGCCTTTGGAGCAAATCCCATCACCAGCCTGAGCCTCAGTTTCTTAGATACCTCATCTATAAAATTCAGAATACCCATTTTGCCTGCCTCACAGCACTGCTGGCAAACAAGGAATGTATTGTATAAAAATGTTCTGTAACTCTAAGACCCTGCACACATAAACTGGGTTAAGATAGGATCCAGACTGTGGGGGACGTGAAATCCAGAGGTGAGTGGGGGAACCGGGCAGTGACTGTGCATGAAGACTGCCTGTCTTCTTCTCATGCAGGTTCATCATCTTATCTCACTTTCACAAAACAGAATAGAGTCCCCAGAGGACCTTGGTCCCATCCCAATGTTCTTCGAGCTTTAATTTCTGTTTCTGTACAACGGAAACAATATACTTGCCCCCCCTTCTTCCTAGGGACCGGAAATCATAGCAACTAAATTACACGTGTCCTCAATAACTACCACATGCCAGCCTGTGCTCCTGACTTACCATTGTGTAACAACAAAGAGGATCCATTAAATCCAATAGTTCATCCCTCCACTCTTTTCCCTCAAGTTTCCATTCCAATAAGTCCCACTTCAAAGAATCACGGAAATTATAATGACAAGCTCCCTCACTTGTGGTTGGAATTTACACTACCCAAGGAATCCAGGAGCCCCCAGTCTGAAAAATTAACAACAACAACAAAAAAGTGATCCCAGGCTGGTAACCAAGAAACACTTTGCAGAAACAAAGAGAAATCCTTTCTGGAGGAACAAAAGCACAAGCCGAGCCTCCGATTCCCACCAAATAGATGCTAAAAAAAGCCAAAATTTAAAAATATGTGCAAGTACCTACTTGAACTTGGGGGTAGTATATATACATTGGCTACACACCATGTCCTTTACCTATAGAAAAATGTTCTGTCTAGTTAGGATGATGCTCACAGCCACATCGTAAACAAAGCCATCAAATCCTAAGAAAGCTATACTCTACGGTCTTCTTCATAGAGGCTTTTGAATTCAGAAGAGATCGGTGTGGATTAAACTTGGTCAAAAGCTTTCATAAAAGACATGGAACTTTAATTGAGCTCTGAAGGATGGAGAGAGAATTTGGTTAGAGGCCAAAAAGAATGGGGTTTTAGAGTCTGGAAAAATTGCATCTGAACAGATGAATACAAGCATAGTATGTATAGGGGACAATTAGAAAGCCAGAAAAAATGAGTGTGGATGAGCCAGATACAGCTGGATTCGGGGGACACTAAAGAAAGGGTAAGGAGTCAACAGAGATTATATTGTTACAATGGTTGTACTATCAGGCTGTATTTTATTTGGGACTATAAATGTTATTGGGAAAAGATTTGTACGAGGAAAAATAAAAGCAATAAAAGTTGACAGAGTGCTTATATTATGACATGCACCTTGGTGTACAATAATTAAAATTTCTACATCCCTATTATCGTCCCCTTTTCACAGAGGAGAGAACCAAGATTCAGAGAGAAGAGGTAACTGGCCAAGAGTTATACTTTCATTACACAATGGGACGTTCATCAAAATGAGTACTAGTGTCCAAGGTAGGGGAATGACCCCAAAACATAAAACACATGCTTCTAGCAGGAACTGGGCCAAATTGCAAATAAATGTGGGATAAAATAAAAATCTAAGAAGGAAGGATATTATCTTCACAAGGCTATGATTGTACCATGAGTTCCTCTGCTTCCAATTGGTCTGAAGAGCTCAGCCATCTCTAGTTAAAAAGCTATGATTTAAAAAGCTAACTAAAAAGACTAAGATTTACTTTACTAGAATATACGTGGAGTTATAGCAGCAGGCAAATCTTTTAATTGGAAAAAAATGAAGATACAATCCCTGTGAGAATCAGTGGACAGTAAATGACAGGATTAGACCCACATTTTACGTAAGTTTTTTAACGGTACTAAAGATAGATTATAAGTATGTTTAGAAAGATTAAAGATACAAGGAATTTAAAACATGAGACAAGAATAAAGCATTATTTTTTAAAATAAAGGATTTGTGAAAGAACTAAGAACCAAATAGAACTTCTAGAAATCAAATATATTGGTACTAAAGAAAATTCAACTGCAGTAAATGTGGTCAAATCAGTAGATTAGACACTTAGTAATCCAACATTTTCTGTGTATTTACTGTATACCAGGCATTGTTTTTAGCAGTAAGTCTGTACACTCATCGATTCTCATAACAGCCCAGTAACATACGTACTAATATTACCCCAATCTTACAGACAGAGAAACTAAAGCAGATTCTCTAGCTTTTCAATGGTTTGATAAGAATTCAATAAGATGAAAACAATAGTTTAAAAGACGGGTATTCAATATTTAACTCCCTTCCCATACCAGTATAAATTCCAATAGATTGTTCAAAAGCTTTATAAAACCACCATAATAATGAAAATATATTTGGCACCTTACAGTTTACAAAGCACTTTAATATATTCTCATTTGATCTTCACCACAAACTTGGAAGCAAAAGATAGTATTAAGAAAAACAACATCCAAATGTCTAACCAATGTTCTGTATACTTGAAACTAATAAAATTGAAAAGAAAAAAGAAAGAAACATCTCAAACTTGGGAAGAAGGCAGGAGAGCAACCACTTGTCCTGTAAATGTCATTGTTTAACAAGCTCATCTCAAAGATATTTACTGATCCAGAATACCATTTGACTTTGCTATTTACTATTAAATGGAGCCCAGGCACTATGAAGTTATGTTAACTAGTGAATTTCTGACGGGTAAAAAAGATAACCTCAAGGTTACAGTTTTATCACATTAACCATTTTCATATCTATAAGCAACATCATTTCAGCATTCCTTTGACATGTAAATTTGCATTCCTCAAATTCTCCTTGGAACCTGACTTCACCATCATAATGACTGCCTCATTAATTACTGAGTTAAAGTCTGACAAGTGTTCACCCTATAATATGAGAATCATGCTTTTTAACTTTTTAAAAATTAAGAATGATTTAAGTAACTAAGGAGCAAATTTTTAAAAATTATATAAAACCCAAGAGCATATTATAAAAGCCTAGTGAAAGAGAACTATTGGGAACCAACAACGCAGTAATTCCATCCCTAGGTGACAGTTCCCAAAGAAACATTTGTAAATATGTATGTCTAGGGAAGTATGTGCAAGCATATGCATGACAGTGTTGTTTATAAAAATCAATAAAACTGGAAATGATGAGATCAATGGCCATCAAGAGTGGATTAGAAAAATAACTTGTACATTAATACAACGGAGCATTTATGCATCAGAGAAAAATGAATCCCTATAACTTCATTCATCAACATGGGTGAATCTTACAATGAAAAGTTTTGCAAAGATTACATGTAACATGGCTCCATTTAAATATGGAGAGAAGCAGTGAAAGGAGTAAAGGTAATCAATGTAACAATTATCATAAAAATCAGTAAAGTTGTTACATTTGAGAGAAAGAAGGGGTTGTGATTGAGGGAGGATGCATGGAGAGCATCTAAGATACTGGATTTGCTATTTCTAAGGTACCTAGTAGTGGTTTCACAAGATTTTGCTTGATAACTATTCTTTAAGTTGAATATTGTGTATATATATCAGACTTTTTCTGTACTATTTCATCATATTAAGTTAAAAGAATGGAGGAAGATGCTTTCTTTATACGACGACCAAGCTAAATTAAATTGCTTATTTCTTGAGTGACCATTTGGAGGGAGCTCCTTGGGGCTCTGAAGCCTGAGGATATGCCCAGGAAAACCTCCACTTTCCCAGCCATCTGGAAAAGTTGTTCTCAAGGGCCACATACAAAACTTGGTAAGCGTTCATTACAAAGTCTCTGAAGCAAAATAAATATAAGTCAAAGTTGATCTGGGCAAAGAAACAGAGCCCCCCACTTCAGGGCAGCCCTCAGACCCAGTCTCCTGGGAGCAGGCCGATTTGGGCCCCACTCCTTAGCTACAAGGCATACATGGGTGCTACAGCAAGAGCTCAGTAGGCTTCAGTCAAAGGAGGCCACTCAAGTGTGGACCCTCGTATCTCTATGTGATGTCCATAAAACTTGTCACTATAAGTTTGTTCCACTATTTTGGCACGTGGCACTGTGACATATCAAGGAAATATGTGTCCTCCTGGAGAGGCCCCAGAGTCCACCTCTATTGGCCCTCGCTGCACCATCCAGCAACAAGCAAGCTGTCCTCAGGAGCCTTCTGCACAATGCTGAAGGCAGAGGCACAGAAGAGGGAATGAGGAGGAGGAGGGGAAATGGAGGAGCCCCTAAATATTTCCACATGGATGGTGGGCAGTCATTTGAATTTCATTGTGTGATCAGTTAAAGTCTTAAGAACAATCAAGCTCAGTGATTGGAGAATCCACACTGACCAGGGAGGAGGAGAGCTGGGGAAGAGAAAGAAGCAAAAGGAGAGCCTATTCCTGAACTATTAGGAATGACCCTATTTCTTCAACTGTAGTAGCACACGGATAACGTCTACCATAAAAGGCTGTTAGCGGATTGAATGAGAACACGGATGAAAGGGTCTGGCAGAGGCGGTGCTTGATAAATGGGAGCTGCGATGATTCTCATCTCTTGTATGCAACCTGGGCTGAAAGTGTGTCCATGAATCCCGCTATCCCCTCCCTCTGCAGTGTATTGCCTACTCTGGTTCTCCATACATTTGAACCTAAGCCTAGAATTAAAGTATTGGCCTTCTAGCAAAGGCTCAGCCTCACGCTTGTACCTAAGGGGAGGGCCCTCCCTTGAATGGAACAACTGAGGCAGCAGCCCTGAGTCCCACACTCAAAGGTGAACAGGGAGGCTACAGGGCATGCCTCTAACTTTCCTTTCTGAACAGTATTAAATTCAATTTTGAATTGTCTGTCTTTACTGATGTCCCAAAGAACCATGAAAGAGGTTGATGATGTAGGCTCCTTTCAAGTTCTCTAAGTTTACGGTAGGCCGTAAACTTAGCCCCCAAATCACCAGAGAGGCAGCTGCTTTCTCTGCCCACTCTGCCAGGGGATGCTGATATAACAAAGTCTGGTTTTAGATTTTTATTTCTAAACTTGATTTCAAAGGTTGAAATGGGCCTGGGGTCCACTGCAGCTGCAGCCAGGATAAGTTTTCCAAGCCAGCCCTCCAGAGGACCACTCCATCCTGGCCTAGACACGGGACTGGCTATACTATTTGCAGGGTCCAGGGCAAAATTAAAATACATGGCCCTTTGTTGAAAAATTAAGAATTTTAAGACAATGACAGCAGAGCATTAAACCGAGCATAGCGCCTTTCTGAGTGTGGAGTGCTGTGTGACCCACAGGTCACACATCCACAAACCTGGCCCTGCCTAGGCCATTTGGTGCTCTGCACTCTCAAAAGCCAGACAGATAGGCTATTACTGCACCCTTGTCCCCATAAATTATGTATGGCTGTTGGGGGAGGAAAGGAGGCGGCCTAGGGGTGTGACCCTCCCCCCAGAAAGGAAGGTACCCCAGGTTCTGTGGCAGAGCCTAGGATGCCCTACCCAAAGGGAGGCCCACAGGGCAGCTTGGTTTTTTCCACTTACTGGAAAAATAGCTCAGAACATATCCTGCGGCCAGCAGATCGATGATAACGTCATTATATATGGAGATTCAATTTCCACCTTTCTTTTCCACTTCTATTTGTGTAACTCATTTTATCCAGCAGGGGACATGAACAGGATCACTTTGGGTCTGAAAATCCCCTGGGGAGACAAGGAAACATAAGCAGTTTCGAGAATTGTGCCCAAGGCAGCCCTCCGCCTCATAGGTGGCACAAGTACCTGTGAAACCAGCCCAGGTATTGGTGTATCTTATAAGGCTACTGTGAGAATGCAGGCAGGGCCTGGGCGTAAAGCACAGAGCAGAGGCTGGCACAGAGCACAGCCTGGCACAGAGCGGACACTCAAAACATTTATCTACCATTAGCATTACTCAGATGAGGCTTCTCAGTTTTCATATTTTATTTGATTACTTCTGTTGCTCTGCCAAATGCTTATTTGTTATTCGGTCTTTTTTTTTTTTGAGTTGGTATTTATATCATTGCTATGACAGAAACTCTTTGACCAATAAGTGTCTTCATTCAGCCAGCCAGCCAGTCAGCCAGCTTACAGAGCTGAGCCTCATTATCATGTATCCTGTGTGAGCCACCAGGAAACATTGATGAGGAGCACACAAGTCACCTCCAAAGGCTTTTCAGTCTGCCGTAACAATCATCATGCTTTTATGATTCTGTACCTACATCAGCAAACATTAGCACATAGATCCCAACATATTCATTCATAAATTGTGTGACTGTACTAATATATAAATCACGAGACATTCACAAAAATAGATGTTTTTATAGAAGATAACGCTGAAATAAAGTTTTGCTCTTATTAAAATAGTAATGATATTTTGGATGAGGAGAGCATTTTAATTGAATGTCTTTCACTACTTTTTAAAATCTTGATTTAAAGCTTTGTATCGCAACTATTTATGGATTTGGTTTCAGGTTAATTTTGTTTCTACACTTACTTCCAAAGACTGTCATAGCTCAAAAAAAAAAAAAAAAAAAAAAAGAAAAGAGACTTCGAAAACATGGGTAGCTCCAAACAGAAGAGATACCATGTCGATTGTGCTAACTAAATCACAATTGTCATTCAGTTATACAAAGATTTTTGTTGAAATGTTCCTAGTAAAATACCCTTCTCCCTGACTGAACTTTTTATTTTTAAGCAAACTAATTAGAAGATGTCCCATTTTTCACAAGTGGGTTCACACCCCACTGATACTATCCTTTTGAAAATTTAAAACTAGGTTTTAAAATTTACTTAGTTTTTCTAATTTACAGATATGAAAGTTTTCATAGATGAAACTCATCGTCAGCTGTAGAATCAAATAACAGTAGCAAACATCTGTTTTCAAAATCAGCTCCTTCCCCAACCTTTGTTTTTAAAATGCACCTTCACATACTACGCTACACAAGTTATTTTCAAAAAGCTATTACTTTTCCTTTTCCATGAACTAAAGTTTTTTTTCCTAAAATATTTACTAAGTGACATGTAACTGACAACCAGTTGTCATTCTAGAAAAGGTCAGCAAGTTTGAAATTGTTGCCGATTTTAAAAAATGCATAATTCATCTTCAAGCTGGATGGCTCTTATAAGCACATTGCCAAAATACTTTCACAGTTAATCCCCATCCATCTCATTACAAAATGTTGCAAGGATTCTATTCTACTTAAAAGTCTTGTTTTATAACAACTACTACATTGATGATATCTTATCACATTTTGTACACTCCTGGCTTTGTTGCAATAGCTCGCCAACAAATATGGCGAAAGAATTTCATTGAGTGCTAGATTTGTATTCTTACTAAAGAATCTTTTTGAGTCCTCTACTAGCAAGGACACTTGCCACAGATTTTCCAAAGCATTGTTTTTATTAAAGAAGCAATTTTCTTCTGAGAATATATCTTTATTAGTACATTTTTCTTTTAATGGTACACACATACAAGAACTATATATTTCATAATTGAAACAATCCAACAAATACCATAGACTAAAATACGCTGGGGTATTTATGTATATTTTATCCAGATGCCCAACACTACATAACTTATTCAAACACTTAGCAATGTTTTCTTTGCATCTTTGAATGGCTCACCATATGTACTTAGAGAGGGGCTTTTTACTAGGGAGGAGTGCATATAAATCCATATTCAATATAGACTTCTTGATCATTTTAATGTTTTGTCTTGTCAGATCTCATTCGAGCATCGTTGTTTTTATTTCATGATGTGGCTACGAGGAGCCCTTTACTGTCAGCTCTGCCATTTTTCTTGTTGCTTTAATTTGTTTGGTAGCTTGTTGTCAGATTTCAATTCTGATTCTATTACTTGCTAACTCTGTGACTTTGGAAGACAGTCATCACACCATGTTGAAAGGGAATGACTGAGCAAAAGGCCACTTCCAACCCCTGTGCTGGGTCTACTCTGCCACTCTTGGGAAACCACCCTTACAGTGACATGTGACACTTGAGTGAGAGTGCCAGAGTCAATCCATGAATATTAGGAAGTCTAATGTCTTCCTTCTTTTTAGGTTAAAAATTGCATATAAGTAGAAAACTTAATATTTTCTTCCCATATTCTAATGGATCGTCCTATATACTTCGCTTTGGAGATGTGTCCTCAACTGAAATGTATTATGTCCCAGGGAATAATTTGTCAAAGCCCCACAATTATCACTACACCCCATCATTCTAACACTCTTGCAATCCAACATACTTTCCTAAGTGAGAAATAGTCTGGCGTTAAAGCTGGCCACTGGACTCCTGAATGGGGCATGACCGTGGAGTGTCCCATGAGGAAGTGTTGCATCGTCTGTCATAGTTAGTGGACAGGAACAATTGAGAACTACTAGGCTAGATGGAGAAACGATCATGGAAACAAATGCAGTGAATGTTATAATAAACCTGCATGAGAACCTGCATGAGACAGAATGAGGAGAAATTGAGGAAGACTTCACAGTAGAGGTGAAGAGACCTCTGAGGGTGTGTTAAAAGACTGGAATTTCAATAGGAGGGAGCAAGGGCAACCAGGGTAGAGGTTTAGGTATCTAGACAGAGTTATGAAATAAATGGCAAAATGTTTGGGAAACGTGGAGATATTCAGAGTTGATCAGAAGAAACGGGAAGTGAAATTGGTTTCCATTAAGGAACTAAGATATGCCCTCTTTACAGTAACTTGGTGCAGTGTTTTCTTCGAAGACAATGGGAGATATTTTTTAAATTTCCTGGTGAGTAATGAGTCTTAGTACTTGAGTCTGGGAATTGTGAAGACACTTGGAAGCCATGCTGAGGAGTTTGACTCAGTCCAGGATGCATTTGACAATATCTTATAGAAAGTAGGGAAGGAATTTTAAAATTAAAGGCATGACATGATCGGATGCCTGCTACAGCATTCTTGATATACTCAAATATAGTCTAAGTTCCACTGACATCAGAATCACTTCGTTTGTTAAAAATGCAGATCTTCGGAATCAGAATTTCCAGAGATGCGTACAGACAGCAACTTGTATTTCAACAAACTCTCTAGTTAATTTTTTTCTCCTGCGTTGATCTATCACCCCACTGCCTAGTCTCACCCCAAATGATTCAGGCACACATTAAAAAATTGAAAACAAGTACATCATTGGTTTTATGAAATGACCGTGTGATCAGTTTGTGAGGCAGAATGTGTCAGCAAGTTATTATGTCTCTATCTGAGCATTCCTGATAGTTACCTAAACTATTCTTAGTTTCTGTGTTCATTTCTTTTTCAACTTTAAGTCTACTATTAAGGGGTCTAGTTCTTCCCCACTCTCAAATTTCTGTCCCTCTCCTTATCCTTTACCTAGTTCCCAAGGTTTGAATAATCATGTGGTCAAGGTGAGCTGCTTTTCCTGAGAACATTTTGATTCTCACAACCACCTCAAGAAGAAGGTATTATTATTCTCATTTTTAAAATGAGACTGAAAGCTGGACTCTAAGATCAGATGACTTATCTGAGGTTATGAAGTCAGCAAGTAAGAGAGGGAGAATTTGAAATCTGCCTGACTTCAGAACCTGTACCCTTGAAAAGACTAACAACAAATATTGGCAACGACGTGGAAAAACTGAAACGCCATACGCTGCAGATGGGCATGCGAAATGGTACGCCCACCTTCTAAAAGAGTTTGAACATTTCTTTTAAACGTACCCTTATCATAGGACCCAGCCAATACATTCCTGTATTTGCCCAAAAGAAGTGAAACATACATCTACACAAAGTTACAAAAATTGATAGTTTTATTCATATAGTCCTACCCTGGAAACCACCAAACTGTTCAACAAGAGGTGAATGGGATAAACAAATTACAGTATATCCGTATGATGGAATACTACTCAGCAATGAGACAGAATGAACGACTGACTTTCACAACATGGCTGGATCTCAAACACAATTACAGAAGCCAAATGTCAAAGAGTATATATTCTGTGATTCCAATGTTGTGAAATTCTCAAAAAGGTAAAACAGATCTGTGGTGACAGAAAGCAGGTAAGTGGATTCCCTGGTTTGGGGTGGGGGTAATGAGTACGAAAAGGCATAAAAGAGGAAACTGCTGGGTGATGGGACTATTTATATCTTGATATCAGTAGAGTCACACTTGTCAAAACTCATTGAATTGCACATTGAAAATGCGTACACTGTTATACCTCAATAAAATAGATTAAAAAACAACAACAACAACAACTTGTGCTCTGGTCACTAAACCACACTGCCTATTTCCCTAGCTCTGCCCTAAATCACACCCCCCCACCCACAGGCCAAGTGAATACTGCGATGTGTTGTGGCATCTACAATGAAGGCCCAAAAGGCTGCACAGCTTCCCCTGATAATCTTGCACCAAAAAAATCACACTAGTTGGGGCGCAAGTTTATCCTTTCATTGGGCTCTAAATGTAGTTTAGCCTGAGACCCCACCCATCAGGCACTGCCTTTGCTTTTTTTGTTATCTGTGCCAAGGAACTGAAAGGCAGAGTCCTCTGCAAACTGCTCCAAACTAGGCTGGAAGGGCAGTCACCTTGGAGAGATGTGCTACCTCCCCTTTCCCCAGCTCCCACTTTCCAGTGGGAGGGCAAGCCAGGCACAATGGCAAAGCTGCTGCTTATCCTAGCCTCCTCCTCAGCACCTCCTAGATTGGGGCGGGGCGTCTGGAAGACAGGAAGAGGGCATCCCTCCGGTCCTTGGAACCATCAGATTCAATTTCAGGCAGCGCCTTCTCCTTGGCTCCTTTTCTGACATCTCCCTACTAGGACCACTGTGCTCCCTTTCCAGCCTCTGAATTCATTTATTACTATGACCGCACATGAACAGCTTATACTGCATATATTCTTGTTCATTACTTGCTTTATGTGTCTTTCCTAATGTCTCTGAGAGAACAACAGAGCACCATTGCTGTTCTCACAAGGCAATGGTGCTCTATTGATAGACCGATTAAGGCATCTGAATTAGAAAAGAGGAAGCAAAATTGTCTCTATTTTGTTTTTTTTACCAAAAAAACACAAAAAATAAAAAACAAAAAACCTGTTAGAATAAACAAATTCGGTAAATTTGCAGGATCGAAAATCAATATACAAAATTGGATGCATTTCTATATGCCTAAAAAAAACTATCAAAGACATTAAGAATATAATCTCATGTACGAGTAGCATCAAAAAAATACTTATGAATAAATTTATCCAAAGAGGTAAAAGTTCTATATACTGCAAACTATAAGACATTGGTAAAATAGATGACACAAATGAAGAAATATTCCATGCTCAGATACTGAAAATATTAAAATGTTCATACTACCCAAAATGGTCTACAGATCCCATGCAAGTCCTATCAAAATTCCAATGGTATTTTTCACAGAAACAGAAAAAAATTCTATAATTTACATGCAACCACAAAAGATTCCAAATAGCCAAAGCAAATTTGAGGAAGAACAAAGCTGGAAGCATCATATTTCCTGAATTCAAACTACATTACAAAGCACTAGTAATCAAAACAGTATTGTATTGGCAGAAAACAGATCTACAGAACAATGGACAGAATAGAGAGCCTAGAAATTAACCCATGTATATACGGTCAATTAATTTACAACAAGGAAGCAAGAATATGCAATGGGGAAAAAATAGTCTTTTAAATGTCATTGGGAAAACTGGATAGCTACATGCAGAAGAATAAAACTAACACCCCATCTTACACCATATGCAATAAATCAATTCAAAATGAATTAACTCTATCAATCCAAAGACTTGAGTATAAGGCCTGAAACTATAAAACTCCCAGAAGAAAATATAGAGGGTTAACTCCTTGACATTGGCCTTGGTAATAATTTTTTGGATTTGACAACAAAAGCGAAGGCAACAAAAGCAAAAATAATGAAGTGAGACTACATCAAGCTAAAAAGCTCCTGCACAGCAAAGAAAACCATTAACGAAATGAAAAGGCAAGCTATGGAATGGGAGAAAATATTTTCAAACCACAAATTTAATAAGGTAAATATTCAAAGTATGTAAGAAACGGATGCTATTCAATAGCAGGAAAACAAATAACCCAATTAAAAAATGGGTAAAGGACCTGAATAGACATTTTCCCCAAAGAAAATATAGGAATGGACAACAGGTACAAGATGCTCAACATTACTAATTGTCAGAGAAATGCAAATCAAAAGCATGAAGAGATATTACTTTATACGTATTAGAATGGCTATTATAAAAAAGACATTAGATAATAAATGCTGGTGAGGATGTGCACTGTTGGTAAGAATGTAAATTGATACAATCACTATGGAAAACAGTATGGAGGTTCCTCAAGGAAGCAAAAATAGAACTACCATATGATCCAGCAATCTCACTTCTGGGTATATATACAAGAGAGACAAAATCATAATCTCAAAGAGATAGCTGCACTTCCATGTTCCATGTGACATTATTCACAATGGCCATCAAATGAATGGATCAAGAATACACACACAATGGAATATTATTCAGCCTTGAACAGAAAATCCTGTCATTTTTGACAACATGGAGGAACTCGGAGGGCATTATGCTAAGTAAAATAAGCTAGACAGAGAAAGACGTACTGGATGGTATCACATACATAGAATTAAAAAAAAAATTTTTTTTAATGTCACATTCATAGGAACAGAGTAGAAAAGTGGTTGTGGAGGGGCTGAGGGTGGAAGAAACAATTAGAATTTGGTAAAAGGGTACAAACTTTCAGCTATAAAATGAATAAGGTCTGAAGATTTAATGTATAACGTGGTGACTATAGTTGATAACACGACTGTATAATTGAAATTTGCTAAGAGATTAGAATCTAAATGTTCTCACTGTCCTGACCCCCCAAAACAGTAAATATTTGAGGTAATGGACGTGTTAATTAACTTCATGTGAAGAATCCTTTCACAATGTGTACGTACATCCAATCGTTCCATTGCACACTTCAAATACTTTACAATTTCATTTGTGAATTATACCTCAATAAATGTGGGAGTAGGGGGAATGCTATAACCATACATCAATCTACTGCTCCCATTGACAGCTCCTCATTTAGTTTCCCATACACTGAGTGGTTTACATGTGTTTTATGCCTACGAGATCTCAAAGGAAATACAAGGAATTACAAAATATCTCACCAGATAGCTTAAGATTTCCTTTGTTTCTTTCCTGGAACAATCACCAGAATTTTATTGACATAAACTAAATGTAGGCCCTTTTTGCCCTTTGTCAACTGAGGATCTATTCCTAAGTCTTTTTATCCAGCAACCACTGAAAATAGCCGAGTAGAGCAGAGACCTGCCCAGCTTTAACCCTGGCAATGAATGAGTCCACTCATGTAACCCACACATAACAGGCACAGATGAAGAAAGAAAGTGCTAAGCCAGTGATTCTGCCATGGCCCTAGTTGGGATCTGGAATGCCTTGATGTCTTGAATGTACTGTGGCTTTGGTCCTAGTGTATAGAGTCCCAGTCCTGGCCAGATTAGGCAAGATACATATCCAGAGCAAAGGCAAATTGGAGTTGAGAAGAGACACCAAAGGCTAGAGAAGCTTGACCGACATGACAATGGCACCAGTGAGTAGGGAAGCTGCAGACAGGCAAGGTGTCCAGAGCTAAAGAGATGAAGGACAGGGCAGAAACCAAGGGGAGCCATGAGGAGATACTTGGGAATAGAGGTTTAAGCAAGATGTGCATGAGTGATAAACACATGGACGGAGAAACCTTGAAGGGCCAGGCTTATTCTGCTTCCCAGGGGAGTTCTATCAAAACTGTCCTTTCTTAACAAAATGATGACATGTCAGGAGGGGCTAGCGTTGCCAGATAACACACAGGATATCTAGTTAAATTTGAGCTTTAGATAAATGAACAATATTTTAGTATAAGTATGTCCTATGCCATATTTGGGATATATTTTTAGTAAAAAAAATGTTCATTGCTTATCTGAAATTCACATTTAACTGGTCATCCTGCCATCCTAAATCTATCAACCTTAAGAGCAGATCATGAAATTTCCTCACCAAAGAAATGTTTGTGTAAGAATCGCACCCTGACAGAAAGCTCATACCCAAACAGTGAGATGTGGGTGTAGACAGTGAAAATAGGAAGGATCAAGGATTTGAGGAGAGTAAGCAGGAGCATTAGGAAATGAGAGAGAGAGAGAGAGAGAAAGAGAGGTGGGAAAAGAAAGAAAATAAAGTGAGATTAAAGTTGCAGAAAAGTTTAAGTGATGCCAACTTCACAGACTATCAAATTACTTACAGAGGGAACAGTAAGCCCAGGCTTAAACTCTTAAGAGGACACTCTCGCACAGAGAAGAGGGAGCCAGCAAAATGAGTGAGGTCAAGCAGGACAACTGGGGATGAAGAAGAGAAGGGTAGCTTGCTGGCTGTGTCATCCTAAACAAGTTATTCAGCCTTTTAGAGTCTCATTTTCTCAGATATAAAATGGAGATTAAAAACAGGGTTTTATACCCTAACTCTTGTACGTATACCACTGTAGATTTGCTTCACCACTTCCAATATTTCATATAAATGGAATTGTAGAGTATGGACTCTTTAATGTCTGGCTTCTTTAAAGTTGTTTTTGTTTGTTTGTTTGTTTTTCATTCATACATGTGTTTTGTTTTCATTGTGTTCTTTTTCATTACTAAGTGGTACTCTATTGTATGCCTATACCATCATTTATTTATCCCATTTCCCTGTTGGACACTTCAGTAGTTTCCAGTTTGGGACTATTGTGAACAAAACTGTTATCAATATTGTATACAGGTCTTTGTGTATGTCTGTGTTTCCTTTCTATTGGGTAAATACCTAGGAATGAAATGGCTGGGTCATATGTTAAGGGTAAATTTAACTTCAGGAGAAACTGCCAAGTTGCTTTCCAACGTGGTTTTACCATTTTGTAAGCCCATCATTAGTGTAGGAGAGTTCTATTTTCTCCACATCCTCACCAACAATTATTATTAGTCTTTTTAATTTCAAGAGCACGGGTTTTGAAGTCAGACTTCAAATTTTAGTTCTGTCACTTGCTAACCTCATAACATTAGATAAGTTACCTAATATTATTGAGTTTACTTTCCTTGTTTTTAAAATGAGAATATTTATACAATGGAGCTTTATGTAATAAGTGAAAATTAAAACTGTTCAATCGTTTAGCATATCTAATTACATCTGTTATGTTTATTCAGTTATCCCCATTTTTGAAGACTAATTTGTCCAAAGTTCTAATTTAAGAATGCTATCAACTTGAATATAAGACCGGAATCAATAAAATACATAGAAGAAAACATAGGAACTAAACTCAAGGACCTTGGACTTAAAGAGAATTTTATGAATTTGACCTCAAAAGCAAGGGAAGTAAAAGCAAAAAATAAATGAATGGGACTACATCAAACTAAAAAGCTTCTGCTCAGCAAAAGAAATCATCAACAAGGTAAAGAGACAACCATCCAAATGGGAAAATATATTTGCAAGCAACGCCTCTGATAAGGGCCTAATATCTAAAATGTACAAAGAACTCATATGACTCAATAACACCAAAAAAAACCAAACGATCCAATCAAAAAATGGGCAGAGAACTTGAACAGACACTTCTCCCTAGAGGACAAATGGCCAACAAATATATGAAAAGATGCTCAACATCACTAGCTATTAGGAAATGCAAATCAAAACCACAATGAGATACCATCTCACAACTGTTAGAATAGCTATAATCAACAGGACAAGTAATAACAAATGTTGGAGAGGATGTGGAGAAAAAGGAACCCTCATACACTGCTGGTGGGACTGCAAATTGGTACAGCCACTATGGAACACAGTATGGAGTTTCCTCAAAAAAAAAAAAAAAACAAGAATTGATCTACCATATGATCCAGCAACCCCTTTACTGGGTATTTACCCCAAAGACTTGAAAACCCATATCCAAAAACATATCTATCTGCACACTGACATTCATAGTAGCATTATTCACAGTGGCCAGGACATGGAAGCAACCAAAGTTTCCTATACTTAGGTTGCTATAATAGATGATTGGCTAAAGAAGCTGTGGTACATGCATACGATGGAATATTACTCAGCCATAAGAAGAGATGAAATATTGCCATTTGCAACAGCATAGATGGATCTCGAGATAATCATCCTAAGTGAAATATGCCAGACAGAAAAAGTTGAAAATCACATGATATCACTTATATGTGGGATATAAACCTAAAAGCAACAAATGAACAGGACAAACAGACAGACACATGGACTATAGACAAGTGGTTACCAGAGGGTAGGAGGTGGAGGAAGAAGGGAGAGGTAGACGGAGTAAAGGGAGTCAAATATAGGGGAGTAGGGATAGGGCGAAGTGGGTAACAGAGATCAAATATATGGTAGCTGAAGGAAATTGGACTTTGGGTGGTAAACACACAATAGAATATATAGATGTGAAATTATAATGTATATCTGAAAATTATATAATTGTATTAACCAATGTTACCCCAATAAACTTAATAAAAAAAACCCTATCAAAATGTCTTTGTATAAAAATTACCTGAAATCAGGTACGGCCTGATACCCATGGGTGGCCAGGATCAGGTAGGGCCATTAGTTCTGACAGGACACCCACCCTCAGATGGAGAGGCGAGGAACTTACTCTCCAGATGAGGGTGTTTACACTCACCTAGAGCTTTCTTTCCAACACTAGATAATGAGGAAATTATGAGACTTAAAGTCATTAGCAAATTTTTTAAACCTTCTGAGCCACACTATTTTCATATGTAAATTGGCCCTAATGATACTTACTCTTTAGAATTATTGTTGAAGATGAACACTTAGCAAACTAATATGCAAATGTAGCTTTACTTTCACCAGAGAGGGGAAAAAAGTACGTGCCTAGATAGGGACCTTCTTAAAACTAATCGAATGGTAAATACAAGTCCTTCTTTTCAACTTTCCTGGGCATGTTAAAGGTCATGGGTTTCAGTTTACTACAGGAGGGCCCATCATCCCGTTATCCCTAATTGGCATAGGAGAGAGGGAAACAGACCATCAGAGGCCAGGTAGAGGCTGACTTCTGGCGATTGATTCAGTAGAGCTGAGGTGAGTTCCAGGAATCTCCATGTAACCAAGCTTCCCATCTGATTCTGATACACAGGTTCAATAACTATAGAGCAATTGTTTTCAAAATGTGGTCCTCTGACCAACAGCATCAGCATAACAAGAAATCATAATAGAAATGCAAACTCTCAGGTTCCATCCCAGACCTATTCAATCAGAAATTCGGGGGCCAAATAATCTGTTTTTTAGAAAACCCTCCCTGTAATTTCTAATAAACATCCAAGTTGGAGAACCACTATAGTAGACTAATAACCATTAATGACTTCCCAGTACAGGAGGACTGAGGCCAGAGTAGGAGAAATAAGAAACAGGAAAAAAAAAAAAAAATCAGGGCGTTGCCAGATCTAGCCCAGATGGCTGTGGTCACACCAGGACAATGACTGATCCCAGGGGACAATAGTTTGGCACACCAGTTGGAACAGACTGCCGACCCCAGTGTACAAGACCCCGAACACTGACCCAGAGTCTGGGTTTTAAGAACCCAGACCCAGATTCTGGAGAATTGATTTTCAAGGACTCAAGTCTGGCAGCAGATTCGGGGGGTGGGGGTGAAGGTGGGGGGAAGTAAGAGACCAAGAATGGAGCCTGACACTAACTCAGGTGGCAGAGAGCAGAGGCTGTTTTTAGACTTCCTGTCCAAGATAGAGCTAAGTGTAAGTGTTTAGGTTGGTCTGAATCCACGAGAGAAGGCAAGCAGGCCAGTGTGCTGGAGTGGGAGAACCAGGAGGTAGAGAGCAAGGCAGTCTCTGGCAGACGAGTTTTGTGGAGCTATTTCCTAAGCTGACCTTCTACAGAACACTGTTCCATACCATGCCTCTGGGTGGGGGGAAGGGAGGCTCTCTGCTCAACAAAGACTAGAAATCCTGAATCAGATGAAGTTAAACTGGTTCCTTTATTTAAGAGAGTTTTAAAATGTCATAGGAAAAAAGACTGGAAGGAAACATGCCAAATTCGAGATGAAAGGGTAGGCTAATCTTAAAGTCGCAATGCCATTTTGTTCAGGTTTCTCTTTTTCCAGCACACTCAGGATGAGAGAAAAGGCCAGGGCCCAGGTGTGGGAAGAGAAAGTGTCCCAGGTGTGGCCTTTGGCCCAGCTGAGGGAAGGATAGACTGAGTTTCCTAAACCATGCTCCAGGATGTGTTAACGTGTGCAAAGGCAACAACAACAACAACAAAAAAAAGGAGGGGTAGTCAAAAAAGTCTGAAAAACTTCAATAGCTCGCACCTGAAAATTCACATGGCACATTTGCATATTAGAAGTGCCGAGAACCCCTGAAATAAAGGAACCAGTTTAACTTCATCTGATCCAGGATTTCTAGTCTTTGTTGAGCAGAGAGCCTCCCTTCCCCCCACCCAGAGGCATGGTGTGGAACAGTGTTCTGTAGAAGGTCAGCTTAGGAAATAGCTCCACAAAACTCGTCTGCCAGGGACTGCCTTGCTCTCTACCTCCTGGTTCTCCCACTCCAGCACACTGGCCTGCTTGCCTTCTCTCGTGGATTCAGACCAACCTAAACACTTAGCTCTATCTTGGACAGGAAGTCTAAAAACAGCCTCTGCTCTCTGCCACCTGAGTTAGTGTCAGGCTCCATTCTTGGTCTCTTACTTCCCCCGACTCCCACCCTCACCCCCACCCCCCGAATCTGCTGCCAGACTTGAGTCCTTGAAAATCAATTCTCCAGAATCTGGGTCTGGGTTCTTAAAACCCAGACTCTGGGCCTGACATGCCTCCTGCCCCTGGCTCTTCCGGACCTGAGCCTGGCCTGCCGTTCCCTGAATCATCTCTCTGGGCGAGACCTAGGACCTGCTGGCTTCCAGTACCTGTGCCCCTCCCTCCAGAAGCATTCTTGCCCCTCCCCTGGGTGTTCCATGTCCTGTTCTCACTCAGACGCCGATCTAGCTCTCAGAGCACTTGTTGGTTAATTTTTAGAAATTTTTCTAAAGAGTTGCATTTTTTGGTAATAAAAATGACAATTGCTGGTAATAAATCTGCCAGGGCTTGGACAGAGTGCCTTTCCTGAAGTTTCTGCTGGACAGTGACACTGTGCTCAGGGCAGGGGACTACTGCAGTGTGCGCATATGAATAAAGAGAGCACCTAAATTGGGGCCAGACAATATACTTTCTGGACCTAGATCTGTGACCTTGAGCAAGTGCCCTGACCTCTTTGAGCCTGTTTTCTCATCTATAAAATAATAACACCTGTCCTGCTTACCTGAAAAGGAGGTATAAGGATTAAGGAAATAAAATACTATGGGCTCTTTGAAAGTGTGCATTGCTATAACAATGTAAGGCATTATTATCTGTATTTTATGACTTGGCGTCTTTCTGCCCACATCACAGGCTCAGGATAAAGTGAGGGGAGGGGTAGCTTTTTTTTTTAAAATCTTTCAAAGGTTGACTCTACAGACTTGAGTCATGAAATGACAGTGAATCACTGGCCACTCCCCACATCCATACACTGAATAAGAGTTTGAGTGAAGTGACCCATTCGGCCTGCTGCTTTGACACAGAAGCGTGGCCATAAACCCCGTGGGGTTGGCCTCTAGACCCAGGGAGATTCGAGTTCCCTCTGTTCAGATAAGAACTGTACCTAAGGTAGGATGAATCTGCACCTCTCCATAGCCAGCCCTCCCTGCCAGGGTAAAAGCCACAGAACTATTGCTGAGACAGAGGGGAAGAGGGATGTAGGTCGTCTTGGAGGAGACACTGACCCACTGAGTGACAACGGTTGTTCTGGAATCAGATGACACTTAGTCCGAGCCTTGCCCCTTACTAACACTGATACCTCAGAACTAGAACTTAGTTTCTCTGGACCTCATACTTCTAAATAGAGATGACGGTGCTTACACCATAGGTTGATGTGACGGCACTGTAGAAATTACTGAAGCTCTGTGTGATTGCTAGCTGGAGGTGGCGGAGGTGGAGATGAAGGTGACGCCATGATGCTGATGGTGGTGAGGTGGCAGCAGAAGTGGTAGAGGCAGGTAGTAAAATGTGGTCGGAGATGAAGATGATGGTAGGAGGTGATGGTCGTGGTGTAGAGCTGAATTGGATTCCTGAGAGTAAGTTGGATCTGTCCAAAATCACCAGAAGAAATGTCTAAGCTCGAAAGAGAACCTTTAACCTCAATGGGCCTGGACCACAGCAAAGATCCCTAACAAAATGGCCCTTGACCTTACCTACCCATGGGATCCTAGCGACCATCTTTCTGGAGTCTAAGGCGGCTTTGGTCAGAAGGATGCTCAGTAAAGCTACAGAGCACAAACCTCCCTGTTATAGGCATCTCCCAGGGTGCCAGCAGAGGGAGGAGCAGAAATGCTTACTTTTTCTTCCTGTCTGGACCTGGATTACTGTGCAACACAGCTCAGCAGGCTGGAGACAAGGCTGGTAGCAAAATTCTTTTTAACTTCCAACCTACAGCTTCCAATTTCTGGTGAATTAGTCTTCAGGCTTTTTACCAAGCATTCAGTGAGGCTCATACGGAATGCATGCCTTCTGACCTTAGAGGGGTGCCAGGTCAAGTCTGTAGATGATAACGGGCCAGTTCTCGGGAAAGATAGACTCTGCTGTTCAACGTGGCCCAAGGCCTAGCATCATCAAGGAGCTTTTAGAAATGCAGAGTTCCAGTCCTCACCCCTGACCTAGAGAATCAGAATCTGCATTTTGCATTTTTAGAAGGTTCTTGGGAGATTGATGTGCACTTGGGGTGCGGGGAGAGGGGGAAGGTTGTCAGCAGGGCCACATTCCTTTTGGAGGCTCTAGAGAGAGAATCCATTTCCTGACCTTTTCCAGCTTGTAAAGGTCACCTGTGTTCCTTGGATCTGGACCCTTTGCACTATCTTCAAAGACAGAGTATAACATTCAAAATAAAATTAAGAGGCACTAATACAGTGAGCTGTGTCTGGGCTTATAGTCCTTGGTCTCTGATGTTGTTTTTCAAAGTACTAAATTAAGTATTCATTCCTATTCATTCGACAGACATTTACTATGCACCTACCTTGTGCCAAGCATTGTTCTAGATCCTGGAGATAGGGCAGTAAACCACACCAGCCCAGTCTAGGTCCTGAAAGAGCTTTTAGTGAAGTCTTCTAAAGGAATGAAAACGGCCATAGTCATGGCCAGCCTTCCTGGGCAGATACCTCTAATGTAGGGAGGGGGCAAGAAAATGAAAAATGTTAAATCAAGCTACGTTTAGAGACTGCAATATGCTGATCAGCCCTGCAGCCAGGCCAGGAGGACACCTGCAGAACAAAGATTTCTGCTGGGATCGCTAACAACCCATTCCCCACACCTGTGAAAGGGAAACAGGAAAAACAAGAGTCTTTAAGTGGCTGCCCTACACAAAATCATTCATCCCCTGCAGCTAAAATCATGGGGAACCTATGGATTAAAGGCTGGAAATTGCCAGCCGGCCTTTCACTCTACATATTTCTACCTTTACACCTTACATACTCTCCCCAGTTCCTCACTGTATGTCCATAGCAAAGGAAATGAGTTAAAGTCTTTTAAACTATGTCACAAGAACTAAAAAATGATACATCAACTGAATCCCCCGAATACTCAGTCCCTCTCACCGTCCTTCTATTTTTCTCTAGGTACTCTTTACTGTCTCTTTAAATGTCCTCGTTAGCTGCTCTCGCTCTCTGCCTGAGAGACCGCACTCTGTCTGTGGAGTGTTACCCCTTTTCTAATAAACTTTCCTTTTGACTAACTTTGGCGTGTGCATCGAATTCTTTCTACACCCTCCGCCAACGGACCCTCTTCTTCTCTTGGTGCAGGGCTTGGTCAGGGAGATTTGCCCTGTCCCGCATCATCTCAGTGACTGCATCGAGAGAGTTCTCCACAGTGCTGGACATTGCCTGTGACACTTTCCCCTGTAGACACCTCACCTGACTGTTAGCAGCAGAGAACCATAGCTGTTATAACTGCAGGTGCTGGCATCAGTACCCGGCATACAGTAGGGACATACTGTGTGTACACAGAACTGAATTGCTCAGCTGTGGAGAACCGCCCCTCCTACTTCTCCCCTCCCCCTCCTGCCCTCTCCCTTCTCTCCTTCCCCTCCTCCCTCTTCCTCTCTATCCTCCTCCAGGATTGTCCAAAGAGGGCTCCTTTCTTTTTTCCTACCATTTCCCTATTGTTTTCTTTTCCCTATGTCTTCCCAAAATCTCCACGTATGTTTTCCCAGTCTGTGTAGCAAAAACCACTGGGGATCCGACGGCTCTCAAAGTTTGTCTTAAGCCAGGATGACATATACGCATCACATACCCCTGACGCATAGCGCTTAAGAACATCTACGGCTTTGTAATGTGACTCTTCCTTTTGAAGACTCTTGAGCTCAAATGCATAGTTGGGGCAAGCCAATCACCCGCCCACAGGCGCCAGGACGCTGGGAGCCTCCAGCCGCCAGCCTCCAGCTTCAGGAAGATTAAATGCAGCTGCAGTGTTCTGACACGCCAGGCAGCTGGAGCTGGATGACATTTTGAAGATCCAAGGCACCTCCCCTTTTGTGCGAATAGCAGCAAACACAGCTCAAACTCCAGAGAGAACAGAGGTGACACAGAGCAAGCAGGGCTGTTTGAGGTGGTATAATCCAAACTGACTGCCTGGCTATGAGGCAAGAATTCTAGGAATTCATTCCTACCAAGGAGAATAAAGCATTGGGTTGGTCCGAACTGGTGGCACAGAGCCGATGACCTATCCAAGCACCTGAACCCGCATCCCACCCTTATTCTCCCCAATGCGCAACCAGCTAGACGCCTTGTCCAATGTTGCGGATGATTCCCAGACCTCAACCTTCCCTGTAATTGCAACGGATATTGTGTGACTCCATGCCCAGAGGACTGAACTTGATCTCTAGGATAGAATATCCAGCATAGATTCTCTTACTAAAAAAAAGATAATTGCCTCTGGCTTTCCAAGTGGAAGAAATATAGACAGACACCCTTCTCCCCAAGTCCCTGTTTACAACAAAGTTGACGTAAATGGGCTAATGTGTATTTACCTAAGACACTTGGGTTTTTAAAATAATAAATGGACTCAAGTTGTCTGTACAGTGTGCGGGCTGGGAGGGAGAAGCAGGGAGAACCAGAGGAAACTAATGTTGACTCAGAGCCTTCTGTGATGAAGTGGTGCTTGGCCTCCTTCATCCCCGTGACTACGATCATATTTGTAAAGAAGGTATGACGAATCCCATTTTAGAGATCGGGAAACTGAAGCTCAGCAAGATGAAGAGAAACTCTCTTGAAATACCCAGATTCACAGAGCAAAACCAGGATTCAGAACCCTTTGGGCTTGATTCCAAAGTGCTTTCTTCTACAGCCCACTGTGTTCAGGAAGCCAAGAAAGCTCTAGAAACTGCCTCAAGGGAGGGCAGGGGCAAGGCTGTACATGTGGAAGGTAGACTTGTAATTAAAGCTTGGAAAATCCATGACATCCTTGGAAACTATCTGACTGATAACTCGTGTTGTTTCCCAGCAGTGCAGCTGGGGCTCCAGCACTGACCATCCAGCCTCCAGCAGGTACTGACGCCTTCCGTCATCCGGGGCCAGTCCTGGCAGGTGTGCAGCCTCTCACCGGTGGGGCCTAGATTACCCTTCCAGCCCCACATCTGTTGCAACAGACACTCACATATCTACCAGCCTTCTTTAAGCCATCCAGCCACCACCCGAGTTCTTAGGTGGCGCCTGTTTCTAAGCCTGGAGCCCCTGCCTATTTGGCTGGTCCCTGATCTAGAGCCTTGCCCTTGCCTCGCCCAGCTCCAAACTTGATTGACTTTTAGGTGGCTGCCTACCTACCCTTGCTTCTCACCAATAGAGATTCCCCTTTCTGTGCCCCATACTTGGACTCTAGCAAACTCTCGTTCTCGTCAATTCCAACTACTGACGTGGACATAGGAATTATTTTGGCCACCTCCCTCACAATCCAACTTCGCAAATGAGTCACTGCTCTTCCCCACCTCCAAAGCTAATATCCTGTCACAACTGTTCACAGGTGCAGATGCAGCAATGGTAACATGGCTGAGACTGCTACATTATAGCATCAATGTGTAAAACATGCAGGATAGAACTTTCACGGCCTGAGAGTAAATGTAGAGGATTTAATCACAGCACGGGACAATTAATTTTTCACCAATAACTTTTCATAAAGTGATTTATGGATTTTAACATGACACATCTAACTCGGCACGTCAGTCCCTGACCACATGTAATGTTGACGTCCCATCCATCTTCACTGGAGTGACAAAGCAGGAGGAGGTAGAGATGTAAAACAAAAGCCTGACAGCCAAATCGGGTTGACAGCATCTGTGACAGAACATTCAACTGCACCCCTCTGAGGGAGGTGATACCCCACATTGCTACGGCCAGGAGCTGGTGGAAGAGGAGCAATGAGACAAATAAGAGGTGCCGGGTATACAGTGAAATATAGAGAACTCGAATTGTTCATTGACAGTGTTTGCTCATGCGAGGCAGCCATGAAGGGCGTTACCAAATCACAGGGCAGGAATCCATAACTGACAGCCAGATAGCCTAGAATCTTTGGCCCGTGCACAAGAGAAAGCTGGCCGAGAGACCAGCATCTGTTCTGTCCCGGTCACACGTTAGCCATTCACATACCTTGCCAGGCCTGCCTGTCCCAACTGGCTGCTCCACGTGCCTCAGTGGGGCCCCACCAATTTTCTTACCTGCTGTTCCTTGTTGGCCTTGGCTCCTCCTCCTGGATGGGCCTTCTCCTCTCAGGAAACAACACGTACTGAAAGGATGCCTTTGTGCTTCTTCAAAGCCACCACCTCAGACAGGCCAGGACACACCGCGTCAACTTCCCCATGACTCTCAGTGCAGCGGGAGTGGCTGCCTGAGCTTGCTCATCACCCTTTTTCAACTCTCACCTGGGCGCACTTGCTGGAGCAGTGTTTCTCAGAATCACCTCAAGAGCTTATCAAAACACAGATTGCTGGGGCCACCTAATACATACAGTCCATCTGGAAGGAATCTAAGAATTTGCATCTCTAACTATCCCCAGGTGATGTTGATGCTGCTGGTTCCCAGACTGCCTTCGGAGAACCATGGCGCTAGAAGTTGCTGACAGTGCTTTGAATCAGTGTAAGTCACAACCGGTGCATCACCATCCTACAAAACTTGCCATCCTGAGCCCAAGATGGAACGAGACAGAAAAAATACATAAGCAGCTCTACTCTCTCATCCAGCATAAGATCTCGTTCACCCTGGGCACAGGCCTGGCTCTAATATTGCCCTTGAGTTCCTGTTTTGGGACAATCAACAATTAAATGAGACTAATGGTACTTTAATAACACACCATGCGGATGGGCCCTGAGACAAACCTTACTGAAATTAAGATGACTGCAGTTCCAGGTTCTTAGCCTCCCATGTATTTATAAGGCTGGCAATTGACAGGGGCCAGAGAGTTAGGCTGATGGAGGTAGCCCCACCTGGGGAAGGCATGCTCTGAGGTTCCTCTTTGGGCCTGGCCCAGAGTTGCTGCTTCAGGACTTCATTCATTTACAAAACAAGAATATAGGGCTTAGTGTACGGGAAGCAGTATTATTCAGCAGCCTACTCCAGCCTCTCTCTTTCTAGGGATGAGAACCCCCACTTTCTAGAGATGAGACTCCTGGGCTTGGAGTAAAGGAACGTAGGCTCTAGGCCTGCTTATCACTAACCGGATATGTGACCATAGTCAGTGTCTCAACATCACTGAATCTGTTGTTTCTTCTATTGAGGGGGCGGAAATCTGTCCTGTCTAATTCATAGGGTTACACCAATGGCATAATGATGCTATATGACATTATTGATTTTTGTTAGTATTTTGTTATTTTTTTTTTCTAGGACAGGACTATTTACCCAAAAACAGCTTCTCCCCTGTGCTGAGACACTTTCCTGAGCCCCTTACTCCTACATTTTTTCCCAATAATGTTTGTTTATTTGTCAAACACTTGTGGAACCCCTTCTCCTTGCCAACCACTGCTCCATGGCCCAAAAATGAAGCCAGGAAGAGTCTCAGCCTTAAAGAGCTTTCAGCCTAGTGAGAGTGATAACGAGTGCCAAATAATCCCATTCCAGCAGGTGTGCAGAGGGCACTCTGAGGCTCAGGTGAGACCTGTGGCTAGTTCTTATCCAATATCTTCCTAAGTAATAGAACTCCCACTTTTGGATTTGATATAGGACCATCCAGAATAGAGATTATATTTTACCTCTTCCCAGGCAGGTAGATGTGATCATGTGACTAAGTTCTGGCCCATGAGATGTGATTGGGAATGGTGTGGAACTACTTCTAGAAAACCTCCTTAAATGGCAATTGGCATGTGCCCCTGTCCCTTACTGCTTCCTCCACCCTGCTGCCTGCAGATGTGATGGCTGGAGCTCCATCTGCATCTTAAACCACAAGGATAGAGATGTTCTTGAGATAATAGAGCAGTGACCTAGAAGGAAAGAGTCTGGATCCCCAACAGCTTTGGGTAAAATTCTTGGCTGTCCATCCCCAGAATTCATTAACATGAGAGAAAGTACACTTTAATCTCACTTTAAAGCCACTATTCTTTCTAATATACGCAACTGGGCCTAATCTCAACTAATTCAAGGCCAGATTATCAGTGGCCTGAGGACTTTGGACTTTATTACATGGCAATAAAGGGCCATAAACTATTGATAAACTGTGGTGTAACTTGATTTGGAGAGATAAAGGAAGGAGGAATAGATATGATCCAAGATGTAAACAGACTGTGGAAGCTGATTTCTGTTGCTAGAAATGAGGAATTCTTATTTGGAGAGAAGGGTGATGAGAATGGTTTTAGACTTGTGAGCTTTGAGGCAATTTTAATGAGTCCGTGCTAAAGAATCCAAAAAGCAGCTGGAGGTGTAGAAGTGAATCTTGAGAGAGGGGTAAGGGCTTAGAGCCACAGATGTGGAATCGCTCATGCGCAAGTAATAGATGACATGCTGAAACACAGATGAACCTTGAAGACATTATGCTGAGTGAGATAAGCCAGCCACAAAAGAACAAATACTGCATGACTCCACTTATATAAGGTACACAGAGTAGTTAAGTTCACAGAGACAGAAAATAGAATGCTGTTTCCCAGGGGATGGGGGAGGGAGGATGGGTAGTTACTGTTTAATGGGGACAGAGTGTCATTTTGGGAAAATCTAAAGGGGTCTGGGATAGATGGTGGTGGTGGTCGCACAACAATGCGAACATACTTAACGCCACTGAACTACACACACTTAAAGTAGTTAAAATGGTAAAAACAAAACAAAACGAAAAACAGACATACATGCATGCACGCATGCATGCATGCATGCATGAATGAATGAATGAATGAATGAATAAATAAAGGAAATATCTAGTAACTTTATAAAAAAGATAAGAGCTGAAACCCAAATTGTAGATGAGGTTTCCTGAGAAGAAAAAGTGGGCCAGAAGCCTCAGCTTTGAGGAACACAAGAAGGAAGCTAAAGAAAGAGACAGTTCATCTGAGAGGAAGGAAAGACATTATGTCACAAAAGCTAAAGAGGGGGAAAATTTGTGACATGATTGGGAAACTTTTGGAAAGCAGCGAGGCCAGAGAGAGAGAGAAACTAACAAAGTCCAGCCAAATTGTTTTGATCACGAAGGAGTGCCTGAGTTAGCATCGAGTACAAGATTGAGACTGCGGGTGGTGACCATCTAAATTGGATTTTTCAAAGCTGGTGAAAGAAAATGTCATTACAGCAAAGCTGGGCCTGCATGAAGAACAATCCAGGCACCCATTCCATTGTGATCATTTTCAAAGTAGAAGACTGCCTGCATGAATGGCGAACCCATCAAATCAGAAGTCAATTTCTGAGCTATGATGGAAACTGAGAAATGCAGAATAAAAAGTACCTGAGGTTTGCTGGGGGAAATGCCAAGGAAGAGGGAGAATGAAGGGATTAGAGAAAAGAATCTTCACTGTCTTAAATCTGCTCCTTCTCCTTTGAGTCATTCTGGTGAGGTGAACTTTAACACTTAGCCCATCTGTGGTCACTAAGAACCAACTGAGGCCTGTGGATTAAAAAATGAAAAACCTTAGCTTAATATCTAGAAATGAAATTCCCCTTGGAGAGGAAACCGTTTTCCCCTAGGAAAATACCTTTATAAAACTTGAGATGGCAGGTATGACTGGAAGCATATGGCAGGAAGGGAGTTAACAGAAGAGAGAGCTCCATATTGCTGCATCCGTGTAGGGGTGAGAGAACAGGGGAGGAGAACTAGCAGGACTGCAGTCCCCAAAGAACTAAGGACAGAGGGGTCTCAGGATCCATGATGTGACTCCATGATGAAAACATACTCCTTCTGTCTCCTCAGACTTTATTAGAGTAGGGAGGTTTGGGTAAAAAGTAAAGAACAAAGGATGAATTCCATATTAGCACAATACTAGGACAGCAATAAAGGGAGAGGCCCAAGGCAAGAGCAGAGAACAAAAACTCTTCAGAGACAGGAAGCTAGAACCAGGGGTGACCATGAGAATGAGAGGAGGAAGACCCCAGGCAACATCTGGGGTAGATTATAATAAAGGACTGGCTTCAAACTGGGGTTGCTGTAATAGTTAATCAGTCTTCTTAGCAACCTACCACTTATGTCCTTATTCTGTCTCGGTCTGTTTCCCTCAATCCTACACAAGTTGTAAAGCTGAGGGGGTGCCTCACAGAGTCAAGTAAAACTGAGAGGTCAAAGAAAAGGAGAAGGTCATCAGATTTGCAAAACAGCGAGTCACTGATGATATGGAAGGGGAATTTTCAGCAGGAAATGGGGCCAGGGTCACTGCATGCAATGGTGCGGATTGTGCACTGCACAAAGGCAGCCCCTGCTCCCTTCCTAGTCATCGCAGAGTGAATGTTTGTGACAATTTTCCATCCAAAGGAAGAAAACTCTTGAGAAATGGGTCTTTTTTTCTTAATTGGCATAAAGGCACCTTATGGGCTAGCAGAAGCCTTGGTGGGGATAGAAGGCAGATGGCAAGAATAAGTAGCTAGTGAAGAAATGAAAGCCGTGTATTTGGAGCTCCTATATGGAGATATGTATTGTGTATCTATTGCTGCATAACAAATTACT